>NC_089523.1:8950879-9311351 GCF_963924715.1 Thunnus thynnus
TAGTGTTGACCAATGAAATGATCCTTGCCTCCTTGCGAGCTTGTTCGCTTTACTTCTTAGAGCATCCCGTACAGGCGGGTACTCTTTAACTGGGTTCATCCACTCCCGCCCTCCAGGGCTTTATAAAATGTACTTCTCATGCTTTATTTATGACTTTTGGAGTAACAGGACAGTTCATTAATACACCAGCACCCGTGATTTTTACTATAGTAGCTGCATACAGTATTATAGTAGCCGCATGGCACAGTGCCCGCCTGTTGGTGTGCTGGAGGAGAAAACGATGTCACCTTCATCATAAACGTTTCTATGGTTACGTCCGTGCCAGAAGGCGAGATGGTCACTTGAACTTCATTTTTTATATGAAAAATTGAAGTAATAAGCGTTACAAGGACCCACAGTTGTTGTTTTACTTCCTTTTGGGACCCACAGTCGTAGTTTCCTCAGGCATGTTGGCAGCTTCTCCATCCAGACTGCTGCTAGTGCAAAGCCACTGACACAGTTAGCTTAGCCTGTTAGCAACGATCTAGGGTGATGACTCAGTTGATGCATACAATTTGGTAATAACTGATTAAAGTGGGCATGGCTTATTACAACAAACCTAAATTTCTAGACATTTTATATTCCAAACTTAAAAGAAAAAAAAAATCTAAATAAATCACCTGTATGTCCTACAGAGCTGAAATCTCTTCAGTACATCCTCTGAATTTTGATGATGGTCATTTCAGAGGTCTATCACTCTACATTTTTTAAAATATGTTAAATCAATTAACATCTATATCTCCACAATGTTTATGTCATATGCCACCAAAACTGAGACAGACATTCTCTGGGTGGTAGATAAGTGTATCAAATGGTGTTCAGATCAGTCAGTTTGCAGTTATATTCAGTATCTTGCTGTAATTTGTACTGTAAACACATTTTCTATTTCATCCAATTTTTGAACACATTTTACCAAAATATTCAACAGTACACCTGAGAAAAGCAGGTTGATGTGGGATTTTTTTTTTTCCAGAACTGTATCCCCAACAGTTAAATTGTTATGAATTTTTAAGTTTAAATAGATAAAATAGCCCAGTTTTGCACATATGTAATTGCCTCAAGTTGTGAGAAGGTGTGTCAAGACCCTGTCTCCCCTGTGGTGCAGTCAGTAAGTCATCTTCTCTGGAGATACAAAGGTCCAGGGTTCAAATCCCTAGGTGGCTAAGTCCTATTTATCAACAATGTAACAATTTGTGCATGTGGTGTTTTTTGACTGCTTGTTTAGGTCATAATAAGTTGAATGCTTGCAATCTGCTTGGACCCTGATCATTGCCACTTGAGGCTATATTTAATGTTGTCTTTATAACATGTGCTAATGTTTGTAATATGTACATTTGAAAACTTTGTTACAGAATAATTTTTAGAGGAAAGAAAGTTGCACATGGTCCCTGCTACCTTTATGGCTAGAGGGGACGTGGTAGAATGTTCTCAAAAATGAAGAACTGGAAACTGAAAAGAAAATATATATCTTTTTTATTTACTGTGTTACATTGATGCCCATGCAGTCCAAACTTTTCCTGCTGTTGATACTTGACATTAAAAGCTTCTCCTGGTGTATCACCGTGTGGCTTTTATTATGAGGCATGTAAAGGAAATGCCAAACTACAGTTTGTGCGAACCAGTGCACATCTAATGTCAATAAGGGTAAACAGCTACACCACAGATATAATTGTATCAGTTCACTATTCAGCGAGGGTATTTCTGCCACATGGAAAAAGGCCATTAGAGTTCTGTAAACATGGACAATCCCTGCGCACAATGAAATTAAGTAAATATGTTTGTTCCTGTTCAACAGTTAACAATAAATAATTATTTAAAGAGTTGGTTCTGTACTCCTTATTGAAATTTAAAAATATGGTTTGAAAGTTTACAGCAGTATATGAATAACCATAAACAAATAACCAATTGCTGCCAGTTAGTTACTCTAAAAATCACAGTATGTTTCTTACAGTGTATGTGCAAAGACATGAAAGATGCTATGGAGCAGTTATGTACACTGACAGTTGATCCAGCTGTGCAGCCACTATCAAAGCCTGAAGTTGCTTTAGATCACTTGAGAGAACTGAAAATGTGAAATCCTCACATTTCTTCCTCATGTCTTAAGTGAGGGAACCTGAGACATATAGAGGCGTTGGAAGTGAGAGAAACAGCAGAAAAGCCTTGCCATTTTATCACTCAGTGCTACCAGGCCTCTGATTGGGTAGTTCTTTTATCAACAGAAATATGACACATCATGATCAGTCTGTGGGTGTGGTTGGTTTTTAGATGCTGCATAACATATTTTGGTGGCAACATGGGAGCACATCACTTGTTACAACCCTGTCTCCTAGAAATTACGTTCATATACAACTAAATTGCAACGCTGGCTGAATTAATTTTCTCCAACATAATGAGAAAATGTTAATTAACATATCTGGCAAGTTGCAAAAATGTTGATACTGAACATATGAGTTAAATGTTCAGAGTTTGCTATATACCTAAAATCGTCAACAGGTAAAATTTACCCATGTGCCTGGCTACCACATTTCTTATACTAAAAAGTGTACTCTGTTATTATATTAAGGCATTGTCTTCAAAAAGGAATGTCTGAAGTCATGAAATGAGTTTGTTTAATTATCACTTGTGTTTTGGCCCTGTTATTTTATAATTCAAAAATTTTAATTACTTTGCATGCCCATCAGTATAAAATGAAACTAAAAATGGGTATTAGAAGGAAATATTTGCATATTTTGGTAGTGTGATATTATAAATGGCATTCATCACAGAAAGAAATAACCCATGCCATGCTATTCAAATTAATAAAGTAGCCTAAATGCCCCAAATGGACAATAATGAGCCATAATAATAACAAACAACCACTGCACTTACGGGTGATTTAGTGTCGCAACAGATTCCACTGATAGTCACAGTATTTTCATTCAATGGATCATTTATTCATTTTTTGCTTACTCATTTATGAAATCATTTTGGAAATCAACTGAATAGAATTCGGACTGCGAAAATAAATGCTAGATTAATTTGTCAGGATTATTTCACCAAGTTTTTGGTTTCATATTTAAGCCCTGCAGTCATCACCAGAGAAATGTAACAGTGTATCTGATCACAACACAGTGAGAGCATTTCTCATCTTTGGTGTAAATATCAGTCTCTCCTTTTGATCTCCAGAGCAGAGCTCACAGTGGGATTAAGAGTTTGTGTTTGACTGCAGGAAAGAACAAACACCTTTCAGCGGTTGTATGTTGTTTCTTTTATGTGCAGAAATATGAAGGTTTTCTCTGCTCAGACGATGACTTGACATTCAAAACTAAAAGTCACTGCTCACATCAGTACAGGATCAAGGGTGGCTGCATATTCTGTCCTTATTAACTAACCAATGCCCTTTTCCCTCTTTTACCTTTCCCACTGGCTTTCTCTGTTTCTCTGTTGCCATTATTGTTGACGTTTACAGTTCTGATATCTGTGCGAGGTACAAATGAAGCAGTGAAAAAAAAAAAAAAAAAAAGATTTAGCATTATGGAGATGTGTTTATTAAGGCAGAAAACTGAATGAAACTAAATGAAAAATGTTGAATATATAGACTAATTTATATCTAGATACACCAATTCAGAGAAATACGCTCAGTGGGCTTTTTAGAAACTAACTTTAAAATAATGTTCAACTATTTCAGTTTTGAGCAAACCTTTGACTCATCCTTCACCTTTTGATAGCAAAAACTAGTACTGTCAGTGTCCACCATGTACTGTAATTTTGATTAAGTTTTTTTTTTTTTTTTTAACATAATACATTTTATCTTTCTCTGTCCTTTGAAGCAGTGTTTCTTCTGCAGAATCTGGAGGTGAAAAGCCTTGAAACTGAGGTCAAAGTCTCTGTGGGACCTTCACATCATTTATTCATCTGTGTGTGTGTGTGCAGCTTGCAGCCACACTAATCCCTAAGGCCATTTTAAATGCTTCTCAGCAGAAATAACATATCTGTTGACCAATACAGGCAGCTCAGCTTACTGTGGCTATAATCTCATCTGTTCTATATTTTAAGCCTCACTGGGACATTGAAAGAATCTGCTTCACGAAATATGACAGGATGTAGAGGGCTCGCCTAATGTGTCCTGCTTCTCATGGGTGTTCCTGTGGCGTGGACTTTGTGGCAAGTATTGCTCACCCATGTGTGCAAAGATGTTAGAAACCCAGTGGTAGACAATTTTCTCCTTCCTCCCATCCTTTCCAATTCTCCCATCCATTCCTCTCCCCCATCATCTGCATCTATCAAGTTCCTGTTGGTTGACGTGTTAATGCAATACTCCATTAGACATCAGGTTGGCCCTTATCCACACCAACAGCAGGATGTTTTGAGCCTGTACTTACACACACAAGTCAACCAGTTAAAGCTACTTTACAATGAGGAAAGATCCAAGCCCATCCTCACAAGAAAACAGTAAAGGTCTAAATTTCAGCCAGCAAAAACGACCTATAGTTACATTTACAACATCTAGTGGCTGTAGTAATTATGACCCAGGGGAGTGATGCAGTTCAGATGACGTCAATAGAAGGTGACAATTTGCCTTATTAAGAGGAGGTGGATTGGGTGGATGATTAGATAGTTAAAAGGTGGTAAAAAGTGGACTTAGCTGCAGGAGATCACTGTTTGCTTCCCGCTTCCAACTGCAAGTTGAGACATTTTCTCAAAAAAAGTAACAATTATTGAGGTGTTTACTGTTGCCATGGCAACGAAGGTAGAGTAACTAAGGAAATAGAAACTGTGTTTCATGTGATCATTTTACCCCAAACCATGATCTTTTCCTAACCCTAACCAAGTGTTTTTTGTGCCTAAAGCTAACCAGACCTTAACCACAGTGTTGTCACATCATAAAACAGAATTAACTTTTAACAGTGATTTGTAACGGTTTTAGAAAGTAGCATATTATGCTCCTATTTCGGAAAGTGGCATATTATGCTTCTATGGGTCATTCTGGAGTGCGGGTACAATTGACCTATGTGGTCGTTTAGTAATGAGAATGTGTTGAAAGATCCAGTTAACCAAGGACACTTTAACAGTCTTATTCTGCTCACATTTATTACAAGAGTTGGTGAAGCAGCACAGATCACCTCTGATCCTCATAACATGCCCGTCAGATGGAAAGAGCAGAGTGGCAAGGCCAACTTCACTCCAAACAATGAAAACCAACAGGTGACCTCTGGGTTTATACTCAGACATTTCTCAGCTCACATCTCTCAGCTAGTAAACTATCAACTGTCGACACTGATGTTAGAGGCTGGAGACAACTGGAGGAACTGTTGGGGATTGTAAAAATCATCAGAGTGAAATTAAAATCACAGAGGGTTGGTGGTTTTATGGTTCACTGGAGAGAATTGGTATTTTATGGTTTAATAAACTACTACAAAGAGTAGAAACGTTTTTATCTGGTTAAATGAAGGAACTCTGCTCTTTATAAAAGCTCTAATGTTACAGTATATGTATATGTTTGTCCTCCAGAGAGACTAAAAGCTGGCTATGTGCCCTGTTTTTTGATCACCAACAATGAATGGAAAATAAATTACAATCAATATGTGTTTTTAAATAAAAGAGGTTTTCTGATGACGAGTAAGTATCACAAACCATTTTTAAAATTCATTACTGAAGACCAATCACGTGGAACATTTGCATGTCACATACAAGAAAAGTCATGAATTTCTATCATGTTTGACCAACAACCCTGAATATAAGAAGTGACACATCACTCCAACCATTGTATGATACATGACACGGCAAAAAATGATGATGAATGAACATTTTTATGCCAGGGTGATCTCCCCCTCAGTACCACAGAACTACTACTGGACTTATAGAGTTCCTGTGTCTCATGTATTGGCTGCAGTTCAAGGAGAGTCTGGTTGATTTCTCAACCAGAAACTCACTTATCTTTGTGCACAGATATGTGGTATTTTTCCCCAGGAAATCCTGAAAAATATATTAATAATTAGTACCATTATTGTTAGCCTAAAGACTTATATTTAATACTTAACTATAAACACATGATCCTGGTTCTGGAGGACAAAATTGTATTGTTTTGGGTGAACCCCTGACATTTCATCATTTAGGTGCAGATTGAACATTTTTACAGTGACAAATCCTATTGTGCACAGGTAAGGATGTTAATACATCTGAAGAAAACAGTTTTAGACAAAAGGTATTGAAACATATCTATCAGTCTAATGAAATCTCTGATTACAGACAATTCATCTGGGTTTTATACAGTAGTTCTGCAATCAGAGACATATCACTGTAGGGGGAAACAAGTCCTCTTCATTACATTCCCTCATTAGAAAGAAAGTTCACATTAATTAGAGTTCAATCCACTCATGTCTTCTACTGAACACCATGTTGAAAAGCTTCTGACCTCCAGGTGTCTTGATTTTTAATTAATATCTACATCGCTGTGTTTCTGTCCTCCAGCAAAACTTGCTGTTATGTTTGACTGTAAAAAAAAAAAAAAAAAAAGCAAAAAAAAAAATCCTTTGGAACTACTCTAATTTCTGTGGAAAACTGTGAGAAGCTCAAGTTTGAAGCTGTTGGAGTAAAAGTAGGACACATGTTGGTATATTTTAAAATGTGGTCCATTGTGTGTTGGAATATTGGAGCTTAAGTCTAATGATGATGATAAAATTGATGTTGAAAGTTATATACACTGATAACCAATCACATTTCTGACAAAGGCTGTACATGACACTTTGAAAGAAAATGCACTTTTGAGAGAAGAGCGAGAAAGAAACATGAGCAAGGAATGCGCCATCATCAAGAACAAACTCAAGAGATGCCTAAGGGAGAAATAGGTTGAAGTCAGAGCAACACATCCTCATAATTAAACAACCACATAGGTCAATTGTACCTGCACTCCAGAGCAACCCATAGGAGTGCAATATGCCACTTTCCAAAATAGGAGGATAATATGCCACTTTCCAAAACCATTACAAATCACTGTTAAAAGTTAATTATGTTTTATGATGTGACAACACTGTGATTAAGGTCTGGTTAGCTTTAGGCACAAAAAACACTTGATTAGGGTTGGGAAAAGATCATGGTTTGAGGTAAAATGATCACTTGAAACACAGTTTCTACTTCCTTAAAGTTACTCTACCTTCGTCGCCATGGCAACAGTAAACACCACACACAAGTGGAATGACTGCAGGGGCAGAGGGGGTGACCGCCCCAGTGCCCATGCTCAGAAGAAGCCCCACTCAGGATGTAGTGTGCATAATCTGTAAAAGACAAAGTGATTGGCAGATTTGCCACCATGAAGGAGAGGAGGATGAAGTTTTAAAAAGGGACCGTGATATGTACAAAGTTAATTAACCTATTCGGATTATTTTGTTCTATGGTGGATGGTGGAATACACAAATGGACTACACTAAACAACAGCAGGTTGAACAGGGACAATTGATGAGTGAAACCTCCATATTTAGTCTTTATTAACTTAAATTTGGTTATGAAGAAATCAGTCAGAATGTTACAGTAATCTGTTTAACTCCATGCTTACTGCATCTCGGCATCTGTCTGTGTCACTGCCTGTGGTGTTGTAGACTGTCTACTTTGTTTTTTGAATGGGCCTTTTAGTTTTGTAGACCGTTGTATCTATTTTATGTTTGAATAGGCCTTGTATAGTGTTGTAGACCACTGTGTCCATTTTATTTTTATGTTTTTCCTGTGTAAGAAAGACATGGTACTGAGTGCACCTTGCCTATTGCTGTCTGTTGGCCTGGTGCTGAATTGTTCGTCAATCAATGCATACAGAGTGCTGTGTGCTGTCTTTGCTGCTCAAACATATGAACGTGACTGTCAACCCGCTTTCCCTTTTTGTTCTTCAGAACAAGATTGTCTGACAAAGTGGCTTCACTGTATTGTGTATTGTTTTTCTAAGAAATACGGTAGGCTTGCTTGGCACAATAAGTGACAATTTGTGTTAATGGATAGGCTATGATATATCAGCTATTTTACATGTGTGAATTTTAAAATGACTTAATCAGAAGGGCCTCTTGAGAATGCTCCGCCCCCTCTGTGCTGAGAGTCTAGCTCCGCCCCTGACATCACGAAAATGTCCCAACTCTTGGTTTTAAACATGATACTCACGGTTGGAAATGAGAAGTTAACTGCAGTCTCTTGCAGCTAAGTCCACTTTTTACCATTTAACTATCTAGCCATCAACCCAGCCCGCCTCTTCCTAATAAGGCAAATTGTCACCTTGTAGTGGTTTAACTGGGAGCCAGGGTGCCAGTCAGAGTGCAAGTCTGATAAGATAATATTTTTAGTTATATACCAGTCAGCCCTACAAAGGACGGAGGATGTCTTGCAGTACATGGCCCTTTAACAAACACTAACAACCAGGTATTTCAAAAATCACCAGCAGACAACAAGGAACACAAAGCACACGAGAATTTGAAGTACATCACAGTGTATTATACAGTCGGTGCTCAATACAAAAGCCACAGTTCAGTTACCAATGAATGAGTCCTTATCTCAACAAAAAAAACCAAAAAAAAAACATCCTCTTTCGGATCCCAGAGAGCAAACAAAAATACTCAGTTCGAGACCCAATACAACAGTCGGCCAATGAAAATAAACCCAAGTGATGCCTCTCACATCTAATAGACAAGCTTAGTGCTTCTCCGACAACTCTAGAGTTACCTCCCTTAGTTTGGCCTCTGCACTGCTGTCGGCTCCAGGGAATAGCCAGCCTGGGAGCCAGGCGGTTATAAGTGACAGCTTAGTCTGTTAATGGTTCTTATTTCTATGGGACCAATTATTCCACCTGAATGGTTGTACATAACACTTCCACACACTAGAGTCTTATCCACATTACAACTTAACCTACGTAGAAAGAGACCGACTAGAATACAGTACCAGTTAAAAGTTTGGACACACTTTCCTGGTCTTCTATTTCACATGCTTAACTGCAGTAATTGTGTGTTGGTTGTGAGTGCTGTCAAAACGCGGATGATCTACAATCAATACAGTGCCTGAACACATCCTGTGTAGACAGGGGCTGAAGCTGCCGTTCCGCTAATGTACTGCTGTCGCTACTCAGTGTCCATTGTGTAAAAGGTAACAGCTCTGGCTGGATATGGTCCTCAAACAGATCACCACTGAGGGTAAAATAATGTGCTCAGTCTAATGACTAGCTCTTAATTAGTTTGGGTTCACCACACAATGCTTAGACTGTATTTCTGTCTGGATCCAAACAACATGTGGTTTCTCTGAAATGCTTCAGGGTTTGCTGATGGTACAAAGCTTGATGAGGCTGAAGTCAATACTGCCTGCAGTATTTCATTTGGAGAGAGAATGGAGAGGCTATAATGATTTCTCCCACTTGTTCTTAACAAGATGAGAATAAATTGGACGAGTTAATCAGTTTTATTAGCCAGCAGGTTTAAAATTCATTGACTGTATGTAGACACACTGCTGATGGTAAAGATCTGTCTCACTCTGTCTCATTTGGAAAGAGTCTCACCCCACCTGAACAAGCCCTTCCTCACAAACCTGGCCCACTTGTTTACGAGAGGCTTGATGTTGCTGTCTGCAAGTCTGCTGTATCACCACAGAGGTCACTTTTAATGAGCCACTTGTCTGGAAGGAAATAGCTCAAATAGCTCGTCAAGTACACAGAGGTAGAGAGACAGGGAGGATGAGATGTGACAAAACTCTAGTGTCTCTGGTTTACATTCTATTTGAAACCTGTCCGATCATTAAATTTTAACCCTTGCTAACTCACTTCCTGTCCCTTAAAGTATGCAGAGTGCATTTTGCTGGACCCTGTAAACAGTTTCCTTCTGATCCTGTGTCACAGCCAGAGAAATCGCACAGCTGGGGACAGTCCGTTTAATCTATGCATGTTATCACTATGTACACTATCTACATCTGCACTTTACTGACATGTCAGGAGAGAAGACTGTTTGCTGTCATCGCAGAGCTCAGCTGAAATTCATACAACACACACAGCGATGAAAGATAAAGACATCAAAGAGGCAGAGCCTTTGGTTTGCTTAAAAGCAGAGGTTATAGGCGGGTGGACATACAGGTGTATGTTGACGTTTCCTGATGTTATGGAGTGTCTGAATCAAAAAAAGAGACAAACAAGGATATTCTCCAGAGACTCACTCAGAATGTCTCACTGGTGTGTGTTTGTGTCTAATGTAATAATTTTACAAGTTTAGTTTTACAGCCCACCATCCATATGTATAACACAAAAGATTTTTCCCAAGACAGCAAAAACATGCCACATTAAATTTTCATATATACACCACTACTAACATCAACCACTCAACCTGCACAGCATCAGATACTCCACTGTCCAGCATGCAGAGACCTTCAATTCCAAGACTCCTACACCTAAACTCAACCCAAAGCCCTCAATTTGTTCTTGGGTCAACCAGACTATCAACCTGCCCTGAACAAACGACATTCAGCAGCAGACTTGCTGCCATTTAACAAACAGTAAAGGATGTAGAGTAACATATTAGTCCATCAGAAAATTGTATAGTACAAATACAGCAGAGCAAAACAGATGTTTACTGGACACAATGTGACACCTCATTATTAAAAGAAATCGTCATGTTTTACCTGAATTTTGGGATCCCCAAATGAAGATTCAGGATGAAGAGGATCAGGAGAGAGCATACCAAAAAAGGAAGAGGGAGAAAGAAAATAAAACAGTTAAAAGGTTGAAGACATATCCAGAATCACCTTAATGTCACCGCAGCACCCAAACACATACTGAGTGTGATTATAATTCAAGAAATGTAGAAAATAAGGAGGTGGGGAAAATAAAATGACTTGGATTAAGCAAATGTCAGTCGATGAAAATAGTTTTCTTGATTTATGTTTATTCATTGCAATTCCATTGGAAAAATATTCCCCTCACATTCTGCCTGGTTTTATTTTAAAACTTGTACTCTGAGAATATGATGATGTAGTGTTTATATAGTGTTTCTCCACCAGCATTCTGCCTTCCTACACTTTTAAAATGACTATTATTTCCCTTTTATGTATTTGGCAGCTCATACTTTAAGTTTAAGAGGTGCAACAGTATCAAAAGATTCTCTGATTTTATCATCAAATTAAGTGACAACATCATGTATTGAGTAAATGATGCAGTATTCATCACGGCTGAAAATTTAGCAGTAGCATTTGTATCAAATGATCTAAATGGTTTGTGCTGGTGGTAAAGATACTACATAGGAAATGACACAGAAGCAATTAGAGATAGGGACCTAGACAGTAGATAAAATGTCTGTCTGTAAAATTTGAATTTAGGTGAAAATTAGCCATCTATAAAATTGGTATTTCAACTGCTTCAATTCAGAAACTTCAGCTGCTGAACATTTTCTCTTAGTGTCCGTGATGGCCACACCGCTGGCTGCCACCAAACTGTTCATCGTATTTCTTTCTTTTCCACACAGTTGACATACAAACATTTGGATGTATGTTTGTATGTCAACTATGACATAGTCTTTAGTTGTCACACATGACAAACTTTATTTCCTTTTTCGTTAGTTAACATTATGTCATTAACTTTGTAATTTGCTTCAATTAATGTTGTACCTTTGTTCTCTTTCAAGGATCCACAGCGCATCCTCCTATGGCCAAAAGATGTGGCCACAGTTAGGATGGGCTCTTATACTGTGAAAAGCAGGAAATGGAAGAGGCCAACTGGGAGGTGCCTGAGGGGAATCTGCCATTTATGAGTTAAATCTTATTATTTTGGGAGTTAAGTTTGTTGTTTTTGTTTGACACTTAGATTAGTTGTAATTAAAAAAAAACAAAAACTTTTTTCTCTAAAATATGTGTTTGTGTTCTTCTTCTTCTTCTTCTTCTAATGAATTTCTGGCAGACTGTACACTGAAAAGCGCAATGTCGCCTTCCACAGACAGGAGTTAACTATTCATCCTATATTTTTGAATAAGGCCAGTTGGTGGAGAAATCTTAAGATTGCTCTACCAATAGGTTGAAAATTAATTTCAGATGCAAAAAAAGACTTGAAAGAGAAAGCCGAAAGACCCAGATCTGACAACTCCCTGAATAACTGTTGCCTTTCACTTCTGTATTTATTACATGAGAACATAACATGTTGGACTGTTTCCAAATCTCCAGACTGACACAGACCATCTGGATGTTTGTCTATGACTTTCAAGTAGCTGGTTAGACCACAATTCCCCAGTCTCAGCTGGTTAAAACAACACCATCCTTTCTTCCACATTTTATCTTCCACCTCTTACTTTTAACAGATGACTGCAGAGAGAAATAATGCCTATCCCTTCATTCTTCCGTCCACTCTTTTTGCCACTGAAGCTCTAATTTTTCTTTACAAATGCTAAAACATTCACATTTTCCCAGCTGAACCTTGAGATCAAAAGTATCCCTTAATAAAGGTTCCTTAGCCAATTTGTCAGACATTTCATTTCTCTCAACCCCTGAGTGCCCAGGTATCCACAAAAAGCCTTACATGGCAGCCCATATTCTTGATCCTAAACAAGCAGCACAAAATCTCCAGGAGCAGGTCAGGGCGGGCCCCAGATGATACTTGTAGGGGGTCTGACCAGCTCTATCCACCACATGGCCCATAAAATTGCAAGTAGTTCAGCAGAAAAAACAGACATATTATCAGATATGTGGATGCTCTGCTGGATCTGAAGATTAGACACATACATTCCAAACTCACTTTTCCCAGAGACTGGGTCCTTAGATCCATCAGTAAAAATCTGCATCTGGGGTGGTTATTTTAGTAGAACTTATTTTTGTTCATGAAAAAATTAGCATTATTTGTTGTAAATTGACCCACTCAACCTCTCTCTGGCCTTGTTTAGTACTGCAGTGCTGCATTAACTTTACTAACCTTGCTCTTGTAGAGACCAGCTCTACAATTTCACACAAACAGATCTTGAGTAACACCCAGCTAATTAATAAAATTATTTCTTTTTATTATGTTTTAAAATGTGGGAGCAAAGTTGGAAAGATACATAATTGGCAGGGGAGTCAAAAAAAAAAAAACGACAAAAATACAAAAAAAAAAAAAAAAAAAAAAGAAAGCGTCAAGAACAGTATATAACTGGGTGAATCAGGATAGGAGATGATTCTTAGAAGAATGGCTATTTCATATTTGAAATTATATTAATAAAAAACATTATGTAGCCTAAAATGGTAGTAGGTTACCTGAAAACCTATTACTGAGAATCACAAGAAGGTTTCAGAGCAACAGAGACACAGAGCATCCCCGTAACCATAGTAACTTACTCTCACTCCTGCCTGCGTGCACACAGAGAGGGAGAGACACTGTGTTGTTGCCAGAAGAGCCGCTGACTGTGATTACTCTGAGCAGCATGTACAGGAATAAATTACAATATATATTTGTGTATATTTCTTGCTTTCCCCCTGATGGTCTGAATAACTTACTGCTGCACGGTGCTGCTGTTGTACTGTGCTGCTCTGTCTTCTCTGTCTGTGCGCTGTCAGTGTCCTCTTTTCACACCATGACGTTATCACTTTTGAATTTGTTTTTCACTGCGTGAGAAAATGGACGTGTGGCGTGAGAACGTGTGAAAAGTGTCAATTGCATGAGTCTGACGGTCAGTGCATGAGAGTTGGCAGCCCTGGTTTGACTGATTAGTTGATTCCTCCTGTAGGAAGAGAGGCTGACAGGATCTGGTCCATGCCAGGCTGAGATAGTGTGTGTGCCAGCTCTGCTTGGCATGGCCACATGAGAGAGGCTGGCCTGCGGTCAGGCCTGAGATGAGGTGAAGAGGGCTTGGTCATATTAGCTGAGAGAGTCTGAACAGATTGATGCTTAATGCTCAGTGGGATGTTCAGTGGAGACCAAGATGCTATATAAAAGGTTTGTGAGGCCATAAAAAAGCAGCAGTAGTATGTGTGATAAAAGCAGTTGTGTCGTTAATCTGTTGCAGAGGGTTAAACAACAAAAGTGAGCTGCAGAACTGGAAAGATTGGATATCAAGCTGCACCTCCTCACATAGAAAATTTATACTGTATCTGTAGCAAGTGAAAGAAAAACAGCAGTTGTAGGAGGCGGGAGAAAGGGGAAGGAGTATAGTATCCATTAAAAGCCACAAATGATTCAGAACTGATGGACAGAACTCTTTGGAAACTTGTAATAGGCAGTGTGAAACAGAGAGAGAGCAGAAGAACCCACTGCTGAAATGTACTTCTTTTCGTATTTTTCTTCACATACTTCTATGTGTATTGTTAATGGGTGTAGGTGTGAGGCTAGCTGGAGACACGAAGGGTCTTTCTCCATCTGATATATATGAAAGAGCAAAATCCAAAAGTAACAGCATTGATGGATAGAAATGTGAAATGTGTATTTGGGACATTAGAGGCAGAGGAAGAGAATAAAGAGGGAGAGAATAAAGGAAGATCTCTACAAACCGACAGTAACTCAGAATGAATAGTTAAAATGTCTTTGAAACGTGTCAACAGATAGAATATGAGTTAAAGAAACAAGTCTTTACTGAAGGATATACCTTTACTCGTTTTATCCTTTGCTCCATGGTGAGTGATAGATTCTGTGTGTAGTGCATGTATTCATACAATATGATGTGCATAACTTCATGGATTCCATTGCTGTGAATCAATGGCACTGAATTGTGCAGTAACTTGGCATTTGGATGGAGTCAGCAGGCTGAGTGATGAAGCAGCTCATTTTCAGAAGGGCTTATGATGGGCTGACAGGAATGCAAAGACGCTCCATCAGCAGACAGAAGGTCTGCAGTACCCAAGAGATGCAGCCCAGTTCAGCCTCTGCACAGCCCTGAAGGACAAGCACTGTTCATATTTATAAATGATTTAATATTACTTATATGTCCATACATTTAAAATCTTAAGATTTGCTTGTTGGGTGGCTTAACACATACATCTGAAAAATAGCACCAGTGATGCAGGACAGCACAAACTGCAGCTTATTAACAAAATGAATGAAATAATTGATATCAGACTAGAACTAGATGTTCCAGGAAAACTGATCAAATCAATACTGACTTTATCAAGGTTTGTAAAATAATGAATCTAAAAGCCAATATATGAGCAGTGTTTTATAGGCTGTTAGATGATATTATTTAAAAAAAAGAATAACAAAATGATTCCCTGAGGCCTTCTTGATTTTTGCTGAGCTGACACTACAAGCAAACATACACACACAACCACACACACACACATTTCTGTTGGCTGTGACATGATGGCAGGGCTCCTGCAAAGACACAAAATATTTCTGGATATAAACATTGCAGAGCTGAGTCAGGGCAGGAAGTCTAAATCTAAATATGATTATAAAGAAACCATATCTACACTATCAACAGGAAGAAAGATAAACACTTTCACACTTCAACTGTTAATCCGATTTAACAGCCGACAAAATCCTCTACCAAACATCATCCTGGCCATCAAACCTGCCTCAGTTGTGTTTGTTTGTTACGCACTTCTGTCTGAACAGAGAGAAAGGATGGAGTGAAGATATTGTTTGTATAATGTCCTCTGCTCTGAGTTTTGATCTGATCCCTTGTTAATATCAGTCAAAATAGAGTAGGTTTTCTGTCAGTGGGGGACTAAACCATTTAAAGAATGAGATGAGAGCAAACAGTGTATGATTGACTCTCAGAGTAATACCAATGCTGTCACTATATCAGTTATTTCAGTGCTCATCCTCCAACATTCAAGTCATCCAACAGCTCTGATCAGTGTAGACAGTGATCTTCTTTCCTGATGCAGAGGATATTGTTTCTCATACAATGTCTGTACTGATGTAGTGGCTGTTGAGAAGACATGATGAGGCCATTACATCGGTGGAGCCTGACGTCTGTAACTCTGTTTCTCTGTCATTCGGTGAGGGATCGAACCAAATCAGATCCAATCAGATTGGAGAGAAGAGAAGAGGGGAGACAGGTCATTTTTGTAAATAGACAGACAGTTCTCCGATTGTGAACTTTTTGAAGGAAATCTTTTTAAACAACAATAAAGTTTTAGATGATACAATGAACAAGGACATTTTTATTTCTTCTTCCTTCTTTTTTCTTGTACTTGTTTCCCCAGTGCAGCGTGTCCTCGGTCATGATGAGTAATATGAGAAGAATAATGGACTCTATTCTTGGAAATGCACATCCACCTTTGGCATGATGCTGTCAGCAGCGTTTCATTTTACAGCCTGCTGTATTGACATTACATTGTTTGGCCACTTCCATGTAATTTTCTCACATTATAATTTTAAATAATCAAATTCATCTCCTATAGGATCATTGCATGTATTATACAGCCTTGACTGACTTCACTGTCCTGCCCAGTCCCTGTAGCTCTGTCATCACTTCATTCATCCTGTATTCATGCAGCACTGTTAAACTGTCTCAGCAGGATGCCATTGCAGCATACTCTGCCCTGTTCACACTTAGTTCAGCAGATCTGCCCTGCTGACAACAAACAGAACTACCGAGGAAGCTAGAAATTATTACCACTTACAGCAGGAGGGACTCAGTTTGACAGGAAAAGAAAACCTAACAGTAATCAGTGCTCAGACACTACTGATATTCACCTGCTCGGCATGACCACTAGAGATACGAAGCACAGCTAGACGTGATGTGGAGACTGCCAAACCACTGTACAAAATGATTCACTGAAATGTGAGGGCAGTGTTTGGTAAATATAAATGTGAGGCTAAGATGTTTTAGGAACAAAGGAGAAAGATAGGCTAACAACCAGCTCTTCTGTTCTGTTCTACCCTTTTAACCAATACAAAAATGGCTCCTATGGACATGGTTCTAAGTGAAACTACTTGTGAGCTTTTGTGGCAGAATAGCAATGTCAAGGTACTTTATATCAAAAGAATGTATTCTTTGTTTCCTGCAGTCTAACATTCAAATGAATGAACTGCATCAACACTGAGATCTGTCCACTCCATTCAAATTGTTCTACACACAGCAGTCACAGAGCAGAATAGACCTTCCGCAGCACAGCTCATATCAATCTACACCAGATATACATGTGGCTACTGCTTAAATCTTTAAAAGAACCTGCTTCGTATTTATTCAACATTCAATCATCTCATAATATGGGGCCATGTGTTTGCAATTCAGTTCAACTATAATCCCATCAACACTTACTGCAAAGGCAGTGAAACAGAAATTACATTTGAAAATGCAATCATGTTTTATTTGTCTGTATATAAAAGGCCCATTCCCTCTTGACAGTTTATATAAAAGAAATGAGCAGTGTTAGGGAAAAATAAGAACTCAACTATAATGACTCTGACAGAGATAGAAAATTGGTGAACTTGAATTATCTGAAATGATCATGACAATTTACTGTAGCAGTTCTAGACATTTACTGAGCCCATTTTACAGAGAAAAAGACAAAGTATTAATTTCACAGACTATGTTCTTTTTTCCCCTTCTCTATCAGGCTAAAGAACACACACACGTGTTAATTTGGTTGAGAAAATGTGAACTATTCATCCAAATATTTTTCAATAAACTGTCTTAACGTGTGTCAGCTAACACGGTGTTATTAGTTAGCCTGTCAAAGGAGAACAATTCAAGAAAAAAAAAAGAAAAAGAAATCAACTGTCAGGAGTCTAAAACTTGATTTGCAAAGTTTTACACCTTTGCACTGTTTTCTGTTGCATATGTGCCTGCACAGACATCCATTTGGCTTTGACAGCTGATTCAATGCCAGCGTTCACTGAGGAATTAGAGTTATTGAGAGTTATTGATATTCACCAAGATCGACACATTTGGCAAGTTCTCTCTCTCGCTCACTTTTGTTGTGGAGGGTTCATTTTTACAACAATTACTGCTTAATTTTGTGCTTTAACTTCCTTTTTTCCTTGCAAAATAGGATTTTAATGAAGGAGGGAGAAGCTGGAAACTGGAAAAAAGGCTGTGGAAATTAGATTATAATCAGATTAGATGGAAATAAGGGTGCTGCGAAGAAGTGAGGGAGGCGTATGGTTTAGAATCATGTAGGAGACCACAGTGAGGCATTAGGTTGCAGTAAAAAAAGGCTTTTCTTTAGGACAGTGCTGTCACAGTGGTGCAGGGTGAAATGTAGTGGAAGAAGATGTGGGAAGGTGAAGAGAAATGAAAAGTTTTGATTGAATATGGTCCTTATCTGGGTCTCACAGAACATGAAAGTTTACCAGAAAACTTAACAGATGCTAAATTCTTTGCCCCTAAAGGGAAGCAGGGGGTGAATAAATGGGTCACTTCTGTGAGAAAGAATCTCCAAAAGTTTGAAATGGCAGGATTCATAGCACAAAGGGGCCATGGACCTCTTAGTTTCCTCAAGTCTGTTCTTTCTCTCTCTCTCTCTCTCTTTCTCTTTTCACTCAAAGAGGTCTTGTGTCTGGATGAAATGGTGCCAGGGTTGAGTTACTCTTTGTTTTGAAAGGTTCCAGTTAGAGGTTAGATGCTGTGTTCACTGTGCTGAATGCCAATTGACAAGCAGCCAGTAGGACTTGAGAACCATCACACACTACAGTCTGAGAGACTCTGCCAAAATTTCATTGCGCTGGTGAAATGTTTGTTACTGTAATAAAAAACAACCTAATAATACTGACATTTTTCATAAAGACTTAACAGACATTGTGAGAAAGAGACCTCCTTTAAAAGATAAATTAGGAACAGTGTAATTGCTTAAGTTTTAAGTTTGTTGGTTAATGTTATAATGTTAATTAGTATAAACTAAATCCTCTGGAGGGTGACATATATATTAAATGTGAAGTATAATTAAGTACCTGAGAGGTGATATTGAGGATTTGAAGGCTCGTAAACCACATTTTCTGAGTGTTTGTTCCTGACCAGCATGGCACTGTTTACTGAAGAGCAGACACTAAATGAAATATGAAAGTTTCTCTCTCAGAGTCAAAGCACAATGCTTATGATACTCATGATGAAGGTTAATTAAATAAATGGTGAGCTCAAACGGATTGTGTTTTCACCCTGTCTTGTAGTTATAAGTGCTAAGAGAAGATTTTGTTTTCTTTTGTTAAAGTTGAAAGCCATTTAATTAATGTAATTTGCTGCTTGATGTCAAAGAGACCTTGTTATTCCCTGTGTGTGCTTGTGACTGTGCGTGTGTGTGTTTGTATGTGTGTGTGAGAGAGAGAGTTGGGCAAAACCAGTGTCAAAATGGTGTTAAAACAGACTCAGTAATTTACACTGCATAAGAGATGCAGAGAAAAAGAAGCATCATATTTGTTAAATATAACTTCAAAGTGATATCTAATTCCTATTCAAGTTCTACTTTGATCTATTTTCTGGCATTTTTTGCTTTCATTAGACAGTTGGCAGTATAGAGTGGCAGGGAAGAGAGAGGGGAGAGGTGCATGATTGCAATCTCAGGTCAGATTTGTCTCTCACGCTCTCAGATGTAAGTGATTTTTCATTTTCTGTATGACTAACTCACAACTTTACTTCAGGAAATTCAAAGTTTTCACCAATTTACATGTATGTTGTGTAGTGCTTCCTATGTCTGATTGTCAATATGTATTGACCAACTTTACACATCAGCAAAGCAGAGGACCAAGTCACAGTTTGTCCTCACCTTCTCAGATGATAGCAAACTGCAAGCATTTTGTTTGAAGTGTGAAAGGTCAGCTCATCCATCACCACTGGGTGCACAAATTTCAGTCTCGCCCTACTTTGTTGTGTTGGTGAAGCTGAGCATGTGCAACACTTATATTCTGTCATATTCATAAGGTCAGTGCTCTATTATAATCTGCCTGGGGACATTTTTATTATTATTATTATTTTTTTTTGCTTTGAAAACTTTAATTTATTCTAAATGTTTTTTCTAGGTCTGTGATTACCTGACCTGCCTAATTTTGCTTCCCACCAGTTTACTCTGGCAGTGCAGGTTGCTACACTCAGCTGTGCAGCTGGAAAACCAAAACAACAAGCTATAAGAGGCTAAAAGCTGACGCTAATGCAGGTTTAAACAAATTCATATATATATATATATATATATATATATATATGTGTGTGTGTGTGTGTGTGTGTGTGTGTGTGTGTGTGTATAACAAGCTTGAAAACTAAAATGGATTCAAAGGGAATTTTCACACAACTTAAACATGATCTTTATTGAAAGTCTACAATCCTCTTTAATATACGGATCAATGGCAGCGTATATAAGGTCTGGGAGAGCAGGCAGGGCTCTAGCCGGGGGCTTTGATATGCAGACAAGCCAGCAGGAGGAGGAAGATGAGAAACCAAGATCAAACGCCAAGCAGTGGTACTCTCCTCATACTAACTGATAATGAAACTGCTGCAGGAAGAAACTTCTTCAGGAATAGAGACCTCTTCAGTGTGAAGATATCATCAATGCATGTATAGTCACTTCAATCTTTGCTTATCACTGTCCTCACCTTTATTTTCAAAAATATCTGCTGAGTTTGAGATCAAAGCCAACAATACACTGAATATGATAAAAGTAGGAGAAAAAGGAGGATGAGGAAATTAAATATTTTATGCATTTTGCTGTTATTTGATGTTCCCACATCAAATACAGATACATAAATATTTAAGCTCATTTGCAAACAAATATTTGAAAAGTCCAATACTGACACATCAAATTGCTAAATGTGTTACTGTCATTAGGTTTAAAGTGCACCAACAGAATTACAGTAGGTTCAGCTCCCCAAGGCTAAATTGGTCAACTGCTGGCTCAAACCATTCTAAGAGTTCAGTTACTCCACTTAGTGTTGTGTAGTCTGTCACTGCAGGACTGCAGTAAAAGCTGTTAACCTGGATTCCTCTCATCATGATTCATTGTTTTTTTGTTTTTTTTTTCATTTTCATTGCCCATAAAGACAATAGCTACATGACAGTTGTTTAGCTGAATGGCTCTTTTGCTGTGTAACAGGACATAAAAGAGAGCAGGAAGAATGAACTGAATCCATCAGCTGCGCTTGAAGAGTCTTCCTCCTCTTCTTTATTTTTCAGACTGACTCCTCCCTTCTCTACATTGTTAAATATCATTTTTAAAACTAATGAAATAGTATTACGTCTTACATCAATTTCGGCCACACAAAATAAAAATATCGTTTCCCAAATAACAGACAGCTATGACTTTTACAACAAGTTGGAGAGGCTTTCAGAAAAAGGAAAACTCACACAACTGAGCCAGACAAAACATAGTCATCTACAGATTATCATGAATTTCTGCTGTAAAGCCCTGCAATCCCCTGCCTGAAAATATACTCTTAACATATATGTTTTCCCAACTGTTCGCTTTATTTAAGAGACAATCAGTGTTATTATTGAGCTGTCTGGAAGAGACTGTAAAAGAGGAAGAGAGTGACAGTTATCCTCTAATAGTGATAAAATAATACTGTTGAATGCTCATCATATCACACCTCACAAAACGTTTTCTCTCTACAAAGTGATTGTTAACAACCCAGTGATTTAAGATATCAATACGCACTATCTGCACAAACAGCCCTCTCATAAACCACAGTGATTATATGTTTCACTGCTTGAATATTTAATCTATTATACTCCACAAAGAAATGAATCATGAGTCACTTTATCAACAAACCGAGGCTATGGAGCTCACATCTCACAATGTGGGCTTCATTTTTAATGGTGATCTGCACTGAATAGATCTGTGTTGATTTACTGAGAGTTTCTATTTGGATTGAGAGATATTCAGGGTCACTGTCCATCTAGATTATTTCATCATGTCATCTCTCAGACAGAAGATGGAAAATGATGTTTTGGTTCACTGGCACTGAAGAAAATAAAATCTAGTTACTGTAACACACTGACTACATGTAATTAGTTTGATGATATCAACAATACAAACTTGAACCAAAACATTTTCTTTGTAGGGAAGGAAAACTGTGATTCATAAGGCATTCACAGTATGTAAAACTAACCGACTGATGATTAGAACAAGAATTACAACATGTCCAGCTATATCTGCTTTGCTATAAACAACTCAGTCTTTACTGAGGTGGTCTGTCAAAGTAACCCACCCTTCTGCACCACCCAGCCTAATCCACTACAATGCTTTCTCCAGCTGACAAATGGAAACTATTCCAGCTGAGAGGTGAAAGTGAAGAGGGAGCTGTTAAATCAGGTGAACTGTGACGGAGACCTGAAGTGACCCTTCTTCTTCTTCTCCACCACAACAGTTCCATATCTGCTCTCTATGATGATGTCAAACATAGATTTGCTATTAGACACATGAAGGAACAAATTTACTTTTGCATCTTGGAAATTAATGAGGATGTATATCAAGTAAGACAACGTGTGCTCGTTTAGGGACTTTTCGAATGGCTTCCACTGGTGTTATAACACACCGATGTGGCTGTTAACTAATTTGTGATGATATCTCCATACAAAGCAGCAATCACATGAGCTGCAGCCAAACCACAGGCTCTTTCAAATACACTAAATGATCATCTCTCTGAATTTCTTCTTCTGGTAGACATGAAACCACAAGCAATTATCCCTCTGTGTTGGAGGCCAGTTCGGACAGAGTGGACAACTCATACTTCTGGTTGCATGCTGCTCAAGCGAAAACATTGTAACTTCATAATATCATAACATGCTGAGCACCATACTGCTCTAACAATATGATACAACACTGTGTCCTAGGTAAACAGCATCATTGTCATTGAGCTAATTAGTCTCTGACTCTTAATTTCCTCTCATTTGTCTCTTCTTTTTCTACATTTCGCTCTTATTGTTTCCGGCAGCATTCATCTGTTGCATGTCCTATCTCTCCATCCTCTTGTTTCCTGCCTACCTTTGCTTCAACAAAGGCATAAAAATCCTGAAATAATAATAATAATAAACTAGGTGCACTGTATGTGTATGTGTATGTGTGTGTGTAAGGTTTCTCATATGAGCAGACCTTTCTAGGAAAGGGACAGTGGTGGTATTGTTGCTGTCTTCCTACACTGCCCTTTGAGATGTGACTCAAACTCCACCTGTATTCTTCTCTCTTTAAAGGCTCATTTCATTGGTTCTTATCAGTCTCACCCCCTGCAGCAGGTACTACACCACATCTCTCAGATTTGATGCTGCTTGTCTAAAGAAACTTAAAAAAAGAAATGTAATGTGGCTGAGTTGAGATTGATATCTGTCTGTGAGGTAGGATGAGTTGACATTTAGCAGGAAGGTGTTTAAAAGAGGTAACATCCATGAATCTGGGCATACAATAATCCTTTAAATGGTAGCAGTGTGTGCAAAGACTGACATATGGATGAGACAAGATCTCACCTTATCATTTATATTAATACCAGAGAGTTTCAGTGGGTGCAGGGCTGTGCAGGAGGCTAAATAAGAAGCAAAGCATAAAGTGCTTACTTCATTTGGACACCAGACTCCTGCTTTCCGGGTACAAAAGTGGTATAAAATGTGGGGCAGCAGTTTACATTCTTATTAAATGACAGGAATATTATTCTTCACAGGATATATGTAACTTAAGAGGCCTTTATAACCAATACATTTGAAAGAGCAGCAGAGGTCAGTTCAGTTTTCCACCTGAGTGGAAGCATCACAATAATCTTCTGTTCACTTTTGAATCACAAAAATAAAAACATAAGGCCTTTTCAGGTGAGGAGGAGCTGATTCTAAATATGAGACACCAGCAATTCACAGCGATGATATTACTGCTGGTAAGATCTACACATACAGACACACTGAAAAGCAATATCCCACACGCTGTTATAAACACACTCAGCTATAAGACCACCTCCCGGACCAAAATGAGAATCACAGTTGATGCTCAGAGGACTGGGAGGTGGAAAGGAAGTAGGCCAGGTGAGATCAGAGGCTGAAGATTGGAAGACACGTTGAAGTCACTTCTATTAACCTGGAGTTCAATGTAGCTTCCTACAAACTAGCAGATTAAATCACAGCAACTGCAAATAATTTATAGACATTTCCAGTGCAATTTCATTACTAGGGAACAGCTAAGTCCAATTCAACTTACTGTCAGATATACTGTACACTATATTGAAAATAAAATCACAGCATATGTATATTTACTTTAGTCTTTTCTGTGAAATGTTGGCATGAGTCCACAAATGAAGATTTTTGTTAAGGGATTTCTCAGCTGAACAGAGCTGACAAACTTTCCATTCAAACAGTTTTTCCTCTGCAGCTCTTGTTAAGTCATGTAAGTCTTGAAAAATGTTGAGGGAAGAGTGAGCATCTCTCAGTTCAATGTGAAGTCAAGAGTTGTACAGCTGGAGCTCATCAGTTGTCTCCCGAGACTTAGATAACCCTGCAGGGAGCGAGGATGATGCCCCGCTGAAGAGGCACAGCTTCACTCTCCTGTAGTCTTATGGGATTATCAATTCAGCTGCTCTGAATAGGAATCATATTATCTGAGTTTAGAATAGATACTCTACAGAAACAGTGTTTGAAAGAAGCAAGCAACAAGTTGAGAGTGAGAATGCTCAGATGGAGGAAAATGATCTTAAAGGAGTACACAACCAGAGATGAGGACTTTAACAGTAAACAAATCTTCTAGCAATGCATTTGTTTTTTATGAGTCCCTGCTTTGCCTGCATTTCAGTGAATTTGTGTCTTTTGTGTGCATTCATTTTTTAAATTAACCATCTTGCAGCATATGCACAATTGGTTTAGTTCTGTGTGTATATTTAACTGTGTCTGTGCTAAGACCTCCTGCCTGAGTAATATGGTTATAAAGTTCATCTGCAAAATTAAACTGGCGAAACAGTGAGACAGGGTGGGATTTTGGTGGCTGGAGGCATCACTGAGTCTGCTTGGGGAACATGGGTGGGCAAGAAGCAGGATGAATTTAGGAAGGGAAGGGCGGTTGAATGATGGTGCCTGCTGGTTGGACTTGATGACACTGGACACTATACCAGATGTCATTTATGGCACCACGCTACCTCCACAAAGGGACCTAATTGAGGAAAAAGCATGAGGTGGAGTTCTTCTGCTTTGGATGAGGGCTGCTGCTTTCTATCTACCAGTCAGGGAAGGGATGCAGCACCTCATCTAATGTGATGACTTTTAGTTTCCAGGAACCACGGGGAGTACTGAATGAAATGAGCTGTGAAATGAGCTGCAGTATGCCGATGATGCCACATTTTTTCAGACTAATATATAATAATAATAATAAGTATTAGTATTATTATTTTCTGTTGTTGTTGTTGGGTTTTTCAATCCAAGACACAAGACACTCCACAGGATGTTTCCTAAGTATTATGTTAACATATAACTAATTTGCATTGGATAAATATTTTTGGAGAAAATGTGATGCTGCTCAGTGATTCAACTCTTTCCAAGGGCTGATTAAAGTGTGACACTGTTTGAAACAGTCAGACATTTCATTTTAACATAATGTTAATGTCAAATATCCAAAGCCCTGTTTTCATTATAAGCCTGACAAGGCCGTGGCAAGATTTGAGTTTTAGTGACCCTGCTGTTTAATGAAGTCTGTTCTATTATGCAGGCAGAGCATATTTGTTCAAATTAGCATGACCCTGCTTTGAACTCTTGGAGACATCAGTTTCTGTTGGTACTGCAGTCTAATGAATATTTTAAAAAGGCCTGGCATCACAAAACTGTCTGGGTGGAAATAAAATATATTTTAAACACTGTTTTGAAAAATATTATATAGAATTTGACATTAATGATTTATGGTGCCGTCATTTTCAACATCACACAATAATCCTGATGTTACGCACTTAAACAGCATGATCATATAGTAATGTGTTCATGCTGGCAGCAGATTATACAAATCTTTTCATTTATACTGTAAAAGATATTAGTCGATGATTGATTAGTGTCCATCCAAATCATACAGTAAGCACTTCCTCTGAGTCTGATCTGAGATATGAGCCAAGACTCAGAGCTGAGAATGGAGATGGAGCACGTATCAGACACAGCAAGACAGAGAGAGTCTCTTCTCCTCGGGTAGAGTGGGAGAAGCTGTACTCTCATACTAACATTGCCAATGCAATCCACTTTCTTCCAATTCTTGGAAGAAAGTGTGAATGTGTGGTTTGTGTGTTCAGACATGCACAGATGGAGATGAATAGTGAAGTCTGGAGAAAACAAGAGGGGCTCTGCTTGTCTCTGTCTCCCCCTGTGTGGTGAAAACATAGCAGGGCTGGGAACAAATAACAGATAGGTAGAGAGAAAGTTCATTTCTGAAAGTTCAGTTACTGTTTAGCCCTCAGAAATGAATCCTACAGTGAACCAGATCACAGCTACAGACAAGCCTCAGTGACCGAGGCCGAGACCTGATCCCTGCATAATGCAAACTTAAACCCTAGATTTTTATTGGCACAGTAATGAACTCTGCACATCATATACAGTCCACATAAAACTTAAAAAGCAGGAACTTATAGTACAGATATTTATCTTCTAAATAACTAAGAGTGAATGCTACTTAACAGTCTGTCAGAGGATTTATATGATCTTGCTAGAGGGTGAATGGTTTAGTTTTACTGAACTGAGCCAGAACCCACAGAGAGATAACACACTCAATAAAAAGTCACTCTATAGTCACCTTAAACTTCATTAGTCATCAGACTGGACAGACAGCAAATGCTTTATCACACCAGTAAACAATGTTCTGTCACCTGCTTTCAAACAAATATATCCCCAGCTTTTTTTTTTTTTTTTTTTTTTTTTAAACCTGCAATGCGGCTTTCACATGATAACAGCTCCTGTGAACACATGCATTATAGGAGGGATGGATATGGTGTGTTGCCACTCATTGTACACTTATATAAAGTTCAACAAAGACAAATAGATTGAAGAAAATGCATCTATGACTGGAATTGATACTGACCAGAGTAAAGATGAACATGTTTGTTATCCAGTAGCTAAACTTCACTGATCTGACTCTACAGCCACCATCCCTTCCACCTCCACCTTTCTCCAACTGCTTTCTAAACTGGGAAGCCACCAGCCTCCCGTCAGACAATACTCTCTGCCTTGACAACACGTGGTGGTCATTACAGAAATTTCATGAATGGTATCAAAGCCAAATGTGCTTAACAACTAAATAGACACGTTAGTACTTTATGGTGAAATTATTGTTAAAAGTGCTGTTCAAATGATCAGTTCACTCATAGTCTCAGGGTTACTATTTTTTGCAGCCTTGCATGCCATATTTAACTGACTGGAAATCCACTAGAGTTAAAATTATTAATTAACCAATCAGTTGTTCAAGATCTCTAGCAATTTTAGTATTTGATTCAATGTTTGGGTCATTTGTAAAGTAAAAATCATCCTACAGTGATTATATAGGCTACATACAGTATATACTGTCTATATCAGCCCATCCTCACAAGAAAAATGACAGTATAGATCTAAAATTCAGGCCAGCAAAAACAACCTATAGTTAAGTTTATGTTATCTAGCGGTCGTTGTAATTATGACCAGGGGAAGTGATGCGCTTCAGATAATGTCAGTATGAGGTGACTTGATAAGTTGATTTTGCTTCATTAGGAGGAGGTGGCAACAAAGTGGACTTTGCAGCAGGAGACCACTGTTCGCTCCCCATTTCCAACCCCAAGTGTCATGTTTTCCACCATGAGTTGGGACATTTTCAAAAAAAAAAAAAGTAACATCAAGGGGTTTACTGTTGCCATGATGATGAAGGTTACATAACTTCAAGGAAGTATAAACTACATTTCAAGTCAGAATTCTGACTTTAAACTCAGAACTCAAATCATTTTTTCACATGTGGCCCTGATCCTCTTCTGTAATTTTAACCCAAATCATGATCTTTCCCTAACCCTAACCAATTGGTTTTAGTGCCTAAACATAACCAGACCTTAACCGGTGTTATCACATCATAAAACCTGATTATTTTTAACAGCGATTTGTAATGGATTTTGAAGCGGCATGTTACAATCCTATGGGTTGTTGTGGAGTGCAGGTACAATCCTGATTTGAAGAACTCATGTGTTGCTCTTCTTTGAGAGAGACTAATCAATTATTCAGTTAATTTAAAAATAATAATAACTGATGAATTTTTGTACCAGCCCTAAAGCCCTGTGTAATCACAATTTATGCAGAATGTATTTCAGTTGGAAATGAAAGGCTACCAAAACAATTTTGTCTGCTTCTAATACTGATCTCGGATGATAAACGATAAATGATAAAGTTTAGAGTTCATGCACAGATGAATACCAAGTAGATAAATGAGTGTGAAACATAAAAATGAAGAATCAGGAATCAGGAATGATTAATGTGATTTATCTAACCTGGTTCACACAGTGATCACCGCTGGTCAGGCATTTCTGCCCTGTGCTCATAACTGAGACCCTCCAAGCAATCAGAGATTAATGAGCACATTAGTAGTTCTCGTTTTGACACTCGACCCAATTATAGCCCTCAGACATTTGGTGTGTGAATAATAAAAAAGCCCTGCAAAAATTTTCAATTTTTAGACAACAGAATTTGCTGAGAAAAAAGATCACAAAAAACGTTAGTTCCAAAAATGAAGAAATGTTTACTTGCAGCTACTTGTCACAGGTTGTGTTTTAGGTCTATGAGCTGTGAGTTTGATGGAAGAGTAACGTTTAAGTTTATATCAGTTATTCACATGTATAATTTGAGAGTTTGTTATACATGGAAAATGTTTATTTCCAAGTTTTTTTCCAAGTAAAATTTTGTAAAATTTTGGTGTAGTGGCTACACTTTTCTTTACATTCGGGTTGCATATTGTGCCTTTAATCAACTGTGTGTCTATACAGTGTGATTGTCTGTGCGTGTGAGTGAGAGAATAATACTGTATGTCTAAATCCCAGCAGCCTGAAGCCTTTTCCCACAATGCTATGACACAGTCTGTCAGCAGGCCAATTATGAGATAATTAATGTTAGTGTAACTGTTGTTTGTAATTTGTACTGTCAGTATTGTCTTTTGGAATACATTGAGTCATTTGCAATATATTTCAGTTATCTTTGATGTTTTGTATTATTTTAAGAAGATAGCTTTTATTGTGAAACAGCCACTTTTATTTAGAAAAGCCAGTTGTGCCGTTCTGACGTACGGGAGAAGGGAGAAATGAGCAGGAAAGATGCACATGTGCCCCCGCTAAGATACATGCTAAATATCAACCTATTTAAGTGGTTGTGAAATGTTTAAGGACCCTTCAAGGACCAAGGATAATTCCCTTATTTGCAGAACGCAGCCAACGAGGTAATTCTTGTTTTTGTCTTTATTTTGCTTTGATGAGCTGTTTTCCACATGCTGTAAAGGCTTTATTTTCGCTAACTTTGTCTTTATACCGTGTGTGTATGTGTCTGTAGTTTTCACGGTGGATTTGGAGAGAAAGCTACAAATAAACCAGTTGCAAGAAAGCCACTTGTGTTTGCCTGTGCTTCGAGGGAATTAAAGTGAAAACTCGGGAAGCTCACCAACCCAGGCGAAGTCAGAGAATTAAAACTCTTACAGAAAAGGGTAAAGAAATGCAAGAAGGAAAAATTAAAGGGCTTCAACAAAAGTTTGACTACATATATGACAAGTGGAGAACACACGTTAAATCTGCTAAGCAGCCATTATCACAATCAACAGAGCCTTTATCTGATGATCTGCTTCAAGATATCATTGGTGATGTCATAGGGCTTTCTGCAGATGTCCAGCGTATTTATGATGAACTACGCAAAGTCTCACCTCCAGGTCAGGACACACGTCGAAGAGTGGATCGGTGTGTGGAGATTTCAAAGTTCATTGTATCCAGAGCCTCAAGTCGGCTGGGCGGAAAGATTCCAGAACGAGAGCAAGAGTGGCCAGAAGCTGGCTCTCTCTTCGACTCAAGCATCAGTAAATCAGGTTCTGTCATTTCTATCTTGAGAGGCACCTCAGAGCATTCAAGCCAATCTTCTGTTAAGCGCCAAGAAGCTGCTGCTGAAGCTGCTGCAAGCCAAGCAGTTCTGAAAGTGCTACAAGAGCAAGAAAAGGAACAATTGGAAATACAGCGCTTAGAAGCAGAAGCTAAAAGAAAGATAGCAGATGAAGAGGCAGCAGCCATCAAGCGTCGTTTAGAACGGGAAGAAGAAGAAGCTAAAATTAAAGCTAAACGGGAAGAAGAGCATGCAGCTCTACAAAGGACTCTGGAAGAAAAGAGGAGAAAGATACTGCAGTTAGAGGCAATGAAAGGTCTCAATGCCGCACAAGCAAGAATACAGGTGTATGATCAGGTGAAGGCTGTAGCAGAGAAAAAGGACACTGTAAAACAAGAGAAGGAAGAAGATAATCAAGCTTCAGCTCCAACAACTCCTCAACCGCTGTATGTACCTTTCATACCCCAGGCTGGAACCACCTCCTCAAATGACAGTACAGCAGAGCTTGTTAGGGTGCTGGCAGGTGCTTTAAGTGCGAACAGGATTCCAGTTCCAGAGCCGTCAGTATTCACTGGGGATCCATTGAAATACAACGATTGGAAACTCTCCTTTGAAACACTGATTGACCAGAAAAACATTCAAGACAAAGAGAAGATATACTACCTGCGTAGATATGTAAGTGGACAAGCTAAGAAAGCACTTGATGGATATTTCCTACTCGGTACTGAATCTGCCTATGTTGCTGCATGGGAGATTTTGGAGGAGAGATATGGAAATCCATTCACGATTGCAAAATCGTACAGAGACAAGCTTCAAGCATGGCCTAGGATAGGGTCTAAGGACAGTTTTGAGCTCAGGGAGTTTGTTGATTTTCTCCGCAGTTGCGAGGCTGCCATGGTCCACATCAAAGCATTGGAAATCTTGAATGACTGTAATGAAAACAGGAAAATTTTGTCAAAGTTACCAGACTGGCTAACAGCGAGATGGAACCGGAAAGTTATTGAAGTCCAAGAAAACAGTAACCAATTCCCCTCCTTCAGTCAATTTGTTAAATTTCTGACAAGAGAAGCAAAAATCGCCTGTAATCCTGTTACATCATTGCAGTCACTGAAACAAACCGATGCAGAAAAAACAAAATACCAAAGACCTCAAAGCTTAGGAGCAAAGACTCTTACTACAAATTCAAATGAAAGAACTAACATGTCTTGTATTTTCTGTCAGAAAAGTGGGCACACCTTGCACAAATGCAGAAAGTTCATGGAGAAACCAGTTCCAGACAGAATCAAGTTTGTTCAAACTGAAAGGTTATGCTTCGGCTGTCTCAAGTCTGGTCATCACTCAAAGAGTTGCAACAGTAGGAGTGTTTGTGATGTGTGCCATAAGCGGCATCCTACTTGCTTGCATGCAGTGCGACCTAAAGAAGAACAAAACCCACTACAAGCCAAGCAAACTCAAAGTCAAGAAAAGCCGAGTACAAGTCAAGAAAAACACCAAGAACGACCTCAATCTACACAACCCAAAGGAACAACCACAGCTGCTACTTCAAACAGAGTGATACTGGAGGAAGCTAACACACAAACAGCCGCAATAATTCCTGTTTGGCTTTCATCCACATCTCAGGCAGCCCAAGAAGTTCTTGTGTACGCACTTTTGGATTCTCAAAGTGACACAACCTTCATTCTGAGTGAAGTAGCTGAAACTTTGGAAGTAAACAAACGACAAGTCAAGCTCAAGCTTTCTACTATGACCTCAAGAACCACGTTAGTAAGCTCCCAAAGGGTAGACAACTTACAAGTCAGAGGCTTTTACACTGATAAGAAGATCTCCTTACCACCAGTCTACACACGGGATTTTATTCCAGCCAACAGAACTCACATCCCAACAGATGAAACTGCAAAAGCTTGGTCTCATCTAGAGCACCTTCAAGGAGAAATTGCACCTTTACAGGACTGTGAAGTAGGTTTGCTCATTGGATACAACTGCTCACAAGCTTTACTTCCAAGAGAAGTTGTGTCTGGCAAAGAAAATCAGCCTTATGCACAGCTCACGGACCTTGGATGGAGTATTGTTGGCCACGGCAATCCCTGTCTAGACTACGGTGACACAATTGGGATCAGCCATCGCATAGTAGTAAGACAAGTGACACCAGGTGTTGAGCCGTCGGTCAATCTCAAGACTGAAGTACACTATGTGAGTCGAAACAAAGTAAAGGAAATTATTCCTTCAGACGTCATAAACATCCTGGAATCAGACTTCTCTGAAAGAGCTGGAGAAAATGATCCTGTGTCTCAAGAGGACTTGAAGTTTCTTTCCAAGTTGAGAGGGAATATTACACAAAAGGACAATGGTCACTACGAAATGCCTTTGCCGTTCAAGGAGGAAAGACCGAAACTACCGAACAACAAGACGTGCGCAATACACCGTCTGAACTGTCTTGAAAGGAGACTAAAGAAAGATCAAAGATACTATAAAGACTATGTCAAGTTCATGGATGACATCATATCACGTGGAGATGCAGAGAAGGTCCCTGAGGATGAAATTGACAATAGTCCAGTTTGGTACATTCCACATCATGGAATCTATCATCCACAGAAACCAGGCAAAATACGCGTAGTATTTGACTGTTCTGCCAAGTACCAAGAGACATCCCTCAACGACCATCTGCTCACTGGTCCTGACTTAACAAATACATTGGTGGGTGTCCTATGCCGCTTCCGAAAAGGTTACATTGCAGTCATGTGCGATGTGGAAAGAATGTTCCACCAGTTTCACGTCGAAAAGGAAGATCAGGATTATTTGAGGTTTCTATGGTGGGAGAATGGCAACGTAGAAACCACACCATCCATCTACCGCATGAAGGTCCACTTGTTTGGAGCAGCCTCGTCTCCTGGCTGTGCCAACTTCGGCCTAAAACATCTGGCAGCACAAGGGGAAGGTCGGTTCAGCGACGCCGCCATATGCTTCATTCAGAGGAATTTTTATGTAGATGACGGTCTAACAAGCGTTCAAACTGAGAAGGAAGCCATCAAGCTTATCAAAGACTCAAGAGAACTTTGCTTTACTGGCAAATTAAGACTCCACAAGTTTGTATCTAATAGTGAGAACGTGATGGCAACCATCCCAGAGGAAGAACGTGCAGCAGTCAAAGATCTGGACATGGCCTTGAGTTCACCACATATGGAGAGAGCTCTCGGAGTGGAGTGGTGCATCACATCAGACTCATTCAAATTCAGAGTTCAAGTGAAACCCAATCCATTGACAAGAAGAGGCGTACTGTCTACAGTTGCTTCTGTGTATGATCCCCTAGGGTTCATGGCACCCTTCGTCCTTTTGGGGAAACAAATACTCCAGGAAATGTGTAGAGAGAAACTTGGATGGGATGAAGATCTTCCAGAACGTTTAAGACCTCAGTGGGAGTCCTGGCTCAGAGATCTACCCAACCTGGCCGAAATGGAAATCAAAAGATGCTTCTTACCTTCAAGTTTCGGCAGTGTCAAAAGGTATGAACTTCACCATTTTGCTGACGCAAGCGTCTCCGGCTATGGTGCATGTACTTACCTCCGAGCTATTAATCTATCCGATGAAGTTCACTGTTGTTTGGTAATGGGTAAGTCAAGAGTTTCACCAACCAAGGTTACAACTATACCTAGATTGGAACTGTCAGCTGCAGTTGTTGCAGTTCAAACCAGCGACAAGCTTCAGAAGGAACTAGACATTCAAGATCTGCAGGAGTTCTTCTGGACAGATTCTACAGTTGTTCTCGGCTACATAAACAACGATGCCAGAAGGTTTCAGGTGTTTGTAGCCAACCGCATACAAAGAATCAAGTTAAGTACAAAGCCTGAACAATGGGCTTATGTTGCCTCTGAGAACAATCCTGCAGATCATGCCTCTCGAGGTTTGACTGCACAGCAGCTCAGGAACTCTAACTGGTTCATAGGACCAAAGTTTCTGTGGCAAAAGGAACTACCTCACAGACGATGCAAGGTGGGAGATATCAAGGAAGATGATCCTGAACTCCGCAAGGCTTTTGTGTGTAACACTAGGGCAAAGGAAGAAAGGTCATTATTGGATCACTTCAAGAAGTTCTCTGATTGGTCAAGGGTGGTAAATGCAGTTGCTAGACTGAAAAGGCAGATCAGGGAATACAAAGGTGTGCAACAAAGAACCAACGAATGTACAAGCTTGGAAGAAAGGAAAGAAGCAGAACTGGCAGTGGTCAAGCTAGTGCAAGAAGAGGCATTCTCAGACTTAATAAAATGCTTGAAACTAGGGAATGTGACTGTCAAGACCAAAGATAGTAAGTTGTATAAGTTGAGTCCATTCCTGGATGAAGAAGGCATCCTAAGAGTGGGAGGACGTCTGAGTCGAGCCACATTACACCCACACGTGAAGCATCCGGCACTTCTACCGAAGAATAGCCATATATCCTCTCTACTTATCAAACACTTTCACGAAAAGATACAGCATCAAGGACGTGGAATGACGATGAATGAACTGCGAGCTAATGGATGGTGGATCCTGGGATGCAGCAGTGCAGTCTCGTCGCACATTTTCAAATGTGTCAAGTGCAGAAAGTACAGGAGACCGACTGAAGAACAAAGGATGAGCGATTTACCACAAGACAGAATGGAAACTACTCCACCCTTTACCTACGCCGGCATCGACTGTTTTGGTCCGATCTACGTTAAAGAGGGAAGAAAAGAGCTCAAAAAATATGGTCTTTTACTTACCTGTCTATGTTCAAGAGCCATACACATAGAGATGCTGGATGACATGACAACCGATGCATTTATTAATGCTTTGAGAGCATTCATTGCCATAAGAGGAAACGTGCGTCAACTAAGATGTGACCAAGGCACTAATTTTGTCGGTGCAAGGAGAGAGTTTACAGAACTCATGAAAGGAATGGATCAAGAAAGAACAAAGAGTTTTGGATGTGAATTTCTCATGAACCCTCCAGCGGCGAGTCACATGGGTGGCGTCTGGGAGAGGCAGATAAGGACCATAAGGAGCGTTCTTACTGCTATTCTTGACCAGTCAGCACAAAGGCTTGACAGTACCTCCCTACGGACATTCATGTATGAGGTTATGGCTATCATTAATAGCAGACCACTCACCGCTGAACATTTGAATGACCCATCTGGACCTGAACCTTTAACTCCGAACCATATCCTCACAATGAAGTCTGCGGTCATTCTACCCCCACCTGGACAATTTGTCAAAGAGGATCTTTATCTTCAAAAGAGGTGGCACAAGGTACAGTATTTGGCCAATGAGTTTTGGACTCGATGGAGGAAAGAATATCTTCTGAACCTACAATCGAGGCAAAAGTGGCATAAGAACAGAAGGAACATGAAGGTGAACGACATTGTCCTTCTGCAAGATGATCTGGCACCACGCAATGAATGGAAGCTAGCCAGAATCACAGAAGTTTACCCAGGGTTAGATGATAGAGTGAGAAAACTGAAGTTGCTGGTTAGTGATACTACATTTGACAAAAAGGGGAAATCAACAACTAAACCAGTGTTACTTGAAAGACCTATACAAAAGGTTGTTACACTGCTTGAAGCAGATTGAAGTGTTATTATTTTGACAGAAACTCCATGTCAGATGGTCAATAACAAGAAATGTGTTATTGAGAAATTGAAGTGTTCATTTGAAAACAGTATTGTATTTAGAGAAATCCCACTTGAAGATTTGTGTGATTTGGTGGGAGTGTAACTGTTGTTTGTAATTTGTACTGTCAGTATTGTCTTTTGGAATACATTGAGTCATTTGCAATATATTTCAGTTATCTTTGATGTTTTGTATTATTTTAAGAAGATAGCTTTTATTGTGAAACAGCCACTTTTATTTAGAAAAGCCAGTTGTGCCGTTCTGACGTACGGGAGAAGGGAGAAATGAGCAGGAAAGATGCACATGTGCCCCCGCTAAGATACATGCTAAATATCAACCTATTTAAGTGGTTGTGAAATGTTTAAGGACCCTTCAAGGACCAAGGATAATTCCCTTATTTGCAGAACGCAGCCAACGAGGTAATTCTTGTTTTTGTCTTTATTTTGCTTTGATGAGCTGTTTTCCACATGCTGTAAAGGCTTTATTTTCGCTAACTTTGTCTTTATACCGTGTGTGTATGTGTCTGTAGTTTTCACGGTGGATTTGGAGAGAAAGCTACAAATAAACCAGTTGCAAGAAAGCCACTTGTGTTTGCCTGTGCTTCGAGGGAATTAAAGTTAGATTAAAGTGGGAGTGTTCAGTGATCTTATTAAAGTTGCCAGGTGAGGAAATTAAAGCTGCTTCACAGATGGAATCATTGGCTTATTGAATTTGGGAAAAAAGATTGTGAGTGACGAAAGAAAAACACTTGGGAACAACTTATAAATAATGGCAGTGAAAAACTTACAAAAGACAAACATAATCATAGTGTATCATATCTTACTTTAGCTAACTGTCAGTATAAGAAATACAAAATAATGTTCCTCAATTAGATTAAAGGTTATTATAGTGAAAAGTTGATCTGAAATAAGTTAAACACATTCTTGAGAGTTTGTTATACATTTTCCATGTAAAACAAACTCTCAAATTACCTATCATCTATAACAATAGTATAATGTTCTATCTCTCTATGTTTTGTGATGTTTTTCCCCCAGTTAATTCTGTTGTCTAAAAATTGAAAGTTTTTCAGGGTATGCTTTCTTATTCACACACCAAATGTTTGAGCATTTTATTGGGTCCAGTGTCAAAATGAGAACTGCTAATGCACTCATTAATCTGTGCTCATTAATCTGCTCTCAAGCATAGCCAAATACCTCAACACCTCAGCAACAGTGAATTAGTTTGGTTCATTCTGCTCTAAAATCTTATCATCATGAAATTATCTAATATCTATTCTATGCATACCAGATTGGAGAGGATCCACAAACACAAGCATTAAAAAAAGAAAAGAGCAGAATCCTTGAGGCAACAATGGCACAGCCAGCAGATATGTCAGTACATACTGGAGGAATTTTAGCGTCTCATTTTTGGAAGAAAAAAAAAAAACAGTTGTTTGTTGAAATTGCTTATCAATAAACTCTCTGGGAAATCCAGGCTAAGAAAAGGCCTTCTATGGGATTTGTGTATGCTGAACCCTCTGTGGTAACAGACTTCTGCTTTCTGTTATCAACATTAAACACTGCACAAATGGCTCGAAGAGACACTTCGAGATGAAGTCTTATTACAGACTCGAATCTGCTTGAAATACTGGTTTGACAGTTGTCACAGTTTCATAATTAGAAAGTTCTGTAAGCACACTGACAGTGACTGTAAACCCTTTACAGCTCTTGGGTTGTATGTCAATATGCAAAAAATAGATTTCTCTCAGACTAAACTGCTCATTCAGTGCTTATTACACATTCTGATTTCATACAATTTGTAGATTTATGAGTCAATATCTTCAGTAGGAGAAGAAAATAGGGCTTAAACTCTGTTATAAAGCTGTGGTCATTACTATCCAGCAGGAGAATCAACACTGTTAGGCTTTGCTTTGTATAGTTTTGAGCTGTCTGTATCAAATTAAAGTGGCTCAGTGCTGATGAAGGCGCTTGTCTGAGTCTACTGACACACACAGTCTCATTTTAACCATTTGCTCACTCCAGAACAAAACAATGCAGAGAAATAATTATGTTGACATTCTGAAACAAAATATGTAGGCACATGATGCATTGCAGTGTATAATATTTATGGCTTTCCGTAATTATGTACTAGTATCACTTTACTTTTTAGTACAGAAAAGAGGCAGCAATGCTTCGTCTTTGTGGGGTGAGATAGAAAAAAACAAAATAAACAAACAAAAACAACAACAACAACAAAACCCAAAACAATCATTTCAGGGCACTAAAATTGACTTGGCAGCAAGGTGAATGTGGCCCGTAATGCATTTCATTCAAATAATAGATTTTGTGAAATAACATACATATTTCATTACACAGGATGTAAGTTGTGTCCAGAATGCAGCATTACAGTTTGGCATTCAAGCAGACCTCTGAGTGAGAAAACATTATTATTGTATATTTCTGACCTCTAACTCATACTCAGTATCAGCCAAATGAATCCCCATGAGGATGTGCATATGTGTGTGTGTGTGTGTGTGTGTGTGAGAGAGATAGATAGTTATTGTGTCCCTCCACTGAGCTCTACTTCACTGATCCACTACTCATAGACATTGAACAGCAGAAATATGGTTTCACTCAGCTGATATTGGAAAGTTGCTCTGTTCATTATGTGACAAAGTGAATCCATTACTGTGAAACATCACTGGAGTCAGCAGTGATACATTATGTTAGCAAAAAGCTGCTTTGACCGCCATTGACATTGCTCTAACATTACAATGATGATTTTCACAACACATGCGATAAGCCGTGAAGAACGTGTCAGCACTAACAACATTATTGGTGTCATGCTTTGGCTCAGAGAAAATAAACCATTATCTCTATTGCTGGGCACTTGGCTCTTTGTATTTGAGGAACTAAAATAACTTAAAATGCTCATGCATGAGAGTGAGACTGGGAAAGTCAGTGCCAGTTAAGGACACATTAATTATGTAATCAGTCTTATTTTTTTCTTTCTAATTAATGCCATCTCTGTTGGAGATTTCAGCTATTTAACATGCAGATAGACACTTATTCAGACTGAAGGGGGAGAAAAATCCCAGCTATAATTCTTAAAAAAAAGAAAAAAAAAACAAGAGGGGTGTACATATGTACATATTGGGGGATCTTAGCTTATACACCCACTGCAGAAACTTCATGCTACACCTGACTGTGCAATAAGAGAAGCCTGTCAGAAGGCAGAGTGTGTACAGATAGAATAGAGAAAGAAAATTACCAAATTACCTTATGTTGATTAAACTTGAGAGAAATGAGGTAATAAGATTTGGAAAGCAAACACACTCTAGGCCCAGTTCAGCCCTTATCATTTACAGTTTATCTCATTAGCTTTTTCTCATAAGGACAATCATTTATTTTAAAGGGACATTATCACTAAATAGGTTTTCTGGCAAATGTAATTGTAAATTAAGCAACATAATATTTCTAACACTAAGTGAAAAAACAATGTTCCCTGTAAGTAAGCAATTGAAATTGTTCCATTAAGAGCTGCATAGCCTATAGGAAGACTTGTTTTATTATAAAGAGAAAAACACTGGGGTCTCTAAATGCTAATTGATTACTGACAGTTCACTAACAGTCTGAAGGCATGCTCAGCCAATTAGAGCCTAATGACAACATATAAATATATAAAATAAGCATATATTACTGATGTTTACAAACCCAGTGAGATCCCTCTGTTCTCTCTGATAGGTCCTTGGTGAAGAGCAGCCAGTCAGGTGCAGAGATTCAGTTGTCACAGGAGCAGTGAAAACGCAGTGACTGATGTTTGTTTTTATTGTACAAGTCATTAAGTGGAAAATGTTTCTGTATTCAGATTTCCCTCAGCTAACTGAGACTGTCAAGGCCGACTGAGTTTGCTGACTGCTTGGTCAACCACAGTGTATACATGCTGTTGTTAATTAGACGTCAACGTGATGTCTCAAGTTATATTTTTTTCATGATAGTTTGGTATTTAAACCACATGCCATCTAATGGGAAACCTGACAAGATATATTTTTTTAAAAGAACAAGAAGCCGCTAACCGCAAAGTCTACTGAGTCTCAGTTGGCTGATGCTAAAGATAACAGATAAGTCCACACAGTGTGATGTAAAAAATATACTGTGCTGTACGCAGTCTTAGGGATTTATTAAAATCTACTCCTTTTATTGTATTTATTTGTTGAAGTTGATGAAGATCTTTTTTTTATCTTATTTAAATATGACTAAATAGTGGAGATGAAGTTATGAGTTAAAATTTGAGCTCCCTCATAGAAAGGTCACCATCTTTATTCTTACTGGTCATCTAAAATCTAGTTTTGTTTGCAGCTTCTCTCTCATTCCTTCAGCAGATATATCACTGGGTTGTCATTTGTACATTATACATGACATTACAGATTCCTGAAGGCTGCACAATATTGGGCACCCTTCAGGTGGACAAAGAGCTGAAACATTCAGAATGAATATTATACCTCAACATTGAGCTCAGACTCCTGCATTTCAAAAACCTGTTGTGGCACCAACGACATAGATAAATAAATAATTATTAACACATTTATATGCAAAAATACATTATGTAGAAGAAATGCAAATTTAAAGAAAAAAAGCTGTCTAATACACTGTGTAGGAAGGATATTTCTGATAAACTCTGATCTCTGACTAATTAATAAATATGAAACAGAGGTAGAACATGATTAATCTGGTGTTCCTCCCTGAGGCAGTGTGGCTGCACAGGCTTGTTCATTCCTCTGCTGCATTTGGTCTCTGGAGGAAGAAGGAATGAATGACAAAGAGCTCGCCAAGGTATTACTGAACAAGAAATACAATCAACTAGCTGTACTTCTCTGTCCATCCTGTCCTGCTTCCTGTTCACAGAGTTTATGTCTCTGGGTCCTGGATGACTCCACTCCAACAGGTCCCACAGGTCCCACAAACACTGTCCTATGTTTTTAAAAGGTTTTGAAAGTTGTGTAATGATCTTAAATCGCTGACTTTGTATAATGCTGTTACCAAAAAAAAAATGCTTTATGATTTTATGTTGCTGTCTTTTCACCCTGTAATCCTTTTGAGCTGCTGTGGGACTTTGATGTAAACATGAATGTGCTCTGCTTGTAGCTTCACAGTCTGGTAGAAAGCAAATCAACCACAGCATAAATCAGATGTTATTTGGCCCCCGAGTTGTGTTTTGTTCAAAGGATATGATGAAGATCAGAGGAAAACACAACACAAGTTTTGCTGGCTTGTGCATTTCTTGGTGAGCAGGCAGTGTCTCTGGTAAACTTATTCTATAGACGGCAAGTTAAAACTGGTCAACATATATGGACCCTGGAGCTTAAGATAAAATGCGAGAAGAATTTCAGGTTGAACATTTTCTTTTATTGTGAAATAATAGTCATATTGAAAGTTTTTATTATGAAGTAAGAGTTATGTTGGGTTTATATTTGAATATATTTCTGAAAGTTTAATCTAATCACATTAGTGTGTCTTTAACTTTATTTTACTACTGGAAGTGTAGATGGTTTGAGAAGGTTGAATCAATGAAGGTTAGATGTCTAAACAGGCGTTAATATGAATGTTAGAGTGTTTGGTATGTTAATAAGAAGGGTTGACTTATTCATACATGAAATTAATGTATAATGCTAAACTGATTTTTTCTGAATGGTTTGACAATATATGGTACAAGTTAATGTGAAGTATTCAGGCATAGTGACTCTGAAATGTGAATTTGCATTTAAAACTTAATACCCCAGTGTGAGAAAAATTATTTTTCATCTCAAGTCAAAGTCAGCTACACTTTAACAGTTCCCCAGAACAAAGATATTGAATATTCATCGACAATTTGGTGCAAAAACATTTAAAACACACCCAAAACTCTGTCTATCTTATTCAAAATTATAAAAACAAATTCAGAGGAACCTCCCTCTGAGCTGGTCTCTAGAAACTCATGAGCCAAGACATAATTCTTTTATTAAGATCTCTCTTTTCTTTGTTTTCGACCAAGTATAGGCATATTTTAATCTTTTACAGAAACAAGTTCAGTTTGTTTTTATTTGATTTGTAACATTAAGTCTTGTGCTTCAACATATAGTATCTCATTTTTGAAGTTTATATCGTTACTGAATAAAGCTTTGAGCGTAGTCAGGAAAGTTTGTTCGGCACTCAACTAAGATTACAAGAATCCAGCCGAAGCCTGAGTCCTCAACTCAAACTGAAACGTGGCTCTGAAGAGGATAGCGACGCTTAAACTGAATCTCGGCCTGCTTACTGAGAGTGTACGGATAACTGGGAGCTAAGACGACAGAGACTCTTTCACGGCAGCCTGAAACATGGCTTGACTCCTCTTTACTGGTGGTTCAACACCACTGTATCACGATAGACTCATCTGTAACATCTGTATAACTACAAACTAACTCCAGCTTAACCCAAAACAACACCAGACCTGCTGAGACGACATCTCTGCAGCAATGAAACTCATCAACAGTAAGGCATAACAATGGTTGATGTCAAATATTGTTAAAATTAAAAGATTATTTCTTTAGAGAAGTTTAGAATTAGCTTTCCCTTACCCCTAAGGAGGTGGTGCCCAGACAAACTAGGCGGCCGTAACTGCATCAGAATTGCAGCCAGAGATACCGACCAGTTGATCTGAATGAAAGTTTGTCTACAGGGCACAAAAACCGTCAGGATGGCCACAGACTACAGGGGGCTTATTTCACCTCCACTGACAGAGCTCATGTAGTCTCATTCAAATTCAAACAACAGATAAAAAGATGAGGTCATGTTGTGATGTAATACACCACACTGAGTCAAACTGAGCGGTGACAAAATTGTCCACACACACACACACACACACACACACACACACGCACACACACACACACACACACACACAGTGGGAGGTTGAGGTCAGGCCTTCAGATGAAAGTGTGTGTGGAGCTGACTCATGTAGTTGTTTCACTGACTGCAAGGTGTGCTGAAGAGAGGACACACACACACACAGACACGCACACACACACAAAAGCAGGTTAATCCTGAACTGTGTGTCAGCTGGCATTTTCTATTCTAGAGGGAAATGGGCTGTGACAGACATTACTGCAGCACACACACTCTGAATAAGAAAGTAGCCTCTGCTTCTGGAAACACACTCATGGTTACATCACTCTTAATACATGACAAGAGAAAGACAGAGAGTAGGAAAGAAAAGCTGATTACAGTCAAGTCTTACTATGAAATTCCTGTTATCCTCATTTGTTTACGTTTTGGCGACTTATTTAACTAAATGCCAAGTTAAATAAAATGAAACACCTTTTTTGTAGGAACTGCCTTAATCTTGAGCTAGTGCATCTCTAATCAGTGTATCCATGATGTAGGCAGTAAAGACAAGTGATCTATGAAGTGATGGGAAGACACAATATCCTGTTTTCTCAACACCATATACACTTCAAGATCTGTTAGCAGGGCAGATTAGTTCTACAACAACAGGACAGGGTATTGTTCAATTGTTTGAATGAATGAATAATTACCGGAGCACACAGAACACATACAGTATGTGTTTGTTTTTGTATTTGTTATTTAACGAATAACTAATCTTAACCAATCTCATCCAATGATCTTTATGAGACAACAAGGAGCAATGGAGGACAACTGGAGTTGGCTCACTTATCTGTAATTCCTTCATTTACTGATAATTTATAGCGAGCTCTTGTTGTTGGGCCTTCAAGCACGGCAGTCAACCTAATAGCTTTGGTAAACTTCCAGCTGAGGAGATGAATTTTATTCAAATTTAAACTGTGCTGTGCAGCCACAGGTAAGGCCATCTGTGTTGGCAATACATGAATATTTGGAGAGAAGTTGAACATTTTTTCAGCCAAATGACCAAAAAACATACAGTTAAGACTGCGTTAATATTGTAACTTATACTTTTTATGCCGGTACCTCTGGTCACTGAAAAAATAATGGGCGTGTCATTTAGGGTTAGGGAAAGGTCATGGTTTGGGTTAAAACAGTAAAATGAGGTAAAAATGTCCCGATGTGACACCAAAAATCTCCAGCTAAGATGTAAACGTAAATGTAAAGATGTCTGATTGGTGATCTCGAACAGTGCTCTCCTGCTTCTTTTGTAGGCATCTTTTTGCCAATCAATTATCCAGCCATTCACCCAACGTCCTCCTAATAAGCCAAAAATCACCTTATAAAATAAAAGAAAGTCACATTATATTGACGTTACTTTCCTGGGAAGCATCGGCGTATCACCTGCATGCAAAAATTGGACTTTGGCCTATGCACTACATGAAATTTGAAAGTGTAAAGTTGTGTTATTTGTATACAGCTTGAAGAGATCGGGCTGAATGAACACAAATCTCAGTCCTGGTGTCACTTTTCCATGTAAACATGAGGCTAATTCCTTTAGTAATTGGTAATTTGCCTTGGCTCGAAACAAACATGGGTTTGTGTTGATAGCAGGAAAATCCTCATGTGGACCCTTCAAAAGAGAAAGGTGAAAAAAAATCCCACTAATCTCTCTACTAAAATCCCACAAGAGTCATCATGAAGACATAAAAAAACATCTGTGTGGTGAATGGTGGGTTGGAAACACAGAGTCAGTAAATGATACAACCAGTCTGGTCGTAATGGTGTTACTGTGGCTATAACAATAAAACAAGCTACAGCTGTTACAGTGAAAACTCTTCCTGGATCCTTTACTCTGACAAGACGACCTTGTCAGCTCTGTAACCACCTCAAAGTGCTTCGGTGCACAACGGCCTGGGCAATATACTGTAGGGCCCGTATCTCAGAATTACTTTTTGAAATCAGACTGAAAGTGAAACTAAGATTAAACACTCTTCTATCTCACAGTGGGACTTGAGAGTTATTCATGAAGCCTCACTCTCAGCAAGGAGTAAAACATTGATAGGAAAGTAACGGCCTGTGGGGCCGAATCCGGCCCCCCAGCAACAATATTGACTCTTCTACAGATGACGTGAAGAGAGACATACAAGCAGAAGACACAGTGCCTCGTTCTGCGTCTCGATATGAACACTGCTAAAAAAAAAAACTGTCCAATGGTTGAATCTAATTGCTGACCCCTGATGGTGAAGTTCTTATAAACCATTATTTCACATGTTTTTACTGTACAGTAGGAACAATTAATATACAAAATAGCACAATATCTTTTTTTGTAATGTTTCAAGCAAGTATGATCTTTTTTGTGTAAGAATTAGGGTCTCGTCTATATACTCGAACAAACTACTCTTTTCAAGTGCATTTGTTCCATCCAGTCAGCTAAAAATATTCAGTTTCTCGGTAAATATAACACATCCTGCTGCTGCTCCACTCAGACCTGGAGGCTTTTGGAGCAGACACATAATTACATCCATCAAAAGGCCAAATGTACTTTCTGATTGTCTCATTCTTCAGAATGGCCGAGAGCTCAAAAACATCTAAACAAGAAATGTGTCTCCTACTTTACTCTAATGCAGCAGTCAAATAATGCAATTAGTGTTTCACAACTGTGCAATTCATTACAATTAAATTCAGTTAGGTACACTTTTATTTGTTTCAAGGAAAGGAGTCTGCCAGAAATTATTCTTCCCTGAATGTTTTCTCTCTCTCTCTCTCTCTTTGTGGAGGAACTCATGAGTCAAATATCAGGAAGTTGAAAAACTATTTGAGAGTCTGAAACAGAGAGCACATTCTTCACTGAAAGCCATTCGACAAAAAAAAAAAAAAAAGGATGGACATTTGACACTACGGTCAGCTCTCTAAAACTGCACATAATGTTGTCATATTGTAAGAGTTGCTGCTTCTATTTGTTTGTGCTTTACTGTCTTGCCAGTAAAAACAATCAACTTTAATATTTACCTCCAAAAATAGAATGCTTTACACCTTTTCTGTTCGTCCTCTCACAATGAGGCTGAAGCATCGACAGCTACGAGATTTCAGACTTAATGAGGCAACATTTTACCATCACTGAATGTCTTTAGAGCTGCGGTGAGGAGAGATAAGACAAGGACACTCTTCTTGGGATGAAAAACATTTTGACTAAATATCACTTAACAGTAAAAATATACAGAGTATAACCTCTGAGATACAGAGATACACATTCCCTTCCTCTTCTTGGGTGTGTGGATAGTGGACTTTTATTTATTACATTACATATATGTACATACATGGTTTAAATTATTAATGTATTGTCAGCTTAAATGGCTGGTTTTCATATAGGTTTTATGAATCTAAAAATGTCCCAATAGACCACAATTAGACCAAGACCTTTTTTTTTTCTGCGAACAGATTATTTGATCAAGAAAAATACAACATACAGTAATGTCTAGCAATGGACTGTGGTGTGAGATCAAATATCTTTGAATTACTTGGCATGAGATTTTTTTTTTTCAGACAATTGTATGCAGGAGTGCCATGGATTTCTCTCTTCTTCTCTTCTCTCTTCTTAGCACAACTGGATTCTTAGGTTAGAAAGCATGTGAAGAATCTTCCTTTCTTATCTTAATAAAACATCTCATTGAAGTTCCATTACGGTATCTACAGACTAACTTAGTCTTTAATTTAACAAAATAGAAAAGCATGATGGATGACTTCATCTTTATTTATTATATTAGAACTTTATAAACAGATACCACAAAGCCTCCATATTGTTTATTCAAAGTGTTGATGGAAAGGATTTCTCATTTATTTCCTCCACTTAGCCAGTTTTCATAAAGCTTCTCTGCCAAACAGCATACAAGCTTGTTAATAAGAGTTAATAGCAAACCTTTCAGTGGGCTACAGTAAACAACACTGTGCAAGTTTTAGTTTGTTTTATGAACACACACACACACACACAGTCTGTCTGGATCTCAGTCAGTGGAAAAAAGGCGAGGCAACTGATGAATCCCAGGAGAAGTGAGGCTCAGAGAGAAAAGCGTTCTTATTGTTCTCTCATTTTCTTGGATGGTTTTCCCAGCAATGACACACATCACATACAGCACTGTTCACTGACTGAGGGTGGCTCACCTAACAAGATGACTCTGTGGTGATGTGAAAGACTTCTGGGAAATGATCTGTGTTTAAAAGCTTTCCAGACTCTGAACAGCACTGAAATCAGTCATGAGAGTTAAACACCAGCTTAAAAGGAACCTCAGTAAAAGTGGAAAGGGAGCCTTGTTGGGAGCCAATTTCTGTTTGTAATTTCATTTAATTGATGTACCCGTGTGTTACCATGTCATGGACTGTTGCCCTCACTAGCTGGAATGAGTGTGTGCAGGAAACACATTTTGCAACAAGTTTCTGAGTCAGTATGCTTACTATCTTTAACTTGTAATCATATGAGCATTTACGTTTACAAAGCACTTTATTAGGAACACTTGTGCATTTTAATGTAATCCAATACAACAGCTCTGCCATAAATGCTCCTTTATGGAGCTTATACATTTGTATTCATTTTCATTAGTTGACATTGTCAGAAAGATGATAGTTCTACTTAATGTTTATTACTGAGGTCATAGTGGGTGGCGGTTGTGTGTTGCATTATACTCAAAAGAGTTAATAATATTTTGTCCACTCCATTAATATGCTTGAGTAATGATGACTCACACAACATGCCAATTGAGTGGGTGGGCTACACAGTGATCAGGTGGCTGGCTTTGATGTCTGATGTCATGGCCAAACACATTCAGAGGTGTAAAAAATGATCAGAATACAGTCGAGCAACTGTTTTCAGTAAGTATGAGACTCTGACAGTGGAAACAACTACAGACCACAATCTGTGGTTTCACGTGGTGCTATTCAATACAACATTCCAACTGAATCCAGATATACTCACAAATAGTGATATTTAGAGGGAGGGTGAAATCGCTCGTGGGGAATATTGTACTGAGAAACCCATTTCATCACTACATTATAGCTTCCTCATGAGACATTGAACCTTTGTAATAACCAACACTGGAGGTCTCATCATCTTGGTGCACCCTAAGGGGTTGTGGCTTACATGAAAGTATCTTTTTAGACAATACCTAATCAGTTTCTCTCACTAAGAGACTGCAGCACCACCAGAGAGCTCACCAGCAAATTGTGGAAAAGAGCCTCTAATTTTTAGCGTTAATTAAGTCCTGAAAAACAAAAAAAAAAAGAACAGATGACAGATGGTTGTGGTGCTTAATTAGTAGTAGGACTAATAATTGCAGCTCTTTGTTCATTGACCTGCCAGGAATAATTTCAGGATTAGGAGAGGGATTATGATTTGAGTGAGGGTTTAAATAACATTGTGTGTCTTTTCACTGTATTTGACTGTTTGAAACTAACACTCTTTTCTGAGGTCAGGGTCAGGCAACTGAAACAAGATACAAGTTTTCATAAGCAGGAAACTATAAGATAAGAAAAAATAAAGCTTTAAGGTTGATAAACAGCAGGCTCTAGACATCATTACTTACAGCATTTTCCTGATATCATGGTGGACACACAGTTGGGTTTATTGTATCTGTAGGTGTGGCTGTTGACAAATCTTGAATTGTAGACCTTCTTACTCTTCTTACTGTGCTCTGCAAATATATTTTACATTTTATTTGGTGACCTCTTTTTTGTTGAGTCATTTTGTTTTTCCAGGTCTGTAGCTCCGGACTTTGCTCTGTGTTGTGAGCTTAGTGTAAAGTTTTTTTGATTCTGGATTCTAGTTGATTTTTTTTTTGGTTCTTTGACTCTGTAACTGATCTCTCCTTAGTTATTGCAAACTTTCCATACTTACAGCAATACACACTTCTGTTATCTATTGATTTGACTTAATTGATTGATTGCAATGGGAGAGGTTTGGTTGATTGTTTTGCTGAAAGGAGATCAAATGAAGAAAAGATGAACAGGATTGTCTGGGCTAAAGGGCCAGCTAGAAGGTCAGCTGTTGGTCTGGGTTAGTCAGAGATGACTAACCCAATGAGAGAACACTTCCTCTCTATGTGATGCTGCTACAGGCCTGTAGCATGTGATGCTGCTACAGGTTCTGAATAAACACATGTTGCTCTTTCCAAAGTCCCACCTTATCCAGTGTTTCCATTGTTTCAGCCTGGTGTTTTCTTTATAATATACTGTATTACCATCAGTGTCTGCTGCAGCCTGTTAATACAAAGTCTCATGTGTGAGCTACAATACAAGGCTAACACAGGTATCTGCTGGATTCTGCTGGAAGGGGAACTGGTAAAACTAACAATCTCATCCAAGAATCAACAACAAGGTCAAACACCAAACACACACCCGACTCATAATCAAACTCCTACTGTAGCTTTCTTGTTCCTTTTTTTTAAACTTCTCCCTGTATTTTTCTTAAGCACTCACAACTTAAAACACCCGCAAAAAAACACGCTGACATTGAGAACCAAGTAGAGTTGCTGTTTCTTCCTATTAGGATTGTCCTTGAATGTTTGTATGGAACGACAGAGAAACTTATCTGCAAAGGAAGCCTGTGTCTTAACATTATCATCTGAGAATACTAAGCAGCCCTCTGGATACACTTCTCTCCTCTTCATAGAGACAAAAAATAACAAACCCACTGAGACATGAATGGTGCTGAAGATAGTGGAAGATCCCTGCTAAATCTCTCCACTTTGTTCTCTCTGTTTTTGTTCTGAAGGAGGTCATTGGCAGCACTTACCTGTAAGACAAGAAGGGAAAAAAATATGTTCAAATAATATGCCTATGCATCTTTAAAATATTTATTATCAGCTCCTCGATTGTAAAATATATCACTATTTTGTTTACTGTATCAACAGCAAGACAATGTCCTCATCTTGTGCACTTAAACATTCAACTTCAGAGATTACATCAGACATTAAAGGCTTTCCAATCCAAGTGAAAAGTTTCAATCACAGAGCCGGCAGGATGACCTTGACAGCAGCTCTCATCAGACTTGGTTGAAATACAAATTAGTGAGTATTAGTGCTGAAGACTTTAAAAAGAAGAGGAAACTTGCCCATAGCAATATCTAATCATGCAGTCTTCAGCCATGTAGGTGTTTATTTATTCAGTCTGACCTTAAAGGCAGTGGGAAACAGCATTGATTTTCAAAAGAACAAACACTCTTTCTATGAGAGAAATCACATCCTTATCTTTAACTTTGACTCTGCAAGACTTAAATAGTGGATGAGGACATAATTTAGCTTCAATAATGTTTATAAAATGACTGCCAGAGTGAGAAAATTGTTGAATCTCAATGATCTGAACTGAAGCTGATAGTTGAATTACAGACAATTTTTTAGCCCAGTGCACAGAGAAAATGAAAGACAACATATTCATTTCACAGTTCAGACTCCAAATATCATTTTCCTCTTTGAGGCAAAGGACACAGCCAGTCACACAAAGACATCAGACACAGACAGAGCCATTAGACTGATAGAGGCATTTTCATCAAAAAATATTGGATCCATACATAACCTTTCTCTGCTGTGTATGCAGGTTATTACAGCTATATAGCAGTCACCCAGACCTGAAATAGACTGAATCACTTTAAACTGAATTCCTAATCAGGTGAACAGAAAGAATAGAGAAGAGAAGAAAGACACAGTACTCAGTTTAAACCCACTCATGTTGAAGAAATTACTGACCAAATGAATCAATAGTGGCACATTTAGGAGGCCAAAATGTGTTTTACTTTTTAATATTATGCAATACGGAGCAGCCTATTTACTGAACATGTTTAGAGAATCTCAGTTTGTCATAAAATGTTAGCGGTCTTCCAAGTTGAGAGCCACATGAAAGGTGATAACTAAAGCAGAGGAGTAAGGAACACAAGGCCTTTAATGTCTCTGCTTAGAGGAGACGGTAACCTGCAAGTTATCTACATCACTCTCTACCCCTTCAATACAACAGCAACAATGTTACAGTGGCTGTAATTTCTTAACTATTCTTTGGCAATCCTCTAATAAGTCATCCAGCCGTCAATTTCTGAGGCCAATATCCAGCCACTGCAGCTTCCCAGGGATCCTCAAAGCACGTTCAGAGGAGCTAGGGAAATCTAAGCTCTGTAGTTTGTCCTTGGGGTCTCCTACTATTTGGAAATGTTCAAGAGGCATTGGAGGGTATCATTCAAGGTGCCTCAATCGCGTTAATCGGTTCCTCTCAGTGTGGAGGAGCAGTGGCTGAATGCCAAAGTCCCCTTGAATCTCTCTGCTCCTCTGCATATTATGTAGGTGGAGGAAAGCAAGCCAGTGGAGGAATCTTATTGTAGCCATTTTCTGTGTTCATGTGGGACCATCACCGGCCCTGCGAACCTGGCCTCTGTCAACATCCCTGTCAAGAGCCTTTCTGTGAGCCTCAGCTGTGTCTTCACCACTACAGTTCCATACAAAGTCTAGTCTGACACCAAACTCCAGGTCAGTCTCCTGATGTTTGTTTGTTTTTTGTTTGTGTTTTTTTCATCTTCTTCTTCTGTCTTCCTCTACTTACTTTAACTTCTTTTCACCTTTCTTTTGTCTCTCTTTGATCTCACTTCTATTCTAACTGCCATCTGTTCAAATATCCCCCTTTTTTTCTTTTTCTTTGTCTTTATCAGCTTTAACACACATGTCCACTACAGCAAAGTCCACTTAGATCACAGATGCAGCTCCACAGCAGGTTGACTGAGTTCAGAGACATTCTGTTGCTGGTACTGCAGTCAACATGGTTACAAAAAGAGTGAATGATTCATTCATTGTACAGTTGGTGTATGTTTTCTTTCTCTCAATCGAAGAACGGTTGAGAGAGATTAATTCTCAATCAAAGTAGAAAATAAAAAACAGAAAAGAAAATCATGAATTTCACCAGTGGGGTACTCAGCCTTCTATGTGTTCTGTCCTCATTCATATGTGGCTATAACTTCTACAAAAGAGCTTTTCTGCTTCTGTTTACAGCTCAGAAAACATATATAGTGTTTATTGTATTCAGAGATCACACAGCAAAACTGGATAAACTGACACGTACAAATATATAGTATTTACAATATATTTCATTTTTTGCACATTTTCTCATTACATGGTCCACTGAGTTAAGCCTCTGCCAAGTCCAATCTACAACACAGCCCACTCTCACTGACTTTCATTTTCCATGTCAATCAGCAGTGGAGGAGGATCAGTGATTAATATTGATTACTTACAGTGGAAATGGCTCCCAGCTGGACCGGAACAGACATTTTTACACTGTAAGTAACACAAAGTTACACCTTTAGGCTGATGGAGGTACCAGACAAAGAGAAATGACTGGGTCAAGGAAGAAGCGTATCATGAAAGTGTGGAACCATTATCCCGACTAGAAGATTGTATTTCTCCTTCCTGGAAGCTGGGCTGCATGTCCCTCTGGGAGACACTGAGACCTGTCACCCACACAACTAGAGAGCAGACTCATATTGTCTGGTAGAGACAGCAGACTACACACTGCCTCACATCTCCCCTCTTTCAGCTGCTCTCACCTTCCTCCCTCAGAGTCTCATTTTGTCTTCATCTTCCTCATGTCATCTCTTCCTGAGAGGAGAAACTCTCATTTTACAGTACCACCATCACCTAATCTCATTTGCTGTTCTCTGTTCCTATGGTTGCTTTTTTGCCATTTTATGCTTCTTTTCTATTTTTCTTTCTCTCTAGAATATAACAGGTTATGACATTCATGTGACTCTGATGGAAACGTTTTTAATTTGTGATTTGTATGAATCCAAATATAATGTAATGGAATGTAAATAATATAATATACAATATTTAGGACAAACAATTAAAACTGATCAAATTACTTTTATTGTAAAGAAATAAATTGACCCTTTAAGTCCATCTTATCCGCTTCATGTTTGTAAGTGGGTGTAGTGCTTCAAATATGTCAATAAAAAGAAAAGCATCCCGTCCAATTGTTCTGGACCAAAGTGTTGGATCAAAAGACAAACTGACAACATCATTTCGCTGGATTTGCACCACTACTGTTTGCGAAATCTCACCTAGAATAAATGTTCCTACTATAACAGCTAACTGTAAGAACTGAACTAAATTTGTTGCTCTAGACAAAGAAACTGTTGGCTTTGAGAGCTGAATTCAACATTAGAATGTTGACAAGCAGAGTTGGCGTGTATGTTGGAGGTCTGCGCCCAAGCGGGTAGTTCTGGGTCTGAAAAGTGAAGCCAATGCTGAAGTACCTTAAACCTGCATTCTCTCTAATGGCCATCAGGGGGTGACTCCACTGGCTCCAAAACTAACTGAGTTTGTATGGAAGTCTTTCAGAAAATGACCTACTTCTCACTTGATTTATTATCTCAGTAAACAGTTTCATAATGAGTTTATGGTCTAAATCACTAGTTTCAAGTCTTCTTCAATACTGCATAATGTTCATTTTGTAAATTATGGTTCCATTTAATTTAAATTGGACAATAAAGCAGGGTATGCTTTGGGGCGTGGTTATGTTGTGATTGACAAGTTGCTACCACAGCGACATTGTTGGTTAAGTAACGTAAACATGGAAAAATCCCAGATTCAGGCATAGAGTGTAGGCATAGACATAGCCGTCGTTATTTCAGTGTGTTTTCAGTTCATGAAAGTATTGTAACATTTTAGACACCTAAATAAGCCTTGTTCAGCATTTGGTTGTACTAAAAGACCCTCTAAGGAGTCACATGTTCAGTTTCTCTAGTTTTAATGGTTTTAAGCCCATTTTCACTAGTGAAAATTAGCATTAGCATTATCACAGTTAAACACAGACTGTAAATGTATTGTGCTAACCAAGGTGACCTATCATGGTGGCTATGTTCATTATTTTTATACAGTCTATGTCTGCACCTCAACTCAAGCCCAAAAAGACCTGAGGGCATTGTATATTTGTTCAAGTTTGAGCTAGTCGTCACTTTTATGCTGAGACTGCGTCACCTAAAACATAAATAATGCTGTTAAGCATTAAACAATACTTGAAATATTGCTTTCGCTTTTGTCACTTTATCTTACATGAACCACTCTGAAGCAGAATCTGCTGTTCTGAATGAAGTATGAATAATTTTGGTTCTCTTGTCCAGGCTTCCAGGTTAAATGGCTGAGCTGCTCTGCATTTCCTGGTCCGAGGAGGAAACCTATCAGGCTATCAGCGGTTTTCTCTATGTGATGTCTGTATGGAATAGGCATCTAACATAAAGGGAAAAGATGTGATTCTTCTGTGCATTTACTAGAATAAAACTGGAAGATAAGACAGATGGACATACAGAGAGACAGGCAGGCCAACAGACTCCTCACAGGCCAAGCTCAGTTGCCTGTTTACTACTATCTGATATCCACTTTATGCATATGGCTCAATCCTTTTTCATGCCTGGGGTCTTTCCCATTCTCTTTTCCCAATTAACCAAAACAATAATTTTGGAAACTGTAATTACGTCCTTTTGTTTGGTAAACAATGGCCCCAAATGCAGAAACAGTAAAACAACAGCTTGTTCGCAGAATTTCCACAACAATGTCCTGATGATGCTGGAGGAGTCCAGCATTACCATTCATTTAAAGCTATAAAGCACAGAATCCAGTGATAAAACCCAAACTCTTCCAATGGTGGCTGACAGAGGTCATCTACATTAAAAGTGCACTGTGGAGTTTTCCTGCAAATAAAGTTTCTGTTTACATTCAATGTTTGTCAGGAAAATGCATTTTGTGTGAATCCTTATGGTCTAACAAACACATTGAATGCACGCACAAGAACACTAGATAACTGTAACAACAGCGGGAGGAGAGATGAGAGTAGATCAAACTTCTTAAATCTAAACAAACACTGATCCACCAAACAGTGTTGTTCATGATTCAGTTATTGCCTGAAGGCTTCAATATGTTATTGTTTCACAACAAGCAGTAAAAGATAAAGCATTCAGATGTTCTATCTGTCACGTTGCAGGAAACTGAAGATTCATAAACCCCTGCAGTTTAAGTTGTATTCACAGTCTGCAGAGACCTGTGCTTTCATTGTTTCAAATGTTACATTATATCTCTGTCAAGTTAGATCTAGTAGAAAATTATCACCTGTCTTGCTCGAAATTATGTCTTCAAATTGGGTTGCTTGCTGACATGAAGGGAGAAAGGTATGTGTCTACTTACTGACTGTGTGCTTACTCTAGACTTACTATGTTTACCACCAAAGTTTTACAATGCAGGTTGTATGGCATCAGGGTCTGTTGTTTAAACACAAAATCGCAAAAAAACATGCATACACCATTTCCCAGAAATGAATTGGTATTTATAAACACAAAATATGCAGTGAGAATGTGCGCACCTCATGCATTCTTCAGACCAGGCGCACACATGTTTTTCTAAAGCATTCTGAGGGTGATGTGAGGGTGGAAATGGGATTGGAATGGAAATGGAAGTTGAGAGACGTAATCTTTTAGTAAAACATTGTTTGTTTAGGTTGACAACCAACTGCACCGACTGTGTGATTTTTTTTTTGCATTTACACAGGGAAAAAATGCCGATCAAAGGCGCATTCATAAACGTAATATTATTTAATTAGACCTACTTTTATGTTATTCATTTTTATAATTTTTTTAACCTTGTAGATATGAGCGCTACAAAGTAATCATTGCTTACATTTCTGAGATATCACTGCTGCTGACCATGGTGTACTGGTCCGTGTGATGAATTAATGATATGGACACCTTAAAGAGCCACACAGCTTAATGGTCACATGTAATGACTGCTGTTCTTGGCTGTTTACAGCAGTTTACAGTGAAACACAATTGGTGAAACTTCACTTCTTCTTTCCCATTTGTTTCATTGACGGGTGTGAAAAGTGGTGGAGAAGACAGCAAATTGATATGAAAACGGCGAGTTAAGAGCGTGTCTTCATCCATTTATGGCTAATTGTGAGAGTGGAAATGAGGCTCGCCCACGTATGCCCAGTTCCACAATGACTGAGATTTATAAAACAGAACCATGCCTACACACAGCTTTATAAATCTGATGAAAAGAATACATATGCATATTTCCAGCTTTGTGCATACACAGTTTCAGTCATGAATCAACACAGATTTTTATGCATCTGGCCCCAGGGAGTGGATGTGACCCACAACCAGGTTAAGAGATACATAGAAGGCAGGAGGCCAGGAGACAGCAACACATCACAGTTTACTGCCAAGATTACACACCTACACAACTACACAAACACACACACTGATGGTTCCCAGAGTTTAGTAAACTGGCTGGTCAAAAGACTTCCACCATTGAACCAACCGACTGGCATTAACAGCCTCTAGCTATGGCAAAGGACAAGGAGCAGCCAGTCACAGTGGGAGAGGCCAGGATGGGGACAGTGGGAGAGCAAAGAGCCATAATCTGTCCCAAAGGCAAGATACAAGACTGGTATATGACTCAGTCACAGAGGAGAGTAGGGTGAGGTCAAAGGAAGAGAGAAAGGTCCAAGAAGAAGCTGGGACAGATGTACAGGTGATGTATTTTATCGAACACTTTGCAGTGGTCTTACTCTTGGCTGTGCTGTGGTCACTTTCATCCATTTTGCTGTACTGCTCTGGTATTCATCTGGCTTCCTGCCTCAGGATTGAACACGTACGAACTAGCCAGCTGTGAGAGGAATACTGATCTCCTCAGTGGCATCTCCTCTCAGATTTAAACACATATCTGAAGTTTGGTTCTTGGCATCTAGAGGAACCTAAACACTACTTTTTGGCTTTTGATGTTTAATGAGACTGGAATGGACAAAATCTCTTGCAGATTTCTGTCTTTGATGACTTTGTTTCATTCTCTGTTAGGCTTGTGTGCCCCTCTGACAGATACACATGAATGTAATATATTAATTTTTGAATTAGTACAACAAACATCGTTACCTGTCATACAGTGTTTTCTCAGTAAAGACAGCCCTCTCCTCTTTAAACATTTCAGGAGGTTAATTCTGGCAAATGGTCTGTTTCAGTGGCTCCACTCTGACTAATTTTATGCTGCATTTGTTTGGGAACAAACATGAAGATAAAATGTGGAAATAGCAATAATCAGCATGTAGTCCATGGGTGGTACAAAATGGACATAGGCAGAAAGCAGTGTTAGCGTGCATGCACACACACACACACACACACACACACATACACACTTGACTGTGTTCTCAAGAATTCAGCTGACCGGCAAACCGTCCTTTTGGGTAGTAGAAAACTTTGCTCTGAAAGCCATCTTATTTATATTCGAAGAGTTTCCTAAATATGGTCAATTTGTATTTCCAATTACCAGAAAATGATGTAAATTGGCTTTCATTGTATGTAAGCCCTTTAAAGACAAAAACTGAGCAGAACATCAACATATCCTGATGTTGTAAAAGAGAAATTAAAATGGACTCCAAATTGGTGCTTTCCATGAGTGTGTGCAGCCTGGGATTAAATCCAACAAGCTTTATACCTTGAAGACCTGTATCAGTGGACCTCACGACAAACAATGATACTTGGCCAAGAAGAGACACAAGGCAAGAAGACCAAAAACCACACATGAGGCAACTGACAGTGTCAACCAAACAGTAAACAAAAATACAAGAAATGCCTTTCCACAACAGGCATTGAAGCCCTGAGAGGCAAGTGAGAAAAAAAAAAAAAATTCTGGAGATCCATTTTCTAAGTCTTATCTAAAGTGTTTTCTCTCCTGTGTTTATGACTTAAGAACAGGTGAAAAAAAAAAGGTTTTGCTGGGTTAATCTTTCTAAGTTACTTTTTTCATCTGTGGAGAAAAAAAGTTTTAGCAGGTGATTTCTGTATGTGTGTGTGTGTGTGTGTGTGTGTGTGTGTGTGTGTGTGTGTGTGTGTTTGTGTCAAAAACAGGTGAAGAAGACAGTTATGGCAGGTAATTTTTTTGTGTTGGGAACATTTTTCTAAGTGTATGTTGTTGTGATACTCTCTCGACCACAGGAGGCTGAAGTGCACCACTACCCCATGTTCTAAATAGGACTAAAAGCATGTTTTCTTCCAGGTGAGTTTTAATTTCTCCATGCACTCTAAAAACAAGGTACAAATATTGTAGGTTAGCGAATTATGTAACATTACTGTCATGTTGTCATGTCTTTCTTTTGGCTAGAAATGTATTTTAATCAGCACTACTTCACATTCTGGAAGCAAGAGTTTAAAGGTTCAGTACAATGAAAATTGTGTTTTTCAATCTCATTGCATTTTTGTAACAGAAAGTATGTTGATGTAAAATTGCCAAAAATTTTAGAACTGCTGTTGTTATGAAAATGATGAAAGACCTATGATCTGTATCCCACTGGATATCCATTGAATCAAACCATTTCAGACATCCAATCTAGTTCCTTGAAAAGATTGTATAATCTACTTGAGTTATCCTTATTGCTCCATCAGTCAGTTGTCAGTAGGATGTCAGCTAGTTAGTCCACAAACAAGTAATGAAAGTAGTTTGCTACAATTTAGTTAACTTTAGTTGTTCAAAAACATCCACAGCAACTGTGACAATATATTCATCACCTGCTAGCACTGATTAGCCAATGTTTATCTCCCATAGCAAGAATCACACTGGTCCCATAAATTTGTCTAAATTTGAAAGCTTCATGTATTATGATACTAACTTGACATCTCTTTCAATGAACAAAAGGCCACACCCCCTCAGCATACTGAGAGTTGGCTGTGCTCAGAGAGGGTGCACTAATACATTCATAACAAATCAAATGATACATCTGAAGCTGAAAAAATGGACACTCCTGACATTAACATTCCACAATAAGCTTTTTTTCTGACTAAATTAACACCATTATGTACAGTCTTTAAGGACTGTACATTTGAATATTATTTACTGTCTAAAAAAAAAAAAAGAAACACATTTTCAGAGTCTCAGTCTGGAAGCATCCAATAGCAACTTTATTGGAAGCATAAAATAACCCTCGGGGTGAATCAATTGTTAGAAAGCCTCATTTACAAAAGTAAAGGCCTTCTGGCAAACAGTTGTAGCAGCGTGTGGAGAAAAGTGTTGCACCTGTGGTTTCTATTGTTTGCTGCCAGTTTGCAACACAATTATGTTTGCGGCAATTATTCTTATACACTTCTCTGACAAAACACTTGTTGCAACATTCAGGTTAGACAAACACAACACACACACACACACACACACAAAACTTTACATACAATGCTGCATATTATAAGCATCACTATTTACTAGTAGTAAATAGTGATGATATGTTTTCTAATGACAAATATCTTCATATGAAAAATCATTTGATCATGAGAATTAGGTTGAGCAACAGACATTTCAGATAAAAATTAACTCTTGTATACTGCAAACATCCCTGTGTTTAGTCATGTGGTGTTAGGATTGTGAAGCACCAACCACCTCCAGTGTTTTCAATATCACAGACACTCTTGCTTAGGATGAGGTGAAAGGCCTAAAAGATGGATCAGGTAATGGGCTGTGGGCTCAAATGATTGGTAAATTGGTACTATAAGCATACTTGCTAGATATTTTACTTGCCATTTGTACCATTAATTCTGGAGCAGTAAATAGATATTTTGGATATCTTTATCTTCTCTAAAATAAACTATGAGGATGCATGGTAACCAGAGATTTTGTGGCAGAAACCACTTAGTGGTGCATGCATAAAAGCCAAACTGAGTAGAAACATTTTTCTATCAAAGAAATGTCTTTGAAACACAATTTTCTTAGATACAGATGATAGGAGTCCTTTAAGTCTTCAGCTTACTGCTTAGCCGGCATTACCAATATGGAACTGACTTTTTTCATTAAACAGACTTTGGTTTAATTATGTAATATCTTGTCTACAAGAGATTGCATACAGTGAAATTAATCAGGGTGTGTAAATGTCTGATTATGTCCTCAAAAAATCTAGGTATAACTCTAACACAATACTGAAAAGCTGGAAACTTGTCATGTCTTCATCTGATCAGGTTCAGGTACTTGGCCAACAATGGAACCTTCAGGTGTGCTTGGACCCTTGAGTTGTGCACACCATATTTTTCCTATAGATTGTATCAAGAGAATGATGATTCATTTAAATGAAATGACTATTTCAATCAGCAGTGATCTTATATTGTATATCATGGCAAACAAAGGGATGGGTTTTAAAGAAAAAAAACGAAAGGGAAGGGAAAAATCCACTACTGAAAGTGATAAGCATAATTATAATGTATTGAGAGAGTGAGCTGAAATTGGGTCTTTTTAATGCACTGCACGTTGTACAATCGTTACTATGTTTTGCATAAAAGTATTCATGAGGTAAGACTAACAACACATTCTTATTTTCTCCCTGAGGAATATCATCTGCCAACAAAATCAAGTTTAGCTCACTGCTCCAATATGCTTGGATAGCTTGGGTCATACCTTATAACATCTTATCTATGCACAGCTGATCAGGTTTGAATTTCTCCCCAATGGTGTTTACTGCCCTCTGTGATACAAGACAGCATGATTCAGTGTCATAGTTGCTGTTCAGTATTTTAATCATTAAATAAATAAACAAAGCTTATAAATCTTACATGGCCTCCTCCTCCACTGATGTGGCTTACACCTGTAGGATTGAACTGTTGGACCCACAAGTCAAATGTTGGACTTCCCTTTGGCATATTAAACAAACAAAAATGAGCTGACTGGCCTCAAAGGTGATTTAGATTGGTCTAATTCATTGGTTCTCAATGTGGGGTCTGGCAACCCTCAGGGGTCCTTGAAGGGGGTCCCATTTAAATGGACAGTAGTTATATTCTATTCACTAGAAGTTAGCACAATGTATAAGAATGACTATTCTGATCAGAGGTTTCATCTCAAATGGGGGTCCACGGCTTGTTAGATATCAATTTGGGGGTCCTTGACATGAAAAGGTTTGAGGACCAATTGTCTAAGTACCAATGGTTCAACTGTCTAATGAAGCACTGATTAACAATAAGCATTGCACTATAATTGCAATATTAAATAAACAGTATCCAATTCTATATCATAAATATGAATAATAACCATATTAATTTAAATGTCTAAAATCAAAATGTATCCAGAGTGCTTATTCTGTTGTGTATAGCTATCATTAAATGTACAAAATGATCCTGTTCCCTTAGCAAGTGCCTAAATGTCCCACTCATAAAGTTTTTTTTTTTTTAATCTTTATTGGTAAAACATCCCACTCTTAAGGGGTGTCCTCATTACCACGACTAACGTTACAGTAAACTAACGTTAGCTATGCAGGCAACTTAATCTAGGTTGTAGCTGTTGGTTAGCCATGAACAATATGTTATCCCACTAGCTAGTGGCTTACATCAGTTAGCACCAATTCAAATACATTTCTAACCAAAAGAAAGACATGACAGTAATGTTATATAACTTGCTAAGACTCAATACATATATACATGCATAGAGAAATTAACCTCACCTGGAAGAAAACATGAATGCTTTCAGTCCTATTTAGAACATAGGGTAGTGGTGCACTTAAGTCTCTTGTGGTTGAAATGAGTATTACAAGTATTACAACAACAAACACTTAGAAAATTATCCTGATAACAACAACAACAAAATTAAAAAAACAAAACAAAAAAAAAACTACCATAACTTTTCTAGGTAGGTCTGCTGATGGGGTTCACACACTCTAGTGTTGTCAGCTGTGATACTTCCTGGTACTAAAACACACAAGCTGCACTGTTGCATCAGCGGAAGCATCAGCCCTTGTGCATCTTGGGTAAAGACCTGCAAGTCTACCTTTGCAAGGACACCAACTGGTTAGTCCTTTTCTACTATCTATTCACGTAACCTGCCTCATTCACCATGTGCTACAAAGACATCCCTGTCATCCAAGGCTTTCAAAAAAATTCTTATTATTCTATACATTCTATGCACTCTATGCATTGTCTCTGTCCACTGCCTGTTGGCACCTAAGTCCTATTGGACTCAAACTTAGCTTTATGGCACTTATTCGTGTTGTTCTCTCCTGACTATATCCCTGCTTGTGTTGTATCAGCTCTCAAATGTTCATCACTTTGGATAAAAGCATCTGCTAAATGAAATTGTAAATTGTAATTGTAAAAATTACCCGATTTTTGAAAATTTTCTTGGTTACAAAAACATGATTGGACAACAGAATTAATATGCTAGTTGAAGTTGAGGTGGTTATCAAAGATAATACCCAGGTTTCTGCATGTATCATTGGCATAGAAATGGTAACTGATATTGTGTTTTTTAATAATATGACTAAGTGGTAGCAATGACCTTCCTGAACGATAGTAACACAACCAATCTAAAACCAAACTGAAATGCCCACCTGATTTTTAAGACATTCAATTAAAATACTATGACCTACAGTGTCAAAAGCCACAGACAGATCCAACAGGAGTAATGCAGTGTTTTGACCACAGTCAGCTGCTAAGAGAAGATCATTTAAAACCCTAAGGACTGCAGTTTATGTGCTATAACCTGCCCAACTGAAATTTCTCAAAGAGACCATTACTGTTCATGAAAGAAGTTATCTGTTCTGCTATGATTTGTTCTAAGACCTTTGCAAGAAATGGCAGTTTTGGGATTGGCAGAGAATGATTAAGAGTACCTGGGTCTAGTGTGGGTTATTTAAGGAGAGATTGTACCACTGCTGTTTTGAAACAAACAGGAACAAGGCCGAATGAGAGTACATGAGGCCATGAATAAAATCACCAGAAATGACAGGTTATGACAAGGGTTTCTTTAAGGAAGTGGGTAGGAATAATATCAAGAGAGCAGGTGCAGTTCTTAATTTTTGCAATGGTCTGTTACATTTTCAATTATTAGTTTATCATAGGAAGTAAAGGCACAGTTAGTGCCATAGGAGAGGGTTCAGTGACTGTCTGTATTATTATTGACTGCGTTATGGACTGAGTATTAAAAAGAAGGCACTTATGATCAGATACCACAGTTTTTTGGCATACAACATCGCTAATCGTGATGCAATAATACAAAACCAGGTCAAAAGTATGTCCCTTATTGTGTATAGGCTATGGTGGAGCATGAAAAAGGTTTATCAACTAGCTTTAAAAAAATCCATGGATAAAATATTGTTAGGACAGCACACAGGTATGTTAAAGTCACCTAAAAACAGAATATTTTTGTATTTTGGCATCATGATGGAGAACAGTTCATAAAATTAATTCATAAAACCAGATGGTTTTGGTGGTTTGTATACTAATATACACAACATTTCCAAGGAAACGAGAGAAAGCACAGATGCTCAAAGGACAAAAATATGTCGAGGTCAATATAATGGAACTTTTGACTCTTGTGTTAGTTTTATGGAAACACCAGGGGGCATGCAGGAGGTTGAAACAGACAGTAAGTGAAAAATAACAACACACTCAAACTTTACATAACATTCAACTGTGTTGTACACCATTAAAGGAAAAACAAAACAATTAAGAGGAAGGGTGACATCACCAGTTTGTTTGTTTTTTTCTACCAAAAAGGACACCAGCTAATGAACAGAGAAATACATCAGGAGAACTGGTGATAGAAGGGGAATAACAGTGAAGTGAAAAGGTGAAAGGCAAAGATGACAAGGGTGATGATGAGGTGGAAGAAGGAGAACACCACAGAGATGATGAGATGGAAGAGGGAGAGCATCACAGAGATGATGAGGTGGAAGAACGAGAACACCACAGAGATGATGAGATGGAAGAGGGAGAGCATCACAGACATGATGAGCATCACAGAGATGAATAGAGATAAATGAAGACATACAGAGCTCAGACAACAAAAGGGAAATGAGAGTGCCTGGGTTATCACTCAGAGTACCTCAGTTATCAGGAGTTCCATTGGTCACTCATCACGAGTTCTATCTCACACAGGCTCTGCCTCCTACTAGACTCTATGAATAATACTCCACTCCAATTTTATGAATGCAATTGCCCACAGAAATTTGCATGTATGTAGCCAGCCATTCAGGGTGTGCCTCACACAGTATATGCTGCTCTCATCCCTTCTCACTTCAGCAATGGTGAACCTGAAAGATGCATACTTTCATGTTGATATTTCGCTTTTCTAGGGATAGACTATGAGTGCAACAGTCTACTGTTTGGCTACTCCCTGGCTCCCCGCACATTCAGCAAGTGGGTGGATGTGGCACTGCAGCCGCTGCATGACCAGGACATGAGGGTCCTCTTCCACTTAGAAGACCTCATTGTCATGGCCAAGTCCAGTGATTGGGCCATTTTTCACACAGCCAAGTTAGTGTTGACCAAACCACGACAACAGGTGTACTGTCCTGCAGGTATTGGGGCTCATGGTGGTAGGCCATCCAGTCATTTCACAGCCTGCACTTGGATCCCAAAAGGCACAAGCACCGCTTGTTGGCTCCTGAGAGGGACAGACTGATGCGGGCTGGACTGTCTGCACATGTGTTGCAGACCATCCAGGCGGTAAGAGCAGAATCCACCATTGCTTTCTACAAGCAAAGTGGTTGGGATTCCTACGATGGTGTGGGGAAGGGAGATTAGACCCCCTTTCATGTGCAGTGAGAGAGGTTCCCTCCTTTGTACAGTATCTGGTGGCAAAGGGGTGGTCTCATGCCACTATTAAAGTGTATGCAGCAGCAATTTGTTCCTGTCATGAGGGCTTTGGCATCACATCTGTCTTCACCTACCCCCACGTGAAATGTTTCTTACAAGGGGTTAGGAGACAACGGCCAGTGAGGCATGTCTCCGCCCCCCAGTAGGAACTACTGTTGGTGTTTGAGGCCCTAGTGAGTGATTCCTATGATCCTCTGGCTCGCTCCTCACTGAAAGTGGTGTCATTCAAGACAGCTTTGATGGCAGCTAAGAGAGTGAGTGAGTTGTGTGCCCTGTCAGTTCACCCCAGCTGCCTGCTGCTTCATGGTGACCACAGCAGTACTGCTCCCAGACTAGTCCCCTCCTTTTTTCCTAAGAACATAAGGAGTTCATTTAAGCATTTGATCTATTTATCTAGAGGCATTTTGTCCTCCATCCCATGGGGATGTCAGGGAAGCAAAACTGCATCCACTGTGCCTAGTATGTGCGTTGGCATGTTATGTTGAATGCACAGCCCCCATTCGGCACACTGTACAGCTGTTTGTGTGCTGAGGAGAGGTGTTGCTGGTAAAGCCTTATCCAAGAAGCATCTAGCTAGTTGGCTTTGTGAGTGCATCCCCAAGCCTTCATGCAGGCATGTAAGGACCCCCCCACCATGATCCGAACGTATTCCACACGTGGTGTATCAGCGTCAATGGCCTTATTCGGCACGACAACATCTTGGTCTTCGTCTTGTCTGTTCATAAGGTTCTATCTCTTGGATATGGTGGTCTCCTTTTCAAGGTCCATGCAGGGGCAACTCAGGACTTGTGAAAAGGGTGGTATGAGTGTCAGTTGTGGTTCACCTGATCCAATTTAATAAATATGTTTGCTTTAAACAAATATCTAGTAAATAACAAAGTGTATTATTAGATTTAATATATCATATAATCAGGTTTGCTTTATTTCAGTTTGAATCTTTTTCCCTTTCTACTAGACATATCCAAGTCCAGGTGTGATGGGCCAGCTCGGCTGAAACTGGAGAGTTTCCCAAAGACCCAACAGGGGGGGGGCAGAAGAAGCTTTCGAAAAGAGTGGTACAAAGCCCATTCATTGCTGGAGTACTCACAGTTCAAGACACAGCTTATTGTTTTCCCTTTAGACATTTCTCTCTACCTGATGCCCCCCTAAGTGTTTTCAACCCCCATTGAAGGGTATTGTAATTGGAAAAGGCCACATTTAAAGACAGTGGTTACTGTGCTCATGCCAGATCTGAAAGCCATGTAAATGCAATGTTTGCATGGGCAGAGAACAAAAAAATGAGTGACAAAAATACCTCGCTGTTGGGAGTAATGGATGAACAAGATAAACAGGTGATTGAAAATCAAAACTATGTAAAAGTACTTGTAACTGCCACAGAAAACGCAACCCAGTGGGGTCACAGGGAGTCTCCTGACTCAGTAAGAAAGGGTGTTTTTCTAGCTATGTTAAATGTGCTGGGCAACCATAACCCTATGATTAAAAGAAGACTTCAACAGCAAGCTAAACATGCAACATACACTAGTAAAACTACTGGAAATGGTTAAAGAAATCATTCAAGAGGTTAAAAACAGTTTTCAGTGATTGTAGATTAAACTAAAGATGTTCAGAAAAAAAGAGCAAATCTCATTTATTCTAACAGTGTTAGAATAGTGTTAGAACAAAAATTTAAATTTTGAAAAAATTTAAATTTTCAAGCACAGGCGAGTATAAGAAAAATCTTGTAAGCCAGAGCTACAATGGCGCTCCTCTGATGAGCGGGGCACATTCAGCCGTCCAAGCGAAAAGAATAAAAAGAAGTAGGCAAGCATGTGTTCTATTTTCATTGTAATGCACACTGTTTAAACTTAGTCATAGATACATATATTATCTAGTATATAGTACATAATAGTAGATACTATATTTCTCTAGATCTGTACCTGACCATCACGGCTGTGTCCAGAGATTGCGCAACCCATTGTGCAAACTGCGACAAGCACCATTCAGCAGCTAGGGAGGCTGCAACATGGAACCGCTTCCTTTTGGGAGATTTTGCCGGAGAGTTGTTGAGGGAACAGGGAGAGGTACCCTGCTTCTTAACCCCTTGAGGGGGCAGTCTGGGGGAGAAGATGATCTGCCATTGTCAGGTCCACCAGCGGCACAAAGGAGTTTGACAGCGGGACAAAATACTTGTCAACCATCAGGTCGAAGAGAGGGAGAGAGACCTTATGACTCTGCCTGACAACAGTAGCCCAGGAGGGCTCACTAACAGTACATCCATTTTCATCCAACAAAGGACCGGGAGGACACCTGGAATGATGCAAGGCTCCAATGCAGCCATCCAAGAGCCAAGTTGAGCTTGCCACTACAGGAGTTCATTGATCAGACATTTAACCCCAGACAAAAACATCAGCAATAACCATTCTTGCCGATCCTGCTACGAGTCCGGGTTTGGTGGCTTGGCTGTTGCTACAGCTGGCTAATGTGGCTAGGTAAAAACTACAGATGCAACCATTCTTTGAATCAGTGGAAAACCTGAGACTCTTCAAGCCATAAACAGATCAAATCAAAGAGCTTGCAGGCACAAATGGCATAAAGCCAGGCAAAACAGGATAACAATTCGGCACATAGAAGTTACTTAATAAACAAATATAGACTTGTAGATTCTGTGAGCACTTTGACAGTGTGTTCCAAGGAGAAGCTGTAGCTTCAGCAGGGAGTGTCAGCAGCAAGAACTGAGAAGATAAGAAACATAGCCTCTATCAGTTTACATCTCTCTCCCATCTTTCTGTTTTTTTTTTTGTTTTTTTTTGCTATTTGTTCTCAACTTTATGAGAATACTAAAAAACAAAAAATGGATCCACTACAGTTGCAGTGAAATTATTCTCTAATCCACACTACAAACACAGACACCATGCGGTTGCTCTGTATGCAGTCAGTGATGTTGTTCTGTCTCTCTTTCCTGGCCTCCTGCCTGCGGTGTCTCTGTTAACCTCTTTGTGCGTCAGATCCACTCCTGAAGCCTCTCCTGACACTGTTGCCATGCCCACAACACAGCCAGCATTGACCCTCATCATAACAACAACAGACCCTGTCCACATCTGTGTTTCCTGCTTTGTATGAGTTCAATTAAACTCCCATTCAGTGTAGAGTGCAATCCAACGCGTAAGTGCATAAACAGTGAGCAGCTCTCACAACCTCTCTGACAGGAAAGACAAAACAGTGGGAACACAGGAAGCTTCTTATTTGCTGCTTGAATAAGCTTCTTGAAAGCTCACTTTTTTTTCTCAGTTCTTTGTTGTTGTTGTTTCTTCCTTTGCATTTTAATCAAACCAACACGATTCTCTCAACTTTGGCTGGACTTGGATAACTGGAGTTGTGGGTCTATTTATCCCCAGCTCACCTGCACCAACAACTAGAGGAGAAATCAGTTATTGGGCCTTGGTCATAACTGAGTTCAGCCTTGAATATTTGGAAATCTTAATCCTTCAAGAGTGCTCACACACTCATCTTGGCCTTGAATTTAAGTAATCTAATCCAATTTGAAGATCAGGATTTTAGTTGATCATTTCATAACTGCGGGCTGATTATTGTGTTGTCATAGTGGAGGAGCTTTAGATTTCTTCTCATTTTGAGATAAATTTATAATCATGCACACTTAACAAAAATAACAGCCATTTAAAGTAATGCATTTCTTCAGACCAAAGCAATTATTAACAATCTAATGTTTTGCAAGATCAATACATAAATCAATACACACTATCACAAACTCTTCTCTGTAAGAACCTGAATATCCATTCTCTTCCCCTTCATATAAAGTAATCCCCATTGCAATATAACAAAACAGTCTTATGTGGCATAAAATGGTGTGAACTGACATTTATAGCAGGTGTTTCAACAAACTCTGTGCTACTGTAGCAATTACCAACTTGACAGACTGGCTATAAACTGCTTGGTCGCAGTGATTCCTGGCATTCAAAACAAAAGCAGCCTTTTCTATCAGAGCGATGAAATGACTCATTGTTGAATATACAGTGAGGGAATATAAGATACACCTCCACTCCTCACCTCCATCAGCCTCCTCTTCCATCTATCAGTGGTTTTAAGAATTGGCAAGGCGACACTGTTACAACATCCTGAAGAAATCATTTAGTCTGATGTGGAAAAGAATCTAGACAGCTATATGTGCCTGATCACACCAACCTCCAACACATTGCCTAATCCACTATGTAGTTTTTTTTTTTTCTTAACAGACAAAGAGAAACTATTCCAGCAGTTGTGTGAGAGCAAGGAGGGAGCTCTTAAATCTGGTGAGCTGTGATGGAGAACTGAACCGAGCCTCCTAATAAAATCACACATTTATTAGATCATTGTCTTATGAACAGTTACACATTACATTTTGAAGACTAACATAATATGTCTTCAGTTGGACACATCCCAAACTTCCACAGTACTATTATAAAATATTTACCTTTCTAGCTGTCCAAACATTTTGATAGATGTTGTCTTTGAGAAAATATTGAAGCAGCTTGAAACACTGCTTACTGACCACAGTTTAGCTGACTGGTGGGTGAAGTACTTTGGATGAAGACTGAGTGAAGAGATTAGTTGTGACTCTGTGATGTCATAAACCTTCTAAATTCTGAGACTGATGCAGAATGGAATCTTGTAGATCATGTTACATCAATCTTTAAGTTACATGACAAATAAATAACTACAAAACAACTGAAGCAGACAACACCTTGAGACTGAATTTAAGTTTGAATGTAGACTTAATACACCAAGTAACCAAAAAAAACAAAACCCATGCACCAATTTCACATTTCTAATTTAAAAAAAACCAAAAAAAAAAACCCCCAAAAACTGAATTTAATGGGAGACTCCATTATAGCAAAAGCAACTTAATATGTTTTTGTCAAAATGAACATTTTGACCAATCAGAATATAATTACAGATATCTTAAAATAGGAAAGAAACTATAAACTATATTTTTAATTTGAATGCGGTAATGTGTGATCTAGCACTGTGGCTGCCCACTGCTGATGATATCATGGTTTTCCAAATGTTTTAATATTGTTTTACTTTAACTTGAACACCTGAAACAAGTAACACTGGAACATTGTTGGGGAAAACGATACTAATATTACTCTCGAGTTTACTTTCTGGCCCGAGAGTGTCCACAAAAAGAGGAAGGCTTTTTAAAGAAAGTTTTCCATTACAGTTACTTGTTAACACTTGATGGTGTCAGTGGTTGTGTGTTTTTTTTGAAACAGCCTCGTGCTTGTTGCACAAGATTCGATCATTTGATCAGTCATGCATTAATGTTTATTCACATAAGCACTATGGTATAACTTTTCCCTAATAGTATAGAGCAGCAATTCCTACCATAACAAATGAGACATGGTATCACCATGTAGGAAAATCTACAAATTATTGATGGATCATTTTAGAGGCTGGGTTCTGTTGGAGGCAACTCATTAAGAAAAGTATGCAGTCAATCCATATTTCATGACACTTGAGTCCTGAAGACACAACTGCTTACACAGGACTATATTAAAAAAGCAGTGCAAACATTTTAAATTCCTTATAAATGTCACAACACTGATCCTCACAGGGGGTTAGTGTGACTCTAAAGGAGTCTTTTTTTTTACCAAAAATGTGCTACTTAGTATTCAAGAGCAGCAGAGGCACTGTATTTCCTAATAGAGTACAGCCATTAGATTAATCCTTTAATAATGTATAAGATGCTTTTTCGTAACATTTTATACACCAAGAAGCCCCATTGCCACTTCACCACGTAATTAAAGCTGAGGTGAGCATTTTGTAACAGACAGTCTAAGCAGTTGTTTCATTAATATGTAATTCACAGCAAGGAGGTTCATATCCTCTGAAATATTAAATCTACATCCCCTACATGACCTTGCAGGTAAACATCACTGATTACTGAAAACAAATGAGCATTTGATACCAAAGTACACAGGTGGATGTATGGACATGTACAGTTATTAGCTGTACATATGCACAAGCATTCAAGAACCCACTTCTCACCACTAGTCCCACTCTGTTTACTCAACCACATAGCTGCATTCCCACATTTCACAGCAACATGTTTATATTGAGGTGCACCTCCAATTCTCAGAGCACAGAGAAGAGGAGAGGAAATAGTCCAGGTGAGATCAGAGGGGGATTGGAGGACACGTTGGTTAGCTAAAACCCAGTGGAGTGGATCATTGTAAAGCCCACAGCTCCCAGCTAGCTCTGACACAGCTTCCTGCAAGGAGGGGAGGGAGGGATGTATAAAAAAGGCAAGATCAGAGCAGGTATGACTTGAATGTAGCAGGTGAGGAATGAGAGGGATGGAGGGAGAGGTGTCAGAGAGAGAGAGGGCTGGATGTGCTTCTGAGTGCCGACTGCCCTTAACTCCACAGAGGAAAATAATCTTAAGAGGTTTTCTCTACCTCCACAAATGACATGCCTAATATTTATACCAGATCATCATTTGATTATCAGCTTCATCAGTCAGCACCAGCTCATAGACTCTAAGCAGGAATTGCAGGAGTGATTCAGGGATTGGAGCCAACACAAGGACAGAGCTGGTTATTACAGTAATGCTGTTCTGGCAGATGAGTGTGGTGATGCTAGGTGTAGATGAGTTGACTTTGGACAATGGAACCAAAGCTAAAACACTGAATAATTATTATGATGCTGAAGATACAGCAGTCCATATCCTCCTAGTGCTGTTGTCTACATCAGAATAGGATTCTGTATCTTCCACATCATTACTACTATAAACTACAATACAATACATGACATCTGTAGTATGTTTTTCTTGCCAGCAGTTTTCTATTTAGCCAGGTCTGGTAAAAGAAGAAGAAGAAAAAAACATGAAGCATTGAGGAAAGGTTTGACAGAAAGAGTTCAAGTGCTGACCTGACCTTGGTATCAAGCAGGGAAGTTGACACTGATGTTTTAAGCCTTTTCCACTCAGTGTCAAATGGATGTATTAACTATTAGGTGCACTACTTCTTCAGCTGTTCTTAATACTGAAAAGGTTCTTCTACAACCAACCTACAACCGAACAAGTCTTTATTTAACCAAAGAAGCAGGTAATGTTGACTGTGAGCCATTATGTTAGTCTGGGAGTTCAAGGTTGAAATATTAGTTGAGAGCTGAGAGGCTGAAATTAAAAATACATTTTCTAGCCTCTTGTTAAATAATTATTTTGGTTGCACAGCCCACGAATGAACTGTATGGTTTACTCTCATTATTTTAATTAACCCCATTTCTAGCCACTGCAAGTGGCTACTGCAGCTATTGAGCAACAGTCAGGACTTGCTATGTTTCTCATCAGCTTTAACATGTGAGAGAGTCAGCACGTCTCTAACGTCTGACGTTGTTTGTCTACAGAAGCTCAATGAATGCAATGTGCTGGTATTAATCAATTAACCTACTCTGCAGCTAAAGAAATTGAGATTAAACTGAAAATCTGTGAGAGTCTGCATGCTGATGTTTGTCCTCCCATTTTACATCAAATTCACAAACCTCCAAATATCCATACAGTACTGCAGGTGGAGACAGTGTGGGACAGACAACACAAGTGAGTTGTGCAGCCTGAGCAGATGAATAATGCAAATGAATCCGGTGTGGACCGGATACTTCTGCAGACTAATACAAACTGCAAATCAGGCCATGATACAGACAAAACCACCAAGTGACAAAGTATGATCATTACTTTAAAGAGGAGCAATATTATTATGACAAGAACTATAAAGGCAATGCAAATCAAGACTATAAAAAAATCTGCTGATAAGAGGAAAACTCAATCCTCCCTCTCTGGTTTTCAGGAACTGCCCTTGAGGCAGTGTGGATAATGTACAAATTCTTGATCACGCTCCCAGGCTCTGCTGCATTTTAAGCAACTGGTTTCTGGAGGAAATGGTGAATCAAAGGACGATAGGAGGCAGTGACAAACAGCAGTGAGCTGTGTGTGCATGTGTGTTTGTAAATGTACCTGCATCAATTGTTATTTCCTTCTTCGTCTCTATATTTAAAGCCATACAGCCATGGAAGTTCATACTTTTGGTTCCTGAAATTGACTGAGGAGGATGCGGGATGCTAAACCAGGCAGCAAACCTGTCCACAGGGTCTAATCAATCTTATTTTCATGGGATTATACATTAATGAAAACATACTTATGAAAATTATATTCTATTTCTGCCAAGTCCGTTCCGCTAGATGCCACTAAATCCTACACAATGTACCTTTAATTCAACTGCAAACCAATCCATCCATCCTCATAAGAGACAAAAAGAACGGTTGGAGGCTGGAGGAGCAGAGCTGAAGTTGACCAACTGGCCAAATGCTAATTTGTTCATTTTTCTGATGATTTACAATTGAGACTCTTACTGTTGTGCCCTCAAGCAAGGCACTCAACTGAAACGCTTCATGTAAACATCCAGCTGAGGAGATTAATAACTTTATTCAAATTAAAACTGGTGGTGAGCAGCCTCAGGTAAGGACATCTGTGGTGGGAATACAGGAGACATTAGCAGGGAGGTGAGAAAAAAATAACTGAAAGTCATTTTAAGGCAAATGTAAGGCATTGGATATGTAGCCAGTAATGTCCCTCCTGAGCTACTGTAGGGCTGGACAGGCTATAGCACCTCCTACTTCTGTGTTTCTAATTTGTTTGGTTAAATAGGCCTATATAAGACATACTGATGAACCCTGGTATGCTGCTTTTCCTCTCTGATCCCTGGTGCGACAGGTTGTGACTGTTACTTGCAATGCTCTGGTAGGTGGTCATTTTAGTTTTTAGGTTAAGGCATAGCTGCTCTGTGTTTTTTTCTGTTTTCTCTCTTTTATATACTATAGGTAACACTCTATAGAAACCCCCACTTCCACATGATGAGCCTTCTGTATCGCTATTGCACAATAATCAGGCAGGAGAGATAAGTGCCAACATTATGTTTTCTTACATTATGCATTTGTTTGGCAGCATGTTAATTCATTTAATCTGTTTTCTTTTGTAGACACTGACTGCCACAGCTGTTTTGTTTTGTTTTGTTGTTGATACAGTTGCTTTGTGTTTGCTTTATCTCTGTTTATTCTCGTCTGCATTATTTTGCCTTTAGTTTCATTAGGTGGTTTCTGTTAGTGTTAGTTTCTTTTGTTACATTCTGCCAGGCCTTTGAGGCACTCATTGCTTTCTATCTAGAAGTTAATAATGTAGTGTGCTGCCACACGGTGCTGGAATTGTGAGTTTAACACGTCTTTTCTGTCTCTGTGTGAGTGCTGGCTTGGTAGCCGTCCAGATGGTGGAGGGTTCCTCACCTGTGCTTCACAACCTCATAATTGTGTGTTTGGTCATTTTTGCACGTCCTGTACAATTTACATTTTTTCCGTTTTTGTTTTGTTTTGCTGTGTGTGTATGTGTGTAGGGCACGGCAGCGTGGTGAGTACTCTGTCCTGGAATAACTTTTCTCCTCTCACCGTCTGCTGCTATGGCCAATCATCCTTTATCCCTCCTCTTTTCTTATTCTGTGTATTTTTGCATTTTTGTACAGTTTTAAATTGGTTAGATTTAATAAATTTTCTGTTTTTAATATCTTGTTTAATTGTAAGTAGTTGTTGAATTGACAAATACATTTTGTAATTCCTTGTCTCTGTCCATCATTTACTGTCACATGTATATCATTATAAAGGATCTGTGGGCTTTTAGCTGGTTTGAGTTGAGTATTAAAGGGTCATTGTAACCTAAAATTTTAAAACCAAATCTGGTCCTTGCCAGGGCCTGGCCACATATATACGTATGTAGTCATCTCAGTCGTTCAGTAGTGATGTAGGAACAAAGTAAGGAAACCTCTGAGCATGAGTCCTACATTATATCCTCATCTGCCAGGAGACATGGCATCTCCACAGGGATAACTGAAATGTATTTGACAGAAAAAAGACAGAAAATTGTCTCCAAGTTCACAGTTAGTAAAAACAAAACAAAAAACTGTGAAATGTTTCAATTCATTCCAACTAGTGGTCATAGACACTCATCTTGACCCTTGTGTTAAGGGTCAAGAATGACCCGCTGCTATGTTTAGCAGCAGAGAAAATCCCCTAAATTATCTTTTTTCAGCTTGAACTTTTTTTTTTGACTTTTTGAATGACCCCAGCTTTAGAAAAAGTGAAACATCATGTCCTACATGCTCATTAGAGTTGATTGATTTATGTTCTTCACATTTTTTTGTATCTATCTTATTTTATTCTTATTTATTGTTGTTGTTTAGACACCTTATGGGTGGGGGCAATGGTTCAAAACATAGAAGAAGACTAGTATTTTGTAGTTGAATTCCTCCTTGTACAGTGTATAAGAATATATCACTATGCTGCCAAAAAGGTTCAAGACTATTATTGTTTCCCTTCAATAAAATGCATTCAAAACTACTTTCTGCACATTTCTGCTACTTTCTTAGGCTATACAAGTGCTATCTCTTGCTAAAAAATATGTTTACACCTATGCAGTACATTTATCTGTAATAGTAGTAGTAGTAGTAATAACAACAACAACAACAATAATAATAATAATAATAATAATAATAATAAACCTCTCTTTTAGTAAAGAAAACAATTATGACAGGTGTGTTGTAATAAAAACAAGTGGTGTCCACTGATTAAATGCAGTCTTTCTGCACTGTGAAGAGTGAAAACCCATTTGTGATGAATGACAGTTTGTTTCTTCATGCAAAATAGATTTGGGCTTTAAAATTCAATTAAACTGCTTCATTTTAGGGGTTTAGTAAAGGTGGGTCATGTTTTCACCTAAGGACAAGGGGAGTATACCGACTGTTAGTGATACACAGGTGAAAAAAGGGAATTTTTACAGCCTTCAACCTGGCAATCATAACAGCACATCACTATAAACCACAAAGCAAAGCGAAGCCAAGTTCAAATCCATTCTGGAAGATCATTAATTTTTTCCACAAAAAAAAAAAAATCAGCCAAAGGAGTTTTACAATTGCTGATATTTGAACATCTCATCATCAGCGTCTCAAAGAGAAGTCACTGAATGATGGAAAGTCTTGTCCTGAGGAAATTCAAAAGCTTTGGAACTCATTTAAACCACAGAAATAAATAAAAGGCATGAAAAAGGGTTTTTTTTGTTGTAATTTTGGAGATTCTTTTCTATCTTTGGTGTCTCAAAACCTTCCCTTTCTTAAGGGTCTTTTCTTGGCATGGATTGGATTTCCAAGAGAAAGATACATTCTCACCTTATGGTTTGTTATTTTGTTCATGTTGAGATTGGCTGAAAGGGATTCCTCGAGCTTAGAGAAAAACATGCAAACACACATACACAGCTACACACCTGCAGAGAATAGCCAAGCCACTCCATCATATTGATTGATTCACAACTTCACCAGAAAAAAAATCACATGCTCTGTACCTGGCATCATTTAAAAGACATTATTCAAACTGTACACATGGTCCCACAGGAAGAAACTCCTCAACACTGTTGTTATGGTACCTGAAGATTCCCTAGTGTTTCCCTGTTTTTTTTCCCCTTCCCTGTGTTTCCAGTGCTCCCCTATCTGTCTTTCTCTGTTTATGTTGCGGCAGTGGGTGCGTGTGTGTGTTGGCCTGGGTGTGGCTCTCCTGGCTGCAATCAGCTCATCACCTCTCCCAGTCTGCTCACCTGCCTCTCATCATTTCATCAGATCTTTGTTTCTGCCCAAGTGGTAGCTTACACCTCAGGCCTCTCACTTATATTTAGTGATTTCTCAAAGTTTGGACTTGTTACTGACTGCTTTTTCTCTATCCAGTGCTCCTGGACCATTACCTGCCTGCCTGCCAGCTTGCCCGCTCTCCAGCCCACTACCACCTACTCCCTCCTGCCTGCCCTTACCATTCTCCCTCACTCCTCTCAGCCCTCCAGTCCTCAGCCTGCTTCATCCACCTCAACTTCCCCCCACTTCCCTGGCAATAAAGCCTTACTTCATTTAACGTCACTCTAGTCTGTGTCTGCATTTGGGTCCACACTGCAAACCACAACAACTCTATTGTCTCATCCTGCCGGTTTTAGGCTCCACTGTTCAGCTTCATCACAGTCTGGCTGTCCTTTCCAGAAAATGTACAATCAGAATAAACAACAACATTAACTGAGATTAAACTGTATTTATTACTGTTTACTGTTGCAAGAATGAAAATTGGTCTCACCATTTGATTTCAAGGGCAGAGCCCCACTGGGATTAAGAATTTGTATAACTGCAGGGATGAATAAATTACTTATTATTTATTATTAACATGTTCTAGTGTGTAATTTTTATATCTGGGAGTGTGGAGGGTTTGCTTGTTTATTTTCAGTATAGTAAGCCCTCACCTGACACTTGGTAAATCTGTAAATACATCTGATGAATATGTCAGACTCATAAACATCATTAAATCTCCATTAAACCATCTCCCATAAAAAAAATACAATAAGCATACTATGTTTGATTTATTTAAAAAAAGACAAAATGTAGATGAACACATAGCTACTGTGGTGATAATGATGTTAAATCATAGTGATTATCACAGACTCACAGCAGTAATTGCCTCATCAAAAGTCGCAGCTACATTTAAAAGCACAACATGAATTTGTTTTCATTTTCATTAATTAATGTTCGATATTAAAAAAAAGTGCTGAATGCTTGTTTCATTGTATCACTGACAAATAGCTTCAGCATCCACAGTAATATCTTGTACTGATCACATTATACTGTATTTCCATCTGTCATTCATTCATTTTAATGTTATTATCTGTCCATTTCTCACTGTGCGGCTACAATACACAAGACCTTATAACACTGGTATTTTAAAGTTAATATATTCTGCACAAATTTCCATCTCACTGCTCCTTTGTATTTTAGACTCATATGAGAAGAATTACGTTTTTATTAGAACATGTACACATGAACATGAACATGTAACAATAACACAAAGGCAGAAACAAAACAAAGGTTAGCTGGAAGGTTATCAGAATTATATGATGAAAAATACAGTTTGCTGTCAAAGTCAGAGAAGACGAGACCGCTGGTTTTCAAAGACAAGTCAAGTCTTGTTTCATGTCGGAGTCAAAACCGCAAAGGCCATCGGTCAGGCGGATGAAATGTAAATGAGTTCTGCCTTGACATACTCACTTCATGTTTTCATACATTATTCATGACACTACCACATGATATCAGATCTGTTTCAGTGGTTATAGACACTGTAGTGTAGCACACAATAAAACCTCCTTAGACCTGCTCTTTACCTCTGAACCTTTACAAGACATGGTTGCGCACAGCATGACAGCTAATCATATTGTTTAGGCAGGAGAGGAAGTGGAAGAAGGCATGAAGTTTATAAAATGTGTTTGAATCACAGCTCTGTCAAACAAACATATTAATATGCAATACCTCCCACAGACAATTGTAAGTACTGTATAAGCAGTTCTGAAAATATAGAACAAAGGAAGCATGAAATAAATATAAAAAATATAGATATAAATTGACAAGTATAATAAGAGTCAATAAGAGGTATTATTACAACAAACTGTTGGAACAACATGGAAGTAATAGCCAAGGTGCATGGAAAGTGCTTGACAGCATAATTACAAATGGTACAGGAAAATCAGATTATCCAAATGACTTTACTAAAAAATGATCAACTAATCATAACCCAAAAAAACCAAACCAAAACAAAACAAACAAAAAAAAAAACAGATTGAAAATGAATCTAATGATTACTTTGTGAATGTTGGCTATAATTTAGCAAATGATATTATGGACCCAGTAATGAAGGAGAGTGTAGATGATGACATAACTGATAAAAATACCAACACCATCTTTCTGAAGGAAATTGAAGAGAAGGAACTAATTGACACAGTATACAAAAGCCACTGATTGTACTGATATTGACATGACATTATTAGAAAAATATGTATTAGTATATATTGAAACCACTGATGCATACCTGTAACCAAACAGGCATATTTCCCAACATAATGAAAATAGCAAAGGTCAATCCTATCTACAAAAATAGATATGCACTTTTTTTCAAACTATAGATTAGTTTTTCTTCTTCCTCTTCCTTCCAGTCAAAGGAGTTAATTTGTGGAATAGTTTTGAAAAGGAAATGGAAAGGTGTAATACACTTAATAGATTTAAAAATATATATTTTAAAAATAAGATTATTAACAAATATAAAACTGAGGTGATGAATAGTGTGTATATGAATTTTGTTTAGGACTTTTGGGTAAAAATAATATACATATATAAAAAATACATGTATAAAACATATTTACATATATAAAAATAGTCTATCTCTTATTTTTCTTCTTTCCTTTTTTCTTCTTTCTTTCATTTTCAATGTATACATCTAAAGGGATCTGTACAAAACAATGAATGTAAATGGGTGGGTGTAATAACCTAAAGCTTCAGCCTACACCTCCTCGGTCAGCATAAACTTGCTTTGGTTTGTCACTGCTTCAAAAGTAATGATATATTATTATTTTTTATTTAGATGTTTAATTGAGTTGTATAAATTGGAAATGACCAGAATAAACTAACCTAATCTGATTGTGGGCAGATTGCAGCTTGAACACACTGGAAGATAAGAATCAGCCATCAGCCACCACAGGAATCTTTTTTTTTTCTTTTTTTCCTTTGCAAAACAAGTTTATCAACATCAAAATCACCACACAATAACAGTTCATAATAAATCTCCCAATTCAGTTGCATAACCATTTATTTTGTGTTTTTCAGTTCTGACAGTCAGATGTAGCAGAATTCAAGTCAACATGGATGCAAGTCCAAGTGCATTCCTTCATTTCAATCTATGAACCTAAGTGGATTATCTCTGGGACTCTCTTGAAGAATTATTGACTTATTTGATTATTTGTTTGATTATATGCCATATTTGGAGAATTCTAGAGAATAGTAATTATTCTTGCTAAAATATGCTGGTAGAATCTTATCAAAACTCAGCAGTAACATACAGTAACATACAGTAAGTTGATCTGTGCTCTGGTCAGCACCATGGACAGAGACAGGGCAGCAGCAGAGCTCTATGTTGTGGAGACAGAGCTGCTTTATTCACTGCAGTATATTATGCTATCATTTATTCGGGCCTGCTTAAATTTAATTCATTCAGCCTTACTTTATAAACTGATTTAGTCACTGCTCTTCTCTCTCTCTCTCTCTCTCTCTCTCTCTCTCTCTCTCTCTCTCTGCTCTGTTGAGTGCAGCTCAGCACAGCAGACTTTTTCATTCTCATTCATCACGCTGACTGCTGTTGAAAGACAAAGTGGAGTAAAAGTCCCCACTTCTAACAAGCAGACCAGAGAGTGACATCACAGATAAGTATGTATCACACTGACTTCAGCCATTTACAAATTGCTGTACAGATTCAATTCCAAATGTATCAACTGTTGCTGGTCTATATATGGTAAGTTACTGGAATATTTACATACAGAATGTTGGTTTATAGACAGTTAATAATGTATTAATTGTTCATACGTTTATTTCAGTGGGAGTAATAATTCAACACATCTACAGGTTCACACCCTGAAGTCTCACACACATTCACATTAACACTGTATCACTAACTGTTTAACAGGGGGAGAGACTAACACATCATTATACATGCTAAAAAAAAAAAAAAAAAAAAAAAAAAAAGCTACATTAAATCACTTACAACAAAAAATGTTAATGGTGTTGCAACTAAAATAGAATATTACTTTTTCCCCCAGATTCATAAGAGAAGAGAAGAGAAGAGAAGAGAAGAGAAGAGAAGAGAAGAGAAGAGAAGAGAAGAGAAGAGAAGAGAAGAGAAGAGAAGAGAAGAGAAAAGAAGAGAAGAGAAGAAAAGAGAAGATCTTATACTCTGAGGATGAATCCAGCCTGCTGTTCCTGTGAACATCAGAATGCACTTTGCTTTCTTTTTGCTCCATTTTGCTCAAGGCAGCTCATGTGTACATGTCTGTGCGAGTGTTATAGGGATAGAAACATGGAACTGATCCACCTCCACATCCCACCATCTCATACAGAGAACACTGAACATCAGTGTGTGTTTATAGTTACCTTTGATCTCCATGTAGGGGACTTTTACTCCATAACGTCTAAAATAAGCAGGCTGTAACCAGTCACTGCAACAACAACAATATGTGTAGGTATGAACATCAAGATTTGGAAACCATTATCTACCTCTCTGCCTTTGTACTGGGCTGGTTAATTAGTGTTTAGTTTCAAGTGGAATGACTTTGTAGAAGTAAACAATGCAGTTAAGTATCAAAGAATAAACAATGCTGATGAGAAGCTAAAGAAAAAAAATAACAAAGAAAACATGGCCTCTTTTGATTTAAGCCACAGCTTGTGGCTGGAGAGCTTGATTAGACTGTAGTCAACACTGTGTCTGTGGTATTTCATTTAGAAAGAGCATAGAGAGGCAGTAACGATTTATTCAGGTTGTTCTTAACAAGAGAATAAATTAGATGATGGTTCATTTGCAGGTTTAAATTTTCTTGATTGTATGTAAAGACAGTGGAGACCTGTTTACTCTACCCAGTTTTAGAAAACAGTCTGGAGACAACACTTCCAATTCTTTAAACACATGCATAGACTGATAAATACAGAATGGGTGTTTTCATGAAAAGTGACTGAATAATTTGAGTGTGAATCTTAACACAAATCCAGGTTCCTTAGTGTAGTAAATGAAAAACAGAGTCTATTATGAGGTGGCTTTATTCACTATTCCCTCACTCTCGCTTTGTCTCTCTCTCTCTTTCATTGAATTATGCACTGATGTGCTAACCTCTATTCTCCCAATTAGGACAAAGTTAATAGGTTCACAACCTCATCTTCATGTGGTTACAAAGGCACGTCTGTGTGTTATCATGCTGTTGCACATTGCAGCATTTAGTACATATTGCATATTGTGAAAACAGGACCTGCCGGATGGCAAGCGTAATTTATTCAGGAGTGGCTGTGATTGAAATAAATTACTGACTTTTCCTTTATCAGGTATAAGGACACTTTATAGAGTGAATCTAAAGCATATTGATTTAAAAATCCTAAAACTATGACACCACATTTCATAGCACCCTCTCTGTTCGGTACAGTGACATCCAGAAGTGAATCATTTGCAGCCAAGTTGCAGATACTCTGATAGATGGTCGTATAGATTTCAGTGACTTTGCAGTTCTAGTTTCCTCTGCTGTTGGTCTCTGTCTGAAAATGTCATGTCTATTTCTAGTGTTTCCAGCACACCATACCCCCAGCTGATTACCTGTGACTCTACTGAGTGTTTCATTTAAATGTTTTGCTTGTTTTATACTCTCTATTCCATCTCAACTGGAGCAATACCAGGGCCTTCAGACTTTTTCTGTTTTAGCTTGAGTTTAGTGTGACTGTACCAAAAGTCTCTTGTATCTCTACAGATGTCAAATATTTTAATGGCCCTTCTCGCTGAAAGGTACTAGCTGTCCTCAAGTATTGAGCAATAAGTTTCAGCTCACAGCTTTTCCATTAAAGCACTGCTGTAACCATATAGCCATGAGTTGCTGTGTCTATTCATAAATGAAGGAGAGGAGGAGCAGAGAAGAAGATCGATAGGTAGACAAAACAGAATAGTCTGATTTAGTGGGACTCAGTGTTCAGCCGTCTGGAACAACAACAGATAGAGAAAAGCAGAAGGTTCATCGGTTTAGAGATGTGGGTGTTGTTATGGTAAAATACACTGTAAAGATCAGTGCAATATTTCATATTCAAAATAAGACTTAAAGATAGGAAAGAACTGGCATGTTTATATACACTACATGGTTATGTTTCTCATGGTTCAGTAATTAGAAATACAGCTAACTTCTGTGAATTTTGTCAGAGAAATCTAGTAAATATTCAGAAATGTTATGTGTTTATGCATCAGCCCACAATTCAGCTGATAAACTGTAATTAACGTCTCGATTTCTGCATCACAGATTAAATATAATTTAGTTTCAGTATATATCAACTGAAGCTCTCAGAGGCCAGTCAGCACTGTGCTGTTGCATCAAGTTTAATGCTGAATAAAGGTAAAATCTTAACCTTTCACACACATTCTCACAAACAACAAATTAGCAACAATCAAATTAGCAACAATCTTTCAAGTGTGAAGCAATATCAGCAACCTTTCTCCACTACTGTGACTCTGCTGACATGCTATATTCATACTCAGGAAGAGTTGCTATAATATAAAAATGTATCATTTACACATCAGAATACTAAACCAACATTAACCATTTGAAATAATCATCCACTATAGCTCAGTTAATCATTAAATGCCACTTTGTGTACAATTAATATTATTAAGCCAAAAGAGAAGGAGAACGCAACAGAAATAACATAGGATGTAACTAGACAGAGAGAGTGAATGGCAAAAGAAAAGAAAAAAAAAAGCAATATTGGTCTTCCACTAAGCTTCCTCTCATTCTCAGACCGCATGTTAAAAACCTGGATGTCTTTGAGCTGCATAATGCATAGTGACGCCTTGACAGTTTAATAAAGTTAAAAGGTTTCTGCTGTAGAGCTTCAGATCCATACAGACTGTCATGGTTGAACATCTATCAGAGCTTCGCAAGACAGAGAGGAGGAGGAAGAGAAACATTTTTCATAGACTCACATAGAAAAAAAAAATGTGTGATGGATTTATACTAATGTAGTAGAGAAACATTAACTTGTTTTAGAAATGTGAGATAAAAGGTCCATAACCCCAATTTTCTACTCAACACATACACAGTCATGCAAATTCACAATATAGTAATGACAAAGGACACTATGTGGAATAATGTGATTAAACTGTTGCTAATAAAAAAATCATAAAAGTAAATCAATCAATAAAAAAAGTATTTAGAAAGGCACAGCCACTTAAAACTTAATGACTTAAAATTAAAATCCCCAAAACCTCAATGACTTGAAATTAATATTTTACAATGATTTGCATCACCGCTGTCTATTTTATTAGCCTGTGGATACATTCCAAACCAAAATTAGGCAGGAATATTTCATCTGCATCATTGCCCTCCTGATTATAAGTATGATTGAATGATTTATCATAAGTATTAGAGGAAGAAAAGAAAAGAAAAAAAAAAACACTTTATCATACAGCTTGCTATAAAGTCCTATACTGTACAAAGAGTGACATCATCAGTCATGTAGAGTAATGCTAATCTACTTGACTGGTATTTATTGCTGCTGTGATGTGAATACTCATTGTGATTACACAGCTTCCTCATTGACATTCACACTGCTTTCTTCCATGAATCTGCAATATACAACATTAAAGAGCACAGGAAGTTGACAATTTCATTCAAATGTCCAGCAATCCATCATCCTGTCATTCAATTAAAATAATAACATTGTCGAGGATTGAAATATCCTCTACTGCATGGAAAATTCAATAGTAACACATTTAATAAAAATTTGCATTCTTTAAACTTTAAAGTGACGAGTGACATACACACAGCAGACTTCCAAGGTCAAACCTTCGAATATCACAATCCAATATTTATATTGTCACTGTTTTGTCAGATACAGAGATGAATAAAAGAGTACAAAAAATGTTCAGCTGTGTGTGGCACATCAGTGCTCTTATCGTCTATCTGAGTCAGCTCATAAGACCTTTTAATTATTCTTAAATTAGGTTTGCATGAGCAGTTTATAATCTCTGGTTTTATGCCTGCAGCACTGAGGCAGCTGCGTCTATTCATCACATAAACAAAAAATCAGCATATGACTCACTGCAAATAAGCAAACTGCAACTAGTTAAACTCAACACACCCTACTGGTAGATGAAACTGGAAGTATCCAATGGGTTCAGCTGTGAAAAGATTCAACATTTTGGCTCAAAAATGTATTTATTTTTTCAGCCTCTTGATTTTTTGTGTGTGTGCTGTCAAATGAGAATTGAAGCAGAAGAAATTTGCGTCATGTATAACAAGACAGATTAACAGATTGTGGGTGTGGTGGAGAGATGATGGAAATGCGCACAGGTCCAAACTTCAAATATGTTAGTGTTCAAACAGAGTATCAAGGCTCTTTGATTATACAGAGTGTGTGTCCAACAAGTGAAGAAAATATCAATAGTCTGAACATGGCAAAAGTCTATGTGTTTGATTCTTCAAACCTCTCAAGTCATCAGGCTGAGTGATGGAGTGTTGTCCCTATGAATGTGTCCTTCAAATATTTCTGTGAAGAGCTTTAGTGATTGTGAGAGAGCTTATAATGGACACAAGAGTACGCTACAAGAAATACGCTTCTTCACCTCCCTCTGACAAGGAGACAAGGGCACAGACCAGTTTACTCTTTATAGCATCGAAAGTTGGATAACTTGAACACTGATGTGATTTAAAGGAATTTACTCACGAGAAACCAAATGGCACATAATGACATGACAATCACTGACATGTGTACAGTACAAGTATTGTGCAGTATAAGAATATGGAATTTAGCAGTGGAGAAATGAAATGAAATGAAAAGAGTGGACTCTTTTTATGGACATTTTATACTTATTTTAGCTTATTTTCTTTATATTTTCAGGCCTACACTCAATGACTATTTGATAAAAACAGATCAGTCTTAAATTTAATGATAATTTCCTTGGAAAGCTTAATCACCACGTCCGCTGCCTTTACACGGATCACGCATGTTCTGGTTCAGTTGCTTCCTATCTCACAGACACACACACACACACACACACACCCAGACGCACAGGCTAAATGACCCCCTCCACCATGCCCGATAAAACTTAAATTCTTATTTAAGTTTTATTTCTTTGACTTTATATAGTAATGTCTGCATCAGTCTGCATCATACAGCTTCATAAAATGAGGTTTTCACATCATTGCACAGCTTATTACAGAGAGAGGGAGAATTATTATGTCTGTGGTGATATTAGAGAGGAGTTTAACAAAATATCTTTGAAAATATTTTGTCGTTCTGTCATTCTTGAATAATACATCATTAGCTTTCTACTTGGAAGAGGCCTGCATTTGACTTCAGTTTATGTGACTGTAGGTTAAGGCAAGTCTTGTAAATTGCATTATACATCTGTAAAACTGTTAACATGATCCTCTAAGACACTCTCATATCACACAAAGTGATAACATGATACATTTAATAACTCAGAAGACCTTGTAACGATAATTAGGTGTCAAATAATGCACCTTGTGTAACATTTACACACATATACACACACACACACCTCCTCCTGGCTGTCAAATGGTGGCAAGACCCCTGTGGAGCCAGATAATCTTTCAGGGGAGAAACAGACAGAGTGAAGACTACAACACACACACACATACACACACACACATGCATGCACGCACACACACAACTTGTACAGAAGAGCTAAGTCTTTATCACGACAGCTCTGAAACTGATTCAGTCCTACTGAAGTAATCAGAAACAGCAGGATGCAGCTCTGTGTGTGAGCATCTGTGTGCAAGAAATCAGCATACTACTCCTTCTGACAGGTTCATTTCCTTAGTTGGATCGCTGAGCTCAAACCACAGTTAGCCTCTGTCTCATTTGACTGACAGCTGCTGACAAATCACATCACATCAAAGCAAATACAGCATCAGTGTGTGGAAAATGGTTGATTATAAAATGATCCAAGACCATCTCATTGCAGTTCATTCACTACTAGCGTCATCATCAGCTGAAGAAACAACAACATCCTGGAAGGCAGAATACGGAGTTGCATTTTGCCACTTGTGGCTTGTAAACACAGAAAAAAGCCTCTTCCTGTTTAGCTCAATAAGAAGTGAAGCATTCACACCAAGAAATGTCCTGAACATTCTTACAAAACAGGATATCTGCAGACAGAGTGTGAATGTTTACGCTGTTTAAAGGGTGGAAATCCTGCTGATTCTACTTTTGATGTTTATTTAATGAGCATGCAAATCGTTTCAGATTTTCAAGAATTTAAAACATTAAAACCCTTAATGATGTTGAGGCAATCCTCCAAATACCAAGCTTATTGCAGGAAAACTGTTAGTGAGGAGGAGGATATGAACAAAACACATTTCATTGGTGTAGTGCACAAAATATGATTATGAGGAAGAGCTTGTTAACAAAATATACACATTTAATCCATAACCTAAGGAAAGAGTGATGCAAGCAACAAAATACTTTTATGTGAAATATTTGCAGTATTGTTGCATTTCTTATTGCTGGGTTTTTTTCTGTGGGTGTGAAGATGCAGTCTGTATAGAGACTCATTGAAAGTCAAATGTTTGTTGAGTCAATAGCCTTTTTTAAACAGAGATCCCACAATATTGCCATAAAGAAGACCCCTCATTATGCGGGCTTTGTTTTTTTTACACTGAACCACACAAAGCCAGTATAATGCTGCCCACGTGTGTGATTTTAGATAGCATGCTGGCATTCTGGAATCAGAGGCGTGACGTGGAACACAACAGCGTCGGCGTCTAGTATTGACTGTCCCACCATGCTGGCTCTCCCTTTTACACAGACATTGATTTGACAATGTGACTACCTCCTCTGCCGGCTTAATGGTGGAACAACAATGCCCCCCCATTCTGTGTTCATACGTTTTATACAGAAAGACGAGGCGGAATAATGGCGCAATATTCCCACCTTGAACAGGCTGTATAAAGGGGGTTAATGTGTCATTGAGGCAGAACAATATCAACTATCAACAATTCCCTGAAGAGGAGCTGATCTCACATGACTTACCAGTCATTTTCAACCTTTCTCTCTCAGGCAAACACACAGTATGATGTGATCATTTCTGTGCCATCATGCAGAACAGAGGAGGGAATCCAAGCTCCTCCACTGCAAACAAATGACTTCCTTCATTAAAGTAGAGAGATGTCCCCTGTTTTCTTTGAGGTTTTATTAAAATGAAACTGAGTCCTACACTTGTCACTGCATATTACAGTTTTTTGCATGAGGATAAATGATTTTCATTTATAGTGAAAATCATTTGTACCATTGTTCATTATGAACATAATACACACTCACATAATAACAACCCTCTCTGTCCTCCACTCTCTCACTCTCTCTCTCTCCTTTAGTGGTTATCATCATGTGGCTCACAGCCCAGCTCATATCTGAGGGAGCTGCTGATAATGAAGCACCATCAAACCTGAAGAGATGGAGCCAAGCACAGCAGCATTTCACACTGCAGCGGCTACGCAAGAGTGGCCGGGCCTGTTTGTTTGCTGTGTCATCTCCTGCAGAGCAACAGGCAATTTTAAATGGAAATGTTACACCTATGACATGATTGCTGTAAACTGGGAGCATTAGATTAACATACATTGTAGTATAGATGGAGGGTCTTGAAAGCCTTCTTTAAAATATGTCTAAGTTGAACAGCTTTCCCCTTACAGGCAGGTTTTCTCTGTGTATTGGTCAAACCATATTTTGTTTCTGGGGGAATTTCATGGTGTGGATGTAATGGTTGAGTGTGTTTCAGAATTATCCAGTTACTAATTCAAATTATTCAAATTATTCAGTATCTGTGCTTACCCCATGATAACATTAACTGCAAAAATGCTCTCTTTATTACACTAATTATGCATACTGTGTTTGTCTGCAAAATGTGCACGGCTTGCAAAACAGGAACAACTGGCAGCCGGAGACCTTCAAGGAATCTGCGTGAGCATAAAACTAAGAAGAAATGAATTCAGTGTCCAATAAACCAAAACCCTGAGCACACACTTTCTCCAAACCTGTTCTCTTCAGTAACTTTTATTGGTTTTCTGTCACTGAAAACCAATAATAATGTCTGTTTTCTGTGACACAATTAGGCACAGGTGGAAGGGGAGGACCTGAAGCTACATATTGAGCCGCATAACTGTTGCTGTAACAGGCTGAGCTCTTGCGGTGATATTTATGGTTTTACACACCACTGCTTCCACTCAACTGCCAGAGGCCACACTGGATTCTCATCCACCTCACCACACCACCATGGGGTTAATAGCCTCGCTTGACTTAGTCTATGTCTGGACCAGAGAGAAATAAATACATTGCTTGTGTTGCAGATTGTGGATGTAAAACTTCTTTCAGTGACATTCACTCACATTAGTAAACAAAGTTGGAGTCAGACAACATGCCAGTCTTTACAGTGAACAAAATCTCCAAGATCCAAACTTTATTTTTGGTTGCCCAAAGTGTTCCTAACACCTTACTGGATTAAAGGGTACTTTTGCTGACCTGATCACGATAACTGCCAAGGTTCTGAATAATTAGCTCCAAAAAAATGCTAAAAGATTGTTCTCCCTTTCTAAAACTTTTAGTGTACAAATACTGCTGACTATTGTATGGAAAAGTGATTTTTATTGTGAGATGTATCCTCTTTTATGCTGGCCAATTGGACAATTACTACCAAATCATTACCTTTTCTGTGGGTTACTGCTTATTTCCTAATCCCTCCATCACCTAATCACATGCACACAGTTCTTGTGTCTTTTTGTCTATTTACTAAAGTTGTTTTTCCTTTGAAAAGAACATCAGCATGACATCATGTCATTAGAAGTGGAGCCACTGAATCACTCCATTTGCCAATGTTACCTCCTGGCAGGCTCAGAGACAGAAACAGTGTACTGTCTAAGAGAACAGCACTTGTGTACACAAACAAACACTGCTTGATATCATGATTCAGAGGAATGTGCTTCTGTAGAAATGAATCCGTGTTTCTGTCTCTCAGCAGGCCAAGAGAAATTAACAGAGAATAAAACAATGTGACACAGAAACAGACCCCTGCAGGATGTTACATGTTTACCTTATTAAATATTCAAGCCTGACTTTAGTCAAAACTGAAATAAGAATCTTGCTTCCTTCAGAGGTTGAAGACCTGCAGGGCAAATAACAAATATCTGTAAATAGAGTGAGGTCCTCTATGATGAGACTTACAGTTGGTTTTTAGATTCATCCCCTGCTGCCATTTAAAACACTTCTCATGCATGTAATGATGAAATTTTGTTCACTGCCACTAAAGTGCTTTTCACACACTACTTAACTCTGTGATAATGTCTTTCTCAGCTACATCGCATATGACTTACAGGAATAAAGAACATTTCATGCTTGTATTTTTGACAAAAAAAGGAAACTGCTCAGCTTTGGAAACAATACTTCACATCAGCACTGAGTGGAATCATATTACTCTCATAACTGTATGGTCTGTACATCATACTTCCAGTTTGCCAGAGAGATATCAGAGCATATAGTAAAATGAATGTCAGTGATCATAACACAGCAAATGGTTATCTGTAAGACAACTGCAAAATGTTGAATAAAACATACTGTAACACCTGTACATCTGTCCCTCTCTTTGCCTTGTCTGGCCAGTTTCTCTCCTCTGTGAATGAGTCAGATCCACAGTGCCAAATTTTCATTTAAAATCTTCATTACTGCCTGTGCCAATCTTGAATTTTACCTTTGGGACAGATTTGATCTTTGCTCCTCCCACTGTTCCCATCATGCCCTCTCCTACTGTGACTGGCTGCTCCTTGTCCTTGGCTATGGCTAGAGGCTGTTAATGCCAGTTGGATGCTTCAGTGGTGGAAATCTTTATGCCAGCCAGCTGAGTAACCTCTGGCAGTGTGGCAGTGTGTGTGTAGCTGAGTAGGTGTGTGAACTTGGCAGTAGATTGTGTTGCGTTGCTCTCTCCTGGCCTCCTGCCTGCTCTGTCTCTCTTAACCTCTTTGTGGGTTACATCCACTGCTGGAGCCTCTCCTGACACTGCCATTATGACACATGACATTAAACATGACATACAACCTGTGGAGAGTGAACCTCAAGTCAGTTTGACTACAGACCTGTGACTGTATCTAATGCTTGCTCTCAACTCACTGCAGTGATGCAGCTGCCAACAGACAGGGATGAATGCATTCAACACATATCATGAATTTTATTTATATAGTATTTTTCAAAAATAAGTCAGAAAGTGCTTTTCAAAGACATAAAAACAAGAGAAATTACCAGATACAGTTACAGTAATAATGACAAGCATGGTATGGATTACTAAAATGCAGTAAAAACAAGTAAAGTAAAAACAAAAGAATAACCAATTCAAGAGAAAGCAATTCGGAAGTACCCTGCCTCATTTCAAATAGTATATAGTTTGAAATTTCACTGCTAGTTGCTGCAGCAAAAAATATAGACTACTTAAGCCCCCAAGATCCTGCGAACTGTAACTGACCCAGGAACAGCACACTAGTTGGTGTTTTCCATTGTGTGTTTTTCACATCAACATCCATCATCTCCTTCCATCTTCCACCCCTTTCTTGTAAATGTAAATTTCTTCCACCCACAATTTCTCTCTCCACCTATAAGAAAGCCAGCCAGCTGATCACATGATATTGCGCTTTACTCATTCCTAGTGGGAATCGATGACTACAGTTAATCAAACGGCTGGAAACGAATGACTTTAGTGGTGCTTATGGGCAGAACACAGTGAACTGCTTTAGATCAGCATCAAACAGCAAAGATAAGTGCGTGTGGCTACCCCTCAGACATTATCTGTCAGGGTGCTCCAGTTGACGGGCTTCCTAACAGAGATAATGTCCACACTGAATCACACTGATGGTACAATTCTGCCAAAACCTAAAATAGATTGGATCCGTTGCTCAGTTGACCATTTCATGCCAAAGATATCAAGGGTCTCATTATCTCATGGATTAATTACCGCTGAAATCAATAAGCAGTTTAGATACTGAGTAATACAGAAAGCTAGGGATAAGTATAAATGTAGATAAAAGTGGTGTAGGAGTCAGAAATTACAGCTGAGCCATTTAAAAGTGTTACACACCTAATTTGCACATTTGATTATCTTAGTTATATACTCCCAGCTGCACACTCAGCCCTGAAACAAGTAGACTAGATACAGTGGAGATGTTGCTACCTGCCAAATGGTCTTACAGATTTCTCACAGTGTAGCCTGGTGTCATCTGTAGTCAGCATTCATACATCAGTGTTTTCACATTAGAATCAATGTGGACATGTATTGGTATGATTATTTTTGTTATTTATGATGCAAACTCCATACATATGTGATCATTTAACAACACAATCTAACAGGAATTTAATCTATTCAAATATAATGGGACATAAATAATCAACTTAGAAGAGACAATACAAAACTATTACAGACAAAAATCTCACATAGCCTCCTTGTTGACTTTAGTCTTTCAGCTCATTAAATTTGGCTAAGTCAGCAATTTTATAATCAGCTGGTAGTTGTTGTTCAGTTGGTCATTTATTTGTGATTTGTCATTTTACAGTAGGGATTTCTCAGCATAATTGAGTTAAAGTAAAAACAACACAATTAGCACCTAAAATGTGAAAGTAAAATTTTGTCATGGATCTTTATGACTTTGAACTTCTTGTTACATGTGTTTGAGTCCTGTTACTGAAACCATACAGAATTTATAATGAAGACCAGATAGCTCTTCTGTATATTCACTGTAATGAAAAACATCCTTTATAAGATGACAGAAGAGAATGAAAGTACTAAGCTTCAGCACCTCACATACGACAAAGAAAAGCAGCAAGAGAGGGTTCACTGAGAGTTCAGAAAGCTGCCAACAATGTTGTTCAAACTTGTTGCCACTCCTACATGTGGCTCTTACCCTCTGCTATTCATAGTGAGATCTCCAGTACTTCTTAAAGAGGGAAAAGTCTTTGGTATTTAAAGTTGTTTCACACCCCGTCCCTTGCTTTAGACCACAAAGATATTGCCACAAGGTCAAAATGTAGCAACCACACAAACAGAATATCTTATTTTCATTCTACTTAACTGTGGTTACTCTAATGCGTGATGTGTTTCGTTGGTGAATTACCATATAAATAACTGCCACTGCTTATCAAGCTTTATTTTAAAAAGCCTGTGGTCAGAAAGACAGAGAGAATGCCACCAAAATCTATTTCTCTCCATCTGATTAGACAGTCTCTCTTTCTTCATCTGTCTTTGAGATTGTGCTCTTCTCTCTCATATGTCCCTCTGCACTCTAAATGCGACCAAACAGTCCATGAGGTACTTTAAGGAGTGTGTCACCTCAGTAAATCATCAGCTGGATACAAACAGAGAGACCGGACAACCTTGATGAACCCAAGAAAGAGAGAAAGAGGACAAATAAAAGAAGGGTGGAACAGAGCAGGATTAGAAACAGGAATATCAGATGACAAAGTGTCCTTGCTGTCTCTAACAAACATGAGTGTTCTCATCCAGTAAAGTCATAAATCCCTTCCTTTGACCTACAGACCTGCTCTCTCGCAGCATTTCTTTACTCTCCCCCCTTCCTCACCTTTATTTCCTTTTAACAGGCATCTACAGATAAATCCTGTCCTCCACACATTTATGCTGTGTGTGCATGTTATTTTGTCTTTTTTAAACAGTTAATTATGGTGTCATATCCCCAGTGTTCCTTTCTGGCTCCCATTAACTGCTATAATAAGATTAAACACTAAACTTGTTTCACTGCAGGAACATGATTCCCTTCTACTTCTAATTGACCATCAGGAATCCTACTGTCATTTAATTCTATTAAATATTTGAGGGACTGAGAGATTTACTGCACTTCAGAAACATCGATACTCAGCTACAATGCAATGACAAAATAAATAAATGTATAAGTAAAATAACATAAATATCATATTTAGATGTTTAGCATGTTAAAACACTTGGCTGAGACATAATATCACCTATTGGAGGTATTTGGTGATATTTGTACAAATAATAGTGTTTTATGGGCTGTTGGTTGTGCAAGGCACAACAGTGTAGACAAGCCAGACAACTGAAACAAAATGTTGATCAAATTTTATGAAGGCATTCGACTCTTGAGCTCCATCTGTTTTTAACAGGGACAATATTAAAGCAGCAACAGTTATCTAGATTGTAACGCGACCATGTACAATCATGTAAATAATACATTATTGACCCTCCTCACAGCAGTGGTATATGTAAATGGACTGCTTGGTATTCAAGAGTGGTTTTATTGTGAAAAACAAAAACAAGGGTACAGTAAATCCCCTGATGATCAATCCATTGCATACATACACTTCATTGATTAGTAAAAGCAAACCATTGTTGGACACCAAGCATGTATACATGCACACACACACACTGAATAATTTACCATGGACCTATAGTCTCTCCTGCGGACACTGCTGGATTCATACTGTCCACACTTAATTTGTTTTCTAAGAGTCACTGCGGATGGTCAAAGTGCAGAAATGCCAACAGGAAGTAGACTAGGTGAGATCATAGGGAGGTTGGAGGACATGCTGGTGTCATTGACTATAATGTGGAGTTCAGTGCAGCTTTCTACAACCCAATGGAGTGGATCATTGTGACGAGGAGCTCAGATCTCCCAGCTAGCGCTAACACATCTTCTCCGTCCAGCGTTGACTTATGATTTATGGGAAAAGAGATTTCATATTCCTCATAATCATATAAAGCAACTTCCTGGGTATCTCACATGTCTTTTTAACTATAGATAACTATAAATCATTGTCACAGTACACTAGGTCCCAAGACTATTTTGTCCTTGAAAATAACCATGTTAGTACTAAGATTGGGAAACTGGCTTTAAACACTGTGCTCCACACAAGTGGAACAATCTGCAGAGGCTTGTAAAATTAGACAAGCTAATCCCTTTTAATCAATTTAAATCTCTTTTGACTGACATACAGCGGTGTTAATGCATGAGTTTTTTTTTTTTAATTGATGTTCTCCCTTAAGTGGATGTCTTTGGCCTATTTGTTGCATAATCTGTTGATGTATACTGTAACTTCCATGTGCATTTATTTTTATATGTTTTTATATGTACTTTTATTATTTTTATTGTTCTTATATATGACTTGTTGTTGATGTATACTGTAATGTTTGTGTGCTTATTGTTTTTATATGTCCTTACAAGGAAGTCCTTTTACAAGGGCGTCCTTGTAAAAGAAAGCTTGCTCTCAATGGCCCTCCCTTATTAAGGGAGAGAGAGAGAGAGAGAGAGAGAGAGAGAGAGAGAGAGAGAGAGAGAGAGAGAGAGAGAGAGAGAGTCTGTAGTCTGTGAACATTTTTGATGTGTCTTGCTTAACATTTTGGCCTATAAAAATAGCTTAATAAATAGAAATTGATTTGGTTGGCTTACCTTTCTAAACAAAGTAAAGTGGGTTTGAGCAGAGGTGAGAGGATGACAAGAGGATATTAAGAAGTTTCCAACATTTTGTGATGATGGATGATATGACACACCTGAAAAACATTTAGACTCATCACATAAAGCATGGAGTCTCACAGAAGAGAACAAGGATATATCTTTCTCACTGCCATTTAAAGGAAATCTTTACTTTATTTTATACAACACCCACAGTTCCTGCTGACAGACTCACTATACGGCCACCTGTTATAACCTAATATAGGTCCACCATCCGCTGAATGGAAGACAGATGGCTATCGGGTAAACCAACAATAGCTGTCCAGCAAAGCATGCTTACCACCTGACACCCATACACTGCCCAACAGTTTATATTGCTTTGAGACAAGAGAAGACAATGACAAACCACAAAGGGAAACCAAAGTGCAACAAAGGAAAACCAATCTGCATTTTCAACGACTTTTGATTGTGATTTCTCTCAACTAATCTCAGTTTTACTTCCTATGTCCCTCTCTCTCTCTCTCTCTCTCTCTCTCTCTCTCTCTCTCTGTCTGTCTTTCTCTCTCACACACACCCACACACTTCTCAAGCTGGTCCAACGGTGATGTGTGAAGTATAGTAATACCTACATGAAGGCACTGTGGTTAAGGCTCTCTAAATGGGGAAATACAAATTTATCTGTCAGTATAAATTTCACTGAAGTGTTTATAGTTTAAATGGACTTCACAGACCGCCAGTTCACATAATTAAGGCCTTTTTCCAGTCTGAGTCTGGAATATATCACAAGGCCATTGAAACGGTTGTCAAAATTCAGAAGTAATCTCTGTATAGACATATACTAGTTTAGCATTTAAAGGCCAGCTAACACAACAAGTACCACAATGAGTGAGAATGATAAAGATAAACAATAGTTAGGCCATAATTGAGATGAATTACCTAGAGCTTTGTAGCTGAAGTCCACAAATTAAAAAAATAAATAAATAAATAAAAATGGAATCAATTTACCCTCCTAGGTGGATCAGTTTTGTCAAGTAAAGATGATGTTGTCCTTCATCATCACTTCTGCATTGTGAATATGCATATCCACAAAAAGTCTCTGTGGAACAGGTGTTGGATACAAAAATCAATGAATGTGCAATACAAGGAGCAACCGCACACTAGTATCACATCTCCCTTCAATTTAGTTTCATAATGCTTCAACTCCTAAGGCAAATACCAACAGGAAGGAAATTAGCGATATTAATAGCAAAATGACCAGTGACATCCTAATCATCTAATCACGCATATATCACACTTAAGAAGAATGTGATTAGTTGATGATGATGTCACTGATCATGCTATATATACCCCTTATTTCAGCTCATTCAGCTCTTAGTCATGTTTTTTTTCCTGGAGCATGTTTTATGTTTGCTTCTTCCCCTAGGAGGACAGGAGGATATGGATGGCATAGCACTGCTCCTTAATTATGGAGTCTGGTGAATGTTCATTAGCGTTCGCTGTAGGTCATCTTCAGAGTCCTCCCAGCCAGACATTTGTCACTTCCAGGGAGCCTATGTAGAAGTATCCTCTTTGTTGCTGCAAGAATGACAAACCATTTACATTCTTTGACTAAGTGGTTGATTTGCCTCCTCCTCCTCTCTCTCCTACCAGCTTTGCCCTTCAAATCTTTGGAGCCTGGTGCTTAAACACCTGCCTGCTTTCTCAGGATTTCAATTCAAGCTATAACCATGAAACAGCATAATAGTTCTGAGGAAATTCTCCAGCTTTACACCACTCTTCAGTGGTGTTCTAAGCTTAATGTACTCCATGGGTTAAATTGCATTCTGTCAACTGGGAGACGGGTCTCAGGTGAAAGCTCTTTTCACAGTTTTCAAAGTTATGTCAGTTCCAATATAAAAACTGATCAAAGGAAATTTACCAGCTTGTTTTTTCCCCTTAAGAAACGAAAAAAAGCTTCCTATGTCAAGCAGCACTTTTTTTATTTTTTTTTATCAGGTGCTACTCAACAGAAACCACAGTCGTTTAGTATCTTAGGATAAAATCAGTTTTCTTTGCACAGTCAAGCTCTGATACCAGAGGAATCAAGCTTATCTCAGCTCTTGACATCCTTAATTCCCTCTCTCTGCTTCCCATTATCTGTCTGTCATTCCTTATCCCTTAGTTCTCATTTTAGTAACTGTATTCTCCATCACCATAATCTCTGTCAATCGTCTCTCTCTCTCAGTCTCTATCAGAGCTACATCATTAAGTACACTCATGCGATACATATATTTCATCCATACCATTGCAAAGGTATGAGAACAATACCAGCACTACAACATCATTCTCATGATGTCTGACAACCATCACCAGCAGGGTACATTAAGCTGTGCTCTTCCAAAGTTAACAAGTGCATGTCTGGATTTTCTCTATCTATCTTCCTCTTTCCGGAGCATCCATTTGAATCTTTATCAATAACAAAAACATGAACAGCTGAAGTTTTCCACCTAAGGAATATTTCATGAATGCATTTTTTCTGCATCAGTGGCAGATGGTGAAATAATTGATCATACATTGATTTCATGATGCCAATTGGCTCCCAATTCAAGCTGAAGCTAATCTCTAAGTACTACTTCTATAGTCAAATTTAGTCAATGTTTTGGCTTCCCTTATGTGCCCATTTTATCTCACTATGAAGTGAGTCTGGCAAAATCTTTAAATATAGACATCAAATATGTCTTTGTTATAGAATTCATAGTTCATAATGTGTGACTACTCTACCATCCTACCATCTGCTACCATCCTCTCATGACACAGGAGACATATGAGAGAACTTTGGAGCTACATAGGGCTTATTGTATGTGTGAGTGTGTGTGTATGTGTATCGACTCTGTGCTCCAAAGCCACTGTAATCCATGATGCATGGAGGGAAAACTAATGAGGAGACAGAGAGATTCCCACAGAGGATTACACACTGACTCAGACATGCATACTACACAAGCAGCTAATTTGTGGTCTCAGCATCACACAAGAAGATGTGTGTGAATACATTGACACTCTGGAGCTGTTGCTCACATCACATACCTCCCCGCACACTACTGTAAGTATGGAATTTAATAATCAACATCATTGTGATGATTGAGTGACAAATAGAAGCCATCAGTTTCTACTGCAAGAGGAATCAGTGAACTCATTGGAGTCTTAATCTAGTGTAAAATCTCTTTTGGATTTGACTGAATGCAAAGAAGGCTGGTGGAAAACCACATTCAGAGAGAATAGAGCAACTAAACTAGTATAGTACAGTGAGGGAGAGATTCTCCAAACCTCAGAACTCCATCTTTGTGTCTCCATGGTCAGTGATTGCTTCAGGAAAGGCAGCCAGTCTGTCAGTAATAGAAATGTGAAGACTGAAGAGAGGAGAGCAGAACTTGGAATCTGGCAGATCCTGCTCACATTTGTACCAGAGGAACATAGTCTCTACATGTTTGTGTATTTGAGATTCTGTGACAACTAGGTATTGATTTTTTAATGTAAATGTAAATGTAAATTTACATGTAAATTAACAGATGTAAATTAACAGTTATTCTGGAGCAGGCACTTGCGTCAAGGTACCATGGCAAGACTTGTTTGATGTGAAGGTCATTTCAGTTTGTACTAGCCCAATTCGGGTTTGGGGTCAGGTACAACTTATATTATCTTTTAGGGTCTCATTTTAGAGTCCCAATTAGCGTCACATATGGTCCCAGACAAAATGATTTCCCTGCAATCAGACTGACACATGTGAAGAAATTGCACAAGAAAAAAAAAACAATAAAAGAAAGCTTTGATTTGATTATCAGTGTAACAAAGAAATATCTGAATTATTCAGACCAACCTCAAGTCAATCATATCATCATCGACGAAAGTGATTATATAGGGTTTACCTGCTCACTGCTGTGTTCTGCCTGTGCTTTTGCAGGCTTGACTTTAAGAACTTGTTACTAAGCCAATGGCTCCAGATTAATGTTGAACCTGCTCTGAAGAACTGAAAAAATCAGGCTCATGTAAAATCACCAACAATCAAATCAAGTTAATTGAGGTATTTATGTATGAAAAACTGTGCTCTGATGGCAGATGCGACAAAATGTCAAAAGACTAATTATCTTATTTATATCTTATAAGAGTTCCCAAAAAACAGGATCATTGGTCCTAAATACCAGACAACTAACATCATTACTAGTGAACTTTATACTTGCCATTTAGATTTCTTCGTTTTCTTGACCTCACATAAATGGTTATGCTGTGTTGTTGTACATTGAGATGCTGTTGTGTCATATGTAATTTAAATCAATCTGATTTGATTTAATGCAATGCATTGGTTTCCAGTACCAAAGGTTATAATATTGTAAGCCTAGTTCCATAAGCACAGACGGAGCCCTCTACTGGAGTCTATGGGTAATACTCTCCTCCATCCACGCAATCGCCCACTGAAATTTGCATGTACGTTGCCGGCCAATCGTGTGTTCAACATAACATGCCACACTGGGCACAATAGATGCAGAACTGCCTGCCTGAGGTAACAATGGGGTGGAGGATAAAATGTCTTTTGCTGAATGTCCTCAACCTAAATGAACTTGGGAACAAAGGGGAGGTTAGGTCTAAGAGGAACACCACTGTGGTCACCACAAAGCAGCAAACAGCTGGGGTGAACCAACAGGGCGCATGGCTCACTCACTCTCTTAGGTGAAGTCAGTGCAAGCAGCAAAGGAGTCATGTGCAAGCAATGTCTCCTAACCCCCTTTAAGAAACATGTAACAAGGGCGTGAGTGAAGACAGGTCTGTCACCAAAACCCTTATGACAGGGAGACATAGCTGCTGCATACACTTTTACAGTGGCTTGAGACAGCCTATTTTCCACCAGATTGTGTTGAAAGGAGAGAACCTCTCCCACTACACATGTCAGGGGGTCTAGTCTCTGTATTTCACACCAACGTTGGAATCCAAACCACTTTGCCTTGTAACAAGCAATGGTGGATCCTGCTCTTGCCGCCTGCAGACAGTCCAGCCCACATCATCCTGTCCCTCTCAGGAGCCAAGCCTGGAGAGGTTGGCCCAATGTGAGCAGCGCACCTGTTGAGCCTGCCTCCTGGGACAGGGCCCCCAGACTTGGGGGATGGACCAGGGCTGGGCCGCCAACATCTGGGTCATCTCTGGATACCACGGTGCTGAACAGCGGTCCAGGGCTATCAGGATGACCGACAGCCACTCTTGTCTCACTCTACAGCAGAGTGGGAATGAGATGAAGAGGAAGAAGGGCATAAAGCAGCCTCCTTGGCCATGGCATGTGTGAAACGTGGCAATGAGTCCACCCCCAGGGGTGGATCATCTTGCACCGTCAGGGAGAACCAGAGTGGGTAGTTGGTGTTGTCCTGCCTGGTGAACAAATCCACTCCCATTTCCCCGAACCGGTTCCAAATCTGCTGCACCACCTCCAGGTGCAGCTTCCACTTGTCTGCCAGAGCGCCACCTCTCAACATGAGGATGGCGCCCCAACCATAGTGTGGTTGCCTACATCAACAGGCAGATGTCGGTTTTCCCTGAAGGCCACATATCATCTATTGCTCTCCCCAGGAAGGTGCCCCCAACCCCACCAGAGACCCATCTGTGAACACTGCTATGTAGGAGGTCACTCAACCCAGCGGTGTCCTTGTTGACAGATGCTGTGGGGACCTCCAATAAAGCAGGTCCTCCTGCACTGATGGGGGGACATTCATCATGCTGTGCTTGTGCCTCCTGGGATCCTCCTGGGCATGACAGTCAAAACTGTCACTGCTTCCCAGCCACAGTCTGAACACTGCCTGCTGCAGGGCCATCCATCTAGATTCTGACAGAATGGCCCGCAGGCTGGCCGAGTTGAGCATGACTCCCAGACAATCTGCCTGTTGGTGTAGCAGGGGAGTGCTCTTCTCCCAGTGAATGGCAAAACCTAACAAGGTTAGGTGCAGCACCAACCTGGCTATGTGGAAAATGGCCCATTACTTGGCTTGGCCATGACAATGAGGTCTTCCAAGTGGAGGACCCTCATGCCCTGGTTGCACAGCGGTTACAGAGCAGTTATAGAGCCACATCCACACACTTGCTCAATGTGGGGGGAGCCATAGAGTAGCCAAATGGTAGCCTGTTATACTTGTTGGCTATCCCCTGTAAAACGAAACGCAAGAACTTCCTGTGTTTTGGCGCCAACTCAGTGTGAAAATATATATCTTTCAGGTCGATGGCAGTGAGCCAGTTGCCTGGTTGAACCAGTTCCAGCAATCTCCTGATGGTTAGTATGCAAAACATCTTTCGGGTGATGCGCTGATTCAGGATGTGGAGATCCAAAATGGGTCAGAAATTTCCTGTCTTCTTGGGAACCAGGAAGTACATGGAATAAAACCCTCTCTGTCTGTCATGAGTGGAAATGATCGATCATGAGTGGGAACGAGTGGGAACAGCCTGTTTCAGCGTGGATCTCCTCGGAGAGATAATCTATCTCCTCTTGGAGGGTAGATTTATCTCCTTGATGCCCAAGAACGGAGGAGAAACACGGCAGAACTGGAGTGAATAACCCACTCTCAGAGTTTTGCCCATCCACTCCATTAATGCACACCTATGACGCCACTCCTCGTAAAGCTGTGTCAGAGGGCGGGTGGCAAGCTGGGAGGCAGAAGCCAGGAAGCTGTGGTACTCCGATTTGGCCCTCCCCACCACCAAACCTACCATGAACGGAAGATTGGCCCATGGGGGGCCAATATCAGAAGGGCCGAACTGATGTTGTGGTCCATGAACACATCATCACAGCATTTGATGTTTTGTCAATGTGTTCATTCCCCTCTGTATTTCCCACGGAAATAACCAGAGGGGAGCAAAACAGACATGCTGTCTCCTCTCCTCAGTTTGTGTGAGGGCCTGAGGCATTATTCCCTAAGAAGGAGATAATGTCCACGCCCTCATTAACCTAAGAGATAAGCTGCGTATGCTGGTCCTGTGAAGGATAGCAGTGAGAACAGTGGGAGATAGTGTTGACACTAAGCAGACATGTAGTATCCTCTCCTCGGCCAAAGTGTGGGTGTAAAGCGTTATTCCTCAGTGAGGAAGTAGAGGGCAGAGCCTGTGTGAGATAGAACTTAGTAGATCTCACAGTTTTGCAGTTTTGTTCTCTTCTTTCACCTTGTGTGCTGTTTTGTCAAATGAAAATAAGCAGAAACGCACAGCTGAATATAAGAATTTTAGAATCAGTGATTTGGCTTCCTTCAGGCTGGAAATGAAGGCAGTTCTACTCTCCATCCTGAAAAGCTGATTTTTGAGTGTTTCATTCTAAGAGCTGTGTAAAATCCATCTACTTCTGTATTCCAGTTTTGAAACTCCCTCTTGAATTTGTTCCTTTTGGTTTCATTTTCATGATATGTTAAGTAATATTCAAGTCAAAAAGAAATGAGATTCATACCGCTTTGCACCATTATCTCAGATACACTGAATGTTATCCAAATGCAGCTCATATTTTATTCATTTGGCAGTAAAAGTGCAGTATTGAGAACAGTCAAAGTCACTGGTAACGCAAAATGAAAATTTAGAGTTTAGAATAGAAATTTTGCTCAAACACAGCAGGAAGTTAAAGTGTATATTTTCTTACGGAGAACACACAAAGCAGTTTTAAAGACAGGATATTCGCAATGTGTACAAACAATTGACCTGGTAGAATTAGATTGTAAGCCCTAGTAAATCATGTACAGCTCTACACAGCTCTTTATCCACCACCATCAGTCAGAGAGCTCTGTGAGATCCAACTGTCAACACACTGAAAGAGTAATCACAAATACAATTCCTCTACTCAGACCTCACATACATATTTATTACCCAAGTTTCTCACCAAGCTGCTCCTATCATTTACTTTTATTACAACCTATCAGAGGAGACCATGGAGAACTAGAAATTGTGTGTCAAGATGGCACCCACTCATTCCAATGCAAGTGGCTTTTCATGGTTTGAAAACTCTCCAAACAAAAAGTATTAATTGTGCAGTTTGAAGTTTGCTGTCACAGTTTCTGCTGCAAATATGGCACAACACTGTTTGCAAAGTATGTGCTTCTGACTGTCAATAGAATTTTTATATATCCAGACATCTAAATTCAGCATCGCCCCACTTTTAAATTTTCTGATGTGGATTCTGTACAAGTATTTCCTCAAATGAAGGTTTAGGTTTCTCTATACTGGCTCATATCGCACATCTTTGTCAACAAAAAATCTTTTCTGCAACTTTCTTATACAATATCTATTTGATTTCTTGTCTTGCACCTGTGTATGTTATCTTTTTGAGCATTATGAACTTTGCTATGTTGATTCATTTCCCTATTTTGACTGCATCTAGCTCTACATAATCAGAGCACATAAGTTTCTGCCATAGGATTACGCGTGACTAATAATGAACTCATTTGATGGTTATTCCTGTGTTTGATGTCTATCAGTTCCCCTGTGGAGGTAAAGTCCATGCATTATTGTGGACTGGCCATCTTGGTGGGTATTATCCCTTACTTAACAGCAACATCTTTTATTATCTCTCACAACAACAATCACAAAGTAGCTGCAATGTGTAGGTGTATTAAAGGCCTTCAAAGAAAACAACAACATGTTTCCAGCTTGTGTATTGTGGTAATGATATGACTGTGAGCCAGCTTTGAGGAGGGAACCTCAACCTCAATTAACTGACTGTCTAGATTATGACTATTATCATTAAGTATACAGTATGACTATTATCATGCACAATGATGGAATGCCCCATGGTCCTATAGTTAATTATGGTTTTTATCAGTGTCAAGAATAATTTTTAGAACAAAACATGACAAAAACTAGACATGTGTACTGATTTTAGACAACAGCACCCCTCACCAGTCAACACTGTGATAAATGGTCAGGTGGTAGAAATCATGGGCTCTTATCAATATATAAGTAAAATACCTATAGGCCTACCGCTGATAGTGATACAAACGTGATCCACAATAAAACTAGCACCTTTTTCTTTTTTCTTTCTTTTTTTTTTTTTTGAGAAAGCTGTCTACGTTTCATGTTGACAGGTTTTTAATGTGATTGTTTCATAGGTATGACATGATATGCCCATTCAGGACCCAAATTATAGATTCGTATGAATATTTTAACTTGATTTCAAAAAACTGCTTTAGCATTGTTTTACGTATATTTTCCTATATGCTTTTTCTTCCTACTTTGTATTTATATGATGTGTCCATGTACTTTCATTGCTACAATATCCCCTTTGAGGAGTAATAAAGTCAGTGATTTGATTGATTGCATCCTATCATTTGCGAGCCAATGTTCACAGGTGCACCCAAACCTGCTCAATGTTAAATACTCTTGAGTGAAGCAGCTTAAAGCTTTCACTGTCCCCCTCTGCTGAAAGGTTTCATCATCATCACAGCTGTCAACATAGAAACATACACAGTGAGTTTAATATGATGAGTGTTTTGTAGTTGATTCTACAATGTGAAGATACTAACTAAAATACGCCAAAGTTCAGCACTAAGTTTAAGCAGAATTTACTTCTGTTCATCATGGTCTGAAAATCAGTCTTTACATCAGATGTTCACGACAGAGCTCCTGGTTTGTGTAAAACTGCAAGAAAGAAGAAATAAAACAGCAGACTGTTGCTTGTTTGTTTCTTTTCATGTCTGGGATTGTGGAGGCTTTCACTGTTCAGATGATGACTTGACACCCAAAAGAAAAAGTCATTTCTAACATCAGTACAGGATCCAGAGTGTGTGCAGTGTACTCGATCGACATTGTTTTTCTTTATGTCTTTCTCCTTCTATATTTATCTTCTCTCTGGTTGTGTTGTTGCCATACTGTTCCTATTAATGCTGTGTGCATATATAAAAGATACAGTATGTAAATGTCAATGTAAAGCTGACCTGATAAGGTACTCTGAATGTCCTTATACAACTTATACAATATGTTTTATCCTTGCAGTTGGATCTAAATAATAAGTTGTCTTTAACAAACTAGCTTGTTTTCTTAATACTGTAAAGGTGTTGCCCTTAAAACTCTGACATTTTCTGCTCCTCTTTTGTTTGGATGCAGTTGCTCCAGTATATCAGCATCACACAACTGTCTCCAATTATCTAATATTGATATTATACTATCTGATTTTTTCTATTCCACACATGTTCTTTTCTGACTGAGTAAATTTAGTGTGGCAGGATTAAACCAAGGCAAAGGCACACAAGACAAGGCAGGGAAATCAAATCAATAAATAGAAATGGTAAAAGTGTGCACCTCAGTGGATATATTCAGTCTACTGCGGGGACTCATTAAATTAATTAAATGCCTTACAATAAGGATGTCAGATAATACATATGGCTTGTATTTATCTCAGCAGCATTTATATATATTATTATTATATAAGGTTTTGAATAACAAAAAATAATATAAAAAGTAGATTTCATCACAGTTTTCCCATCTGCTAGTTATTTACTGGCTCTCAACAAAACACAGATTTATATTGACAGAAGAAAGAAATTGTTTTGTGTGATAATAAAAGCTGAAGCAGATTGAGCAGATGTGACTCTTTTATCATCTTAGTAAATCAAACATTCAAAATCACAGCACACAGTTTTACAGGAAATAGAAAACATTTTGATGATCACCTGTCCCCATCTTTATCTTTCTCCGTCTCCTTCATACTGTGAAGGAAATGTGCAAAGCATCTACTTATGAAAATTACACGGTGCAATTTGTCCTAATTAACTAAATGTAACCATCAGGAGAGGGAGTTTCTGGTACCCTGCTGAACATGAAAATATTGTGATCAAAGCTTTAAGACGACTCTTTGAAGAGCTAGAGCTGGGCAGATGCATATTCTGAGAACAGAAATACACTGTCCTGAAACTAAGAGAGAGAGAGAAGGGGTTCTGTCAATCTATAATACCAGAGAAATAATGGGAGTTTGACCCCAGATGATTCTGAAAAACAGGGATGAAATGTATGCCCTGTTAGCAAAAATATATCAACACACATAAATCTGTTTTATTTTGTTTCTATATTGGAGGTGGTTATCTCTGAAAAATGACAGGTGGTGTTACATACTAAAACAACACATAACACAGGTATAATTTATATCTCTGAGCCTACACCTCATTGATATCTTTATGTTTTCAAAGACTCTCTAGCTCACTCTCTGAGGCTGAATTCCTGACAGCTAAAAGATGCCAGACTCACTGAAGCACAAACTCTTGTATACAGCATTTCGCCTGTTTAAAACTGCAGCCAGAGAAAGGAAGACAAGAACACTTTTATCCTCCACCCTGGGATGTAAAAACTAAAACCTGTCATTAGATATTACTCAGCTACGCGCCTCAGAAGACCTCAGTGGTGGGAAACAGATCTCTGACATACAATGCTGATTTACGTTACTTCTATAGGGTTGATTTGTGGGTGTACAAACACACAACCTGCAAGCGTGTAGCCCATGAAAATATGCAACAAACTGAAAAGTAGGTCTTCATCTGACTGGGTTATTCCTAGCAAAGTGGTGGAGACACGTTCTCACTCCCAACTCGTCACATACTAAACCTTGGTCAGAACCCCGTGGCGTGACTTTTTAACGTGCTGGGTACCCCTTTAGCCTCATTTTCCAACACGTAGTATCATGGTAGACATTGTTAAAAATAATTATGTTTTATGGTGTGACAATGCAGTGGTAAAGGTTTGGTAAGGTTTAGGCACAAAAACCACTTGGTTAGGGTTAGGGGAAGATCATGGTTTGGGTTAAAATAAAAAATAAAATAAAAACGGCAAGGTGGTCTCAAACCATGCTCTGTGCTGATTTTCAACTTTCTGCCAAAAACGTTGCAAGCCATCCACCAACCCCTCCACCTCCTAATAAGAAAGTCAGCTTGTATAGATGTCATGTGAAGTACGTCACTTCAGAAATGTTGATATGTATTGTTGAAATGTTAATATGCTACGTATTACATGTGTTGAAATGTAGATATTCAACGTATCTGTGGTTTACAGAAACGTATGATGCCAACATTTTATTCTGGCGACCAGGCTGAAATTTGTCACCTTATACAGACATCATCGGTCTAATAGTGTCTATTTCAGACGTTGTGGGAGCTCAGCAGAACTTTAAAAAATGACGCTAAAGGATTACCCAGTGCATTAAAAAGTGACACCACGGGGTCCTGACCAAGCTCCGGTATGTGACGAGTTGGGAGTGGGAACAGGCTGAATAGGTGCAGTGAAGCGTTACTTAGACTTGAGTCCTGGGTCACTTTTGGGGGCACTACATAGACTTACATTCATGCCTGGAGACTTACCCTAACCCTAACCTTAACCACTGACCCAAAAATCATCTTTTTTCCCAATTGGTGACACATCTTTTGTCCCAAGTTGGACAAGCTGTCCCCAGTTAATTGGTCTTAAGCCTGAAATTTGTCCCCAAAAGTAGCATGCACACACACACACACACACACACACACACACACACACACACACACACACACACACACACACTTCTGTTCTGAATGACAAACAAAATCTACAGCTACCACCATCTCACCGTCTTGGATAGATCATGAGGCTCATCACCAGACAGCACAGGTTACTGACTGTGTTGATTATGTACAATCAGCTGTTGTTTACTGACCGAAAATGGCTTTGTGGTTGTGAGATGTTTGCAGACAGTGGGCAGTGATTTATTTCCATGGGAAAGAATCTGCAGTATTACTAAGTTAAAAAGCAAACTTCTTATAAGTCTCTGAGAGGAAATGTTCCAGCAGCATCTTAAAATTCAGACAGGCAGCAAGCTTTACACGAGCTGGATCAAAAAGAAGACGTGGGGGCGAGAAAAGAAGAGAGTGATGTGTTTTAGAAGGCAAGAGACAAAGAAATAAAAAAGAAGTGTTATTAAATAATGAGGGAAGACTCATTTCTCATTGTCTGCTCTGTGACACAACATTACAATTATATCCATACTGATACATTCACTCATTGTTTTTAGTGCCTTATATATATTTAAAGCAACAAAGTTAAAAGGGTCTTCACAGTGTTCATTTGGCAGAAGGAAATATAAGATGTTGGATTATTTACTAGTCAAATACAGTATTATTTCCCTTTCAGACATTTAATAGATACTCTTGTCCAAAAAAATATAATAGTAAATTTTAAAAAAACGATACATTGAGCGTGAGGAAACTTTAAAAACTGATTCTTACACCTTCATAAAGAACATACTGAATATCACGCTCATAGACAAAGATGATACACCTATAAAATGCCTATAAAAAGTATTTACCCCCCTTGGAAGTTTTAATGTTTCATTGTTTGACAACTCTGAGCCAAAGTAGATCTAATGAGTCCTTTTTGATGCTAATCGACAGGAAAAAGACCCTTTAACGCCAACGTGAAAACAGATCTCTACAAAGTGATCGAGAGTAATTACAAATATCAAATAAATATGCATGTTTACATAAGTATTCACCCCGTGTGTAAGCCAATATTTAGATGCAGCTTTGGCAGTAATTACAGCCTGCATGAATTCCAACTGAGCAGCTTCATCACTGCTTTGCTCGCTGCTTCTGTCACTTTTATTAGTACAGTCATGGCTCGAGTGAAAAGAGGTCGTGAGGCGATGTAAATGAATGGAGAAGAAATTCAATGTAAATAAGACTGTCATCTACAGTGTTGCAGAGTAACTCTGGAGCATTTGAATGCCTGGTTAAAGTAAAACAGTATATCATAACACTATACTCACACAGAAGACAACAAATAAATTCCTGGCTGTTACATTTGTTTTCTCAGTCTAGCTTTACTCTAAACTTAATCCCCCTCCATAACCAAAGGCAGATTTCATAAAGCTATCACCTGATAGATACAGTGTGTGTGCAGGAGTGTATGAAACACTCATCCAGTCCTCACATAAGTTTACAAATGCATGAGTGCATCTCCAGCTCACTGAGCACTGCCACTTTATTTCACACAGGATATTTTTGATATTTCAAGCTACTAACAGCCAGAAATCAAAGTACCACCACAGCCACTAACAAGCAATCAACACTGCCACAAATAACCTTACCAAAAATTACACATGGTTATTTAGACATTTTAATTTCTGTTTAACTGTCCCGGATATGTAAAATAGAAATGGTATGAAACAGTCTTGCCTTTAAATTCAGAGAGAAATGTGACCCTGTATATCCTGAAGTAAATCATGCCATCCTTAAATCATGTTGACAAAATGAGGTTCCCTTATGAGGGTCAGAGTCCACAAGTAATGTATTATGTTTGAAGGTAAAGAACTATCCCCTGGAAATAAGCTGAAGTTTCATGTGTATTTAGTGCACACAATATGATGCTGTCCATCATTATGACATAACATGACATCATTCAGATCATTTACATTGTTATTTATTATTTATACTTGCTCTAAACTGTTATGAAATCAAAGCATTCGCCGTGGTTCATGTTTATCATCTTGGTAATATTTTGCATATCCCAGTCAAACATTTTGAAATTGCCTACATAATCAAATATTCATTAATGACTACCAAATGATTTGTAACCCATAAATAATGAAAACCAAAACAGCTTTCTCTGCTAATTGTTGATGATCTCTTGGGCTCCCCTGCAGCACAGAATGATGGCATCACAGTTATAGTCAGCAGCAACCTGGAAATTGTCAATAGCAGCTCTGCCATTGTCAGCAGGAAATATTTCATCAACCCTGGTTGACAGGCACTGCTTGGTTCATGCATCCAAGGAAATTGTGTAGATCAAAATACTTCCTGTTTGGGTAAGAGTTCATCAGCCCAAATCTATGGCACCTCATTTCCTATCATATTTCAAACTGTTCATTTTCAGAAGAAGCGACATGATGTTATCATTTACACTCTAGTGAATAGTGCCAAATGCAGAAGTCTGCATGGTGTGTACGCTCCCAAAATTTTAATGGGAAATTCCAATTAATTTTTGCTAGGAGCCACAAAGCCAGACAGAAGTGTCATTGCTTTATTCAGGTAGCCATTACTTTAAATTAAAGTAATTACTAGAATTAAAGAGGAAAATGTTTCAAACAATGCTATAACACACACACTGACACACACTTTCTTCAGTTACGGGTGAATGAATGTCTTCACCTTCAAATCCAAACTTATTAACCATGATGCCGAGGGGCCTTCAAGCAAAACACTGGCACTCAACCAGCTACAAGTGAGCTTTTGTATAATTAACTATGAGCTCTGACATTTCCAACATGTTACTATCCTCTGGAAGCATACAATATTTCAGAAGAGGCTTTAATCTACATTTTTCTACAGGCCAGAGTCATCCTTGTGAGCGCATTGATGAACACTTGAGCTGTTGGAATAGACAACAGTGGTCTTTTGGAATATTACTGAGTTTGTGCAGGAGAATATTTAATTTCAGGTTTAGGAAGCAGAGCAGACAAGCATTCCTAATCACATACACCATCTATACAACACACTTAGAGAAAGACAACACATATATGGATATATGCTCATTCCCACTTTGACTATATCTTCAAACTACATATTATAACAGTTTGCCTGTGTGTGTTTGTGTGTATATGCTTTTTTCTTAAGTCTTATTGAGTCCTTAGAACATACTGTGGTTTAAAGCTGTCAGGGCGCATGGGTGAAATATTGTGTTTTCTAGTGAGAGACACTTAATAATTCAGGTAGCATGAGAGAATAGTACAACACTTCTCTGAGAACACAGCATACAGCAGCACTGGACACTCATTCATCCAGCTTGTAAATGTTGGAGAACTGTAAGGCGAGTCATGAATTATACAGACAGAGAAACGTTGTGTCTCTGCTGAGAGGAAGTACATGTAACAAGCTTTAATAGTTGGGAATAAGGAGGCACATAAGTACATAATGTAAGGCAGTTCACAAGGACAAAACTTGTAGTCTGTCTGTTCTCAGGATGGCCCAGAAAGAACAAGACAACTATGTTCATAGTTTACAAAATATGTCAGGACTTAATTTCAGTTCACCTGATCTGGCCGCAGTCTGATCACATTGTTTTGACCAAATAAAAAGAGGTAAATGTCATTTTAATGGAGCTCTTTTCATAACACCCTCTGGCTTTGCTAATCTCTATATGCTTCTTTTGTCGAGCTCCATCAGACAGAGACAATCTTACAGTATACACAGCTACATTGTTGTCAAAGTTCATTTAAATTTGCAACATGTTTTAGTCAAACCTAATTGTTCCAGACAAGTGAGTTATGCCAAAAAAAGAGAATACAAAACATAATTTAAAAGGACAGAGGATACGAAACAAAGTAAAGTGTTGATGAAATGAAATCAGTTAATAAACCAGTGATGTGAAAAATGATAACAGAGCTTTTTCAGTAAATTTTGTCACAGCAGTAAAGCACATGTGGAGCTAATTACACTAACGCTGTCCCAGTAAGCTGTGACAGTGATCCAGCATGTACATCACCACGGCAATGGAAGTGGGACATCCAAATGTGCTGCAGCCATCGTTAACATTATTAATGACACATGCACTTGTGTGTCTAACTTTTTCCAGTCACCTTTTTTTTTTTTAGTAGTCTCACACACTGTGTTTAAAGTGCATGTATTCTTCTTTGACTCTCTAATTCTCTTCCTCCTCCTCCTGTCTGTCTTGTATACCTCTGATAGATGTCAGACCATGACAGCCTAAAGTGTAGATCTGAAACTCCACAGCAGGAACCTTTTAACTGTATTAAACTGTCACACCACCATTCTTCATGCAGCTCACTGACATCAAGGGTTTTAACATGGAGGCTGGGAATGGGAATCTGCTGTACAGAGGACTAAATTTCCTCCCACTCCCCCACCTCTCCACCTTGTCTCCCTTGCTCACTCTCTCCCGTGTGGCCTGTTAAAAGTTATTGATGGTGATAAACACACGTGTAACATTAAATGACGTCCTCAAAATCATTAGTGGCCTTTCATAAGATGTCAAGAACAATCAGTGATATAAAATAGTCAGTATATCAGTCTTCATCATTTTAGTCAGCAGTAGTTCATAAAGTTAATGCTCAGGTTTAGTAAAAAAGTTTGTTTTTGTTCCAATCTGTAAGTGCTCACTGGATTATGTAAACGAGAAGCTGACAGGGTGGGAAAAATATGAAACTATAGCATATTACTACATAGAAAGATATGACATGAAGAAGTTGTATGTAATGTGAAGTTCTCACGAGTAGAAAATGATATTTTCATGTGAGGCAGATACATTATACTATATAAGTAGATTCAGAGCACTCCAGTCTGAATGCCAGCTGACATTTTCCTCCCTGAAAATGTTGCCCTACATTCAATGCTGGATGAAGTATTCAGATCCTTTACTTGCGGCTATGACTCAGAGGCAGAGCGGGTCGTCTACTTATCGGAAGATCGACAGTTCGATCCCCGGCTCCCCCAAGTTTGCGTGTCCTTGGGCAACATACTGAACCCCGAGTTGCTCTTGAAGGCTGTGCCGTGAGTGTGTGTGTGTGAATGAGCATTAGAAGTCCTGATGAGCAGGTGCCAATGTGTGTGTGTGAATGGGTGAAGGTTGGCATGTTGTGTAAAGTTTTTTGAGTGGTCGGAAGACTAGAAAGGTGCTATATGAATGTGGTCCAGTTAAGTAGAAGTATCCTACTGAAGTAAAAGCACATTAGCATAAAAATGTAGTTTAAGTATTGCAGTAAAAGTAGTGGTTTGGTCCCTCTGCCTGATATATTATTATATAGGACATCATTAGATTATCAATATTGAAGCATCAGTGTGTAAGCAGCATGTTACTGTTGTAGCTGCTGGAGGTGGAGCTAGTTTGAACTATTTTATATACAGTTAGATAGTTTAGTCCAGTGATTCCCAACCTAGAGGTCGGGCCCCTCCGAAAGGTCACCAGATAAATCCGAAGGGTCATAAGATGATTAATGGGAGAGGAAAGAAGAAAAAAACAAAGTTCTGATACACAACTCTGTTCAGTCTGATCAGTTTTTAGACTTTTTCTCTCATCTTTGATTTTTGGTGAAATATTGGATCATTTGAACATTCATTTAAATGAAACCATGTGAGAAGTTTAGAGTGAAAAGTCAAAAAGATTGGAAACCACTGGTTTCATTTTTAACAATGTGTTGTATTTTAAAAGCTTGTTATATTATCCACTGTTTCAAATCTTCATCTGAAAAGTAACTAAAGCTGTCAAATAAATGTAGCGGACTAGAAAGTACAATATTTCCCTCTGAAATGTAGTGGAGTGGAAGTATAAAGTATCATCAAATGGAAATACTCAAGTAAAGTACATGTACCACAAAACTGTACTGAAGTACAGTACTTGAGTAAATGTACTTAATTACTTTCAACCACTGCCTACATTCACTAACTTTCATTTGGGAGGAGCTATCATCTGGCACCAGCATGAAATGAGGATCCACTGTAATTTCTACACAGAGAGTCATGGGTCAAAGGTAATGATACAAAATGTTCCTGACAGACTCAGGACCATTTGGCTTGTCTAGTTGTGTTTTCACTTGACAGTGAAGCATTTCCTAATGGTGCAGTGTCACTGTAGGGAAAAAGACTGAATTACTAAAGACAGAAAAAAAGAGGAAGAGTTTTCATTCATCTCAGAAAGTCTTAGTGGTGTGAGAGGATGAGTATGTGTGTGTGTGTGTGTGTGTGTTTCCCTGCAACATGGATGCAAACCTTTGATAAGACTAGTTTTCATGTTACCAAGTACAACATCCCTGGGCTACACAACATAAAAGGCTCCTGTTCTCTTAGGCAGTGAAGACACCAACGGGTGCCTGAGTCTCAAAATAACTTCTGACATTTCAACCTGTTTCTTTAGAGAAGATATGACATTTGACAGTTTGGTTTTGTTAGTTATTAAATATTTCTGTCAGTGAGCTCCACAGGGTGTGGATGTAGATCTGTCAGGTTGGAGTCACCTGAAGTCTCAACTGAAAAGTTTTGAATTGAATTGAGGAGCAGAAGCTGACCTGCAGATCTGTAACCTTCCTGTTGGTGAGCAAGCTGACAAACGCACACTGTATTCAGTTGTTTCTATAATATCTGTTGCTGTAACATCTACAATCACCATTCAGCCTTTTATACGTGAACCTCCACCTACACACTGGCTCAATCCTGTCTTTCTCTCTCTGATTCGGCTTCTGGATTCAGCTGCATTTCTTGTACTGATTTAGAAAAGGAGAGACCTCAGCTGTTCTCCTGAGGGTTCTCCCGTTGAGTCTCTGCAGACTTGTTAGCTTGTTCACTTCCACATCTCCTGTCAGACTGAGTGCTCCCTCCAGATTAAGACCACCAACCATGTTGGCCATGTCAGCCATGTCTAACCTTGTTTCTGATGCACATCTTCTATGTTTTATCTGGGTCTATCAAACACTGCCATCATCTCAGCTCTCAAATTCTTTTTTTTTTAATACAAATATGTGTTTACTCATAATTTTGTGCTTTTCATGTCATTTGCATGCTCATTTCTGCGAATAAAATCCCATTATATTGTTTAATGACATTGTGCTCACATTTAGAACCACCCCTGACCAGGTGTATCAACATACCCCCAGGAGTACAAGGATAAAATCATGGGTAAACCGATTCCTAAATTACAGATAAATTAACCAACTCTACCGTCAAGCATGTAATAATGGATAGATTGTAAACTGACGATCCTTCAGACATGCATATCCATTTTGTATTTGCAAAACAAGGTAATAATCATGTATTTTCAAGTATGAAATGATACAGTTAATGCCTCTATTTTGTCTTGTTTCTCTAGTACTTCATCATTGGCTTCATATAAAAGATCCAGAGGACCTGTTAGTGACATTCAGTTATACGGCATTCTGTATGTAAAGGAGCCTGTACATGAAAGAGCAGATGACTGTAGAACAAATGAGAGTTATTACCGTTTATTGTGTGAAGCTGTGCACTTGTGCCTGTGTTTGATAAATACTAATTTTCTTATTCATAAAGACAATTCCTATGCACACATTTAGTACGTCCTCTCTGCATGGACCCTGGAGTGTCTGTCCACAACATCCTCTCAGCATAACAGTTGCTATGTGCAATGCAATATTTGATGATTATTATATTATTATATTATTATCTGATGTACATGACCAAACTATAAAAGTAATGCATTCACTTGAACAGGACTGCAGTCATATAAAAACAGGTTGCTACCCATGGTCCAGATGCAGCAGATGTGTAACCAAACATTTTGGCAGCTCTATCATCACACAGCTGTGTTTCAGTGTGAGCCTGACTAAAGTTGAGTTAACAAGCAACATGAGCATGGCAGAAACACATGACAGTCTTTTTCTGTGAGATAACTCCCTCATTACAGACTGCTCTGCATTTATACACCAGCTTGTTATGCATGAGCTATACTGTTATGAAGAATTTAATCAGCTGCTTGACCAACATTTAAAAAGTCACAGCAGGGCCAAATCTCACCTCCTCTCATGAATAATGACAACCTGCTCTACATCTCCTTTGACTTTGACTCCGCTGACCACCTGCAGCATGAAACAAAGGACCCTACACACACACCTTTTTAGCATTCTGAAGACGAGGTCTGGTGTGCAGCCTTTATTGTGATCTTTGGGTTTAGGCTGTAAACAGTTCTGCCAACAGTGCAGCTGAACCTGACGAATGCAATTCATCACACAAACTAACCATATGGCTGTCACTGCATGAGGTGAAATAACACAAACAAGCTGCAACTGCTGAAACTCAACACATTCCAATGTGGGAGGAAGCTGAGAGGACTGGAACATAAAACAACCTTTCTTAAAAAATAAAGAAACAAGTATCCATTCTTCAAAACTGAGCCAAGTAAAAGCACAGGGGCCAGTAACAACAAGATACCTTGGTTGGTTACACACTGCATACACACACATAGATCCTCGCACACATACTTAAATGTTACATATGACTTGTGTTTTACCTGCATTTCAAGATCAACGGATGAAGTTTCAGAATGTAGCAGATCAGGAAGCAGCACAAGGAAAGACAGAGAGAGAAAAACACAAATAATTAGCAACCAAACACAACACATGAACTGAATTATCTTGAAACCAGGACAGAAAAAGAAAGACCAGTTAAGTTCATGAATTAGTGGGAGGTCAAAAACATCAGACAGGAATGACAGGACAGATGTGTTTTTTTGTAACTTCAGCCCAGGTGATCTAGCTTTATGCTCCTTTTCCATTTGTTCTTTCAGAACAGGTAAAAGAAAACCTGAGCAAGACTGCATGCTGCTGAAATGAAAATGGTTGCAAACAGAAATGTGAAGCATCTTTACAGATGACCTTTTGTAAGAAAACAGTTAACTGTGAAATCAATTCTAACTACATATAGTATATTGACTTTTGTCTGAGGTCACATTACTAATATATGGTGCATTATATTAGTTTTTTTTAATTCCTTTGAAGTTAATCACAAAAACACATCAGTATATGTTTAGCAGTATATATACATATACTTCAGAATTCATACAATCTTCCAGCAACATGAAGAACAATAATTGTGTTGGTGGTAAAATATTGTATATTGCTTTTGAACTCTAAAAGAAGAAAACTGAATATTTCACACAGGGAAAAGAACGTGTATGTGAGTGACAAAGAGAGTACAGAGAACAAGAGAGAAAAGAAGCAGAAGATAAAAGAGAGAGAGTTGGAAGAGTATGTTTTTTTTGCTACAAACTCAGAGATGGCTCAGCATCAAAGACACAGTGATTAAGACGAAACTATGACTCTAAAAACCAGAATGACTCAAGATGAAAAGAGAATCATTCTTCTTTGAAACTTGGCCGCAGCAGAGGAAAGGTGAGTGAAAGAAACTATTGTCCACTCAGATATCTCTTCTATGACCACAAATGATGGTCTGCGTAATCTGGAGTGTTGCATAATGACTTTTCTTCATTGTGTGTTTAGGCTGTGTGTGGAGGAGCACATCATGGAGACTCTCCTGCTGTTTTTTTTTTTATCTCTTAATCCTTCTCTGAGTCTCTGTATGTCTCTCCCTCTGTGTGTTACTTCCTTCCTTCCATCAAAGTTACTGCAAACCCTGCAGACCTTATTAAGTCCTTGATATCTTGATATCTGTCAGTCTGATGCAACCTCTTATTCCTCTGAAATCCAAACTGTTCTATGAACTTACACTGAGCATGCTCCATAAAGAACAGTGCACTAAATATACTCATTCTAATTACTCATTCTGTCCTGCAGTTCTCCTACACAGTCTAGTTCAATATCTCTTTTGTCTGACACTTGGTTTACAACACAAAACTAGTTAAGTCTGGGCTGAATCCAGTTCAAATACAATCAATAGTGGACATAACCCTGAATGACAGAGCTTCTCTCTTCTCTCTTTATCCTCCTGTGTTCCACAGCTTTCAGTGGACTGAAGGCCATATTTACTAAGGCTTTTGTGTCGGTTTTTCAGGTGCAGATGTGACACATTCTACCATAATTCTATGAGTAAGTGGAGTTGGCCAAAGTAAATATTTTGAAATCAAGCAGCAGCCCACACTTGCCCAATGACATTTTCTTAGTTAATCTGTCCCTGAGTTGTCAAAACTAAATCTGTATTTAAGCATGTGATTTTAGAGTCATAAGAAAAGAGGCAAATAGGTCTCTAATGGTAAGTCATACATGATTCCTCATATTACATCACTGTCTTGTGTTATGTGCTTCAATATTTTAGAGTGTACAATGTGGATAGTGGAAGATTAGAACGATAACCCTGTAAACATCATAAACTCAATGACGACAAACTGAGTTCTCAGATAATGCCAACGCTGACAATGAAACATGTTTTTCATTTTCTTAACCAACTATATTTGTGTGGATGTCGTCATAGTCTCATCTAGTCAAGGTCTCTGTTATTAGATTATATAATATTAATCTTCACCATTATCTTAAACCCAACGGCCATTCAGTCACATCGAGCCTCTGAACATAATAGTATGAAATATAAACAAAGATATAGCACAGACTTTTCAAATTAATAAATAAAAGAAGGAATAAATGGTGCAGCTTTACAGTAGTGAAGTGGATCTCTGCTTTGTTCAGCTCATTGTGTGAAAATGTTGCATAATTACAGAACTTTTTCTTTTCTTTTTTATCCATCTCTGAAACACGTCTGCCAACAACCTCAGCAGAGATCTGCTATTTTACTTTGATGTCTAATGTAAATATAATTTCAGCCCTCATGTCCAAAAACATTCACAGCCAACTGAGGAAATCCAACTGAAGCTTTGTACCAATTCACACCAACAAACACATACAGCTGCACATACAGTACCGGTCAAAATCTTGGACACACTCCCATTCCCTTGAATGAGAAAGTGTGTCCAAACTTATGACTGGTACTGTTTACTTTTCAAATAATGCCACATGAGTGTAAATTCTGGCACAATTCAACTGAATGAAGCATGTTTGTTCATTTAGAGAAACAAGTGATTGCAGAATACAATCTTTACAGTTTTAGATCTGCTTTTAGTGAATGCAAGGCACACACTACTGTCAGCCACTATGTCTGGTTTTCTATGGTGCTATTCATTACAACATTCATCCTTGATCCAGGCTTATTCACAAATATTGATTCAAAGGGAGGGTGAAACTGCTCACGAGGGATATTGTGAAGAAAAGACAATTTCATTTACATTTTCTCACAACATTATGGCTTCACATAGGCCATAGTAACATCATAACCAAACATTGTGATGGTAGTCAGCCATAAAGGATCAGAGTGAACATTAGGGACTCACTTTTTTTCTATCACTGCTTCTAAAATACATTTTTCTCTCTCTTGTTCCCTTTTTCTACCCAAATACTGCCATTTCAGAAACTCCAACAGACTTTCCCATAACCACTTTTATAGCGTATGACATGTCTATACTGTGTGACAGGATGAGGGCCTATATAGAAAGCATTCATATGTTTGCATATTTATCATGTGTATATACTGTATGTAAGCACAATGAAGAAAAAAGATGTTACCCCAGATCGACTGCTCAGGCTTCCTAGAGATTTAAATTCAAATCTCTGAGATTTACTTTGAAGCAGGATCTAAAAATAAACTCCATACAGTGCTTTCCTCCAGCAAGGTCGGCTTAGTCTGTACTGGTAGATAAGAAATCAATTCTAAAATGATGAACTCTGAATAAACCAAAGAACTCTCATAAAGAAGAAGTAGAATAATAAAAACTGTATAAGCCTGAACCACACAAAGGTGTGTTTGCACGAGCGCTACTATATGTAGCACTGATGCTTTGCTCTTGACAGCTTTAGGATAGCTTACCGATCCTTTCTGCTGTCTGTCGTGTGATCCTTGTCATGCTCATCATATGTCCCACTAGAGTCCCCCTCCCCACTCTTGGAAGCATTTCTCAGTCTCCCAAGTCTCAGTAAAGTGCAGCCACCATCTTGTATACCTATTTTGGGGATTTAAGGGTATCATAAATTGGAAGGCCCATCCTTTGTGCAAAGGCTGAATATTAATCGACATGCATCTGGTCAGCTATTATTAAAAAATGTATTTTAACAACCTGTTCTTATCAGTTCTGAAACAAAAACAAAACAACAACAAAAAAATCACCTACCAGCTTCACAGGTGCAATCTGACCTTGTTATCTAATCCACTCATTTGGAAGTGAAAACCAATATGTGTACTATGAATTACCCAAAAGATCATGGTTTGGGTTAAAAATGATCACTTGAAACGTCCAGGCTGGTAGCTCAATACATGAGCTATTGTGTGAAATCTAAGTCCCACTAAACTTCACTGTTGGAAATGTAGCCTTCATAAAGTGAGCCTCATACAGCACCAATAGTTATTCCTATAACTGGTTCAACAGAGAGCTATAAACCAAACACCATCCTGACAATCAAAACACACTAAACCCTGTTTGTCTTGGGAGAGAGAGATAAAGTTTGCAGATCACGCTTGAATAATTTCCTCTGCTCACAGTCCTGATCAGATCTCCCATCAATATCAATCAAAACAGAACAGGTTTTCTCTCAGCAGAGAGACTGAACCAATGAAAGAGTGAGATGAGATAATATAGAGATTGAAATCTGTCACTCTGTCACATTTCCTCCAACACTCAAGTCATCCAACAGTACTGAGTTTTTAGTTATTAGGTTGAGGTCTTTCAGTCACTTGAGTGCAGTTAAGAGATGAGATAAGAGGCCAGACCAGATTCAGGAGAGTCCGTGCTCCATCAGCTGTGAAGGATAAGCAGACCCTATGCAAGCTTTCAACAACCCTTCCTCCATTTATTTTAGTCTTTAATTGATTCCAGGCTACCAACACGGCTCAGATTGGCTGATCAGTCTGAAGCTTGAGCAAGTAGCGTGTCAGACTGGCAACTTAAAGGACCAGTGTGTAATATTTAGTGGCATCTAACAGGGAGGTTGCAGATAGCGACTGAATGAATGCACCTACCCTCCCCCTCCCCTTCCAAGCATGTAAGAGAACCCACGGTGGCCTCAAAACTCGTGAAAAATGTGAAAGGCCCTCTCTAGAGCCAGTGTTTGGTTTGTCCGTTCTGGGCTACCGTAGAAACATGGCGGAGCAACATGGCAGCCTCCATGGAAGAGGACCCACTTCCTATGTAGATATAAAGGGCTCATTCTAAGGTGACAAAAACAAAATGATTCTTATTTTCAGGTGATTCTACACTAATTAAAACATACTTATGAATATTATATTCAATTACCGCCAAGTCTGTTATGCTAGATGCCACTAAATCTTATACACTGGTCCTTCAAAGGTGTGAAAGCAGAACAGATGTATCATACAACACACAGGGAAATGGAGGATGGAAACATTTGTCTACAACTCCTGGTAGATTTTTAGGTTCACATCTTACTTTAATTCTTCACCTTCATTTTCATACACACAGATTAGTTCTCTGTTCCAGTGATAACGTTTTTAATGTGGACATTTCATAGCTGGCACTAAATAGTAATGAGCCTTTACTGAGTGGATGAACTGTATGAAAGAATATACTGTAGGTTAAAGAGGATACAATGAACTGAGAGCTCAGGGTGAAACACCCTTTTTATGTATGTGCTGACAAATTGGATAAACAATCCTGCAGGTGGACAATCTTTTTAGGCAGAAATTAACTGATACTGACTCATTTTGCTTTTAAAATGTGAAGTGCTTAATAAACTGATAAATGACATAATATCTGCCCTAACCGTCCACTAAATTCTGCTGGAATCAGATTTCTAGGTTTTAGAGAGATTCTGCAAAAGAACAAACAGAAAAACAGAAAGAAAAATGTAGGGCATCTGCCATTCTGGTTCATGCATGTGGAGCAGCATAAAGTGCAGAGTGAAGGTGAATACAGACTGGAGGGCGTGGTGATTAATAAATACACTCTGAGCCAGTCACATCACTGGTCTCATAGCTCAGCTGTACCAATCACAGTGAAACATGACAACAAATAAATCATCTTCTCCACAATATCATATTGTTGTCTGGATGGTGTAGACTGGCATGACTTGAACAAATAGCCACTAGATAAAGCACTGTACAATGACAACAGAAATAAAACATGAAAAAAATATGTTCAAGCAGTTTATATGATAACATCAATCGCTATCTTGGTCATAATCTCACTGTATCTCACAGACAGACATGGATGCTTTAGAGGAGGTTCTTCCACATAACAGTACAACCTCCAGTGTGGTTGATGTGGGCATGAGTCTAACGAGACATTGTACAAAAGGTGATGTTGGGGGATAGAAACACACTTGGCATGACTTGACCTTTTCCACACTGTAGCCCTGCAGGTGGTTTAGATTCAATAGTTGTCAGTATATCAGCAGGAATGACCTTATTAACCAAACCTAAAAACATCCAGTGGCATGTACTGGCACTGAGCGCAGAGTTTGCCCAACCACTTTATCTTTATTATGCCTCTCACCATCATGCATCAGCTAGGGTAGCTTCCCCACTACATGAGTAGATAACATTCACCTCAAAATCTACATTTCAGCACCAGTCAACCTCCCGTGTCTCTTTTGCTTTCTTTACAGTAAGCCTGTGCAGTAAGCCTCAAAGGGCTGATTTCAAATTTGCATTTAGAGGACAGTTGAGGCTAATTTCCTTTAAAGGGTGGAAGGAAAGTGAAACCTCAAAGTAATCTCTCCTCCTGGACTTTAACATTGCAGGGTCTTGGAAGAGACCATGTCCAGAGGGTTCAGAGGGATAATAGCCGGTCAACTGTGGACACCTAATCTGATATCAAGCCTCTCCACAAAGGTGATCACTTCAGTATAATTAGACATCATTAACAAAGGAGAAAGCTTTAAACAGGTAGAAGTGAAGAGGTTGTCAACTGAAATGGAAGAGTCAAGAGAAAGGTGGAGAGTGCTTAGAGAAGTATGTAAGTATGCACTTTGTGAAACATGGGGAGTATTGCAGAGAGCTTTAACCCACACAATCATTTTAAATTGGCAAAATTTCAACCACTCATAATAATTTTGCCCTATAGCCTCACAAAATGGCAAAACAGGTGGTTATGAGTTAAAGGGTGCCTTAAGTCTTCAGTTTTAAGTTAAGATATGATTGTTGTGAACTGATGTTTGACTGTTGTTTCAAGTGACTGCATTCAAATATCCATTTTAACTGTTTTTGTTAATGAATATTATGTTGTAAGATGGTGAATTATATTTTAGTGTATCTATATATCACCTTTAGCAGTAAAGAAAAAAAAGACAAAAATTTCTGAGAACTTATTGAAGAACAGTCATCAGCAATTAGAAGATATCAGCCATCCTAATCAGATGAAATTAGTCTCTGCTAAAGACCTGATTAATTCCTCTGAGAGGCAGAAACATGACTTAACATTTCCTTAAGAGATGACATGACAGCCAAACAGCTGATACATCACATCGTACTTGTTATCGCAAAACTCTTTCACTTCATTAAACACGTCAATGATGCATAAACATTTACTGGTTAATTCATGCTTTGCCTCTCATTCACACACACACACCAATGGCGTGGAATTGCTATGCAAGGTGCTAGGCTGCCCATCGGGAGCAACTTGGGGTTCAATGTCTTGTTCAAGAACACTTCGACATGTGGACAGGAGGAGCTGGGGATCGAAACGAGATTAGTGGACGACCTACTCTACCTTCTGTGCCACAGTCACTACAGTACAATTAAGAAGATAGGACTGTTTAATTTGAATCCGACAGATAACAAATTACATACTTCTACTGTCAGTAGTCACAGACAATGTAGACAATTTCGCATTGTCTTTAGTTGACTCTCTGAGAATGATAGAAATGAGTGAAAAAGATGGCAAGAGACTGATATTGTGTGTGTGATTGTATGTCTGTGTGTGTGCGTGTGTGTCAGTAATGAATGGCAAAAGTGGAATTGAAAATGAATGGATAAAAGGGGATTTATGTGGCCAAATGGAGTCTTTTCTCTGCTGGGAAAGACAATAGCCTGAAGCTGTCCATCCTCTTTACACCATTCCCCACCTCCACTTACTACATTGAGAACTCTGAAAGTCAGAAATGTAAATTAGATGAGGAAGTAAAAATATTTCAAACTTTCTGTGAACCGTTTCATCTCAAGGTGAGAAAAGGACAACTTTTATCAACATGACTCTCTCTCTCTCTCTCCCCATCTCCCATTCTCTATCCCTCTCTCCCTCCCTCTCTCCTTTCCCCTTCAACCTTCGATGCTAAAAGCTCAATAAATGACTTCTTAAAGAGGTCTTACATTCTATCTCTATCACACACTGTGTTACATCAAAATAGCTTAAATAGCTGACAGTCATCCATCGTCTACAAAGGGTATTACTATACAGTTGGCGCTAATCTAATTAATATCTTGTAACCTGCAGTCTGTTTCATTTCCCTCTCTAATGCTGCCACCCCTGGGCTCTGTTGGATTATGTGTATTTAGAGCTGCTCAATAAGCATTTGCACTTCTGTTCCACCAGGAAGAATGAGGCCTCCTGACTTAATCACATATCCAATATGTAGATACTGAATGGGAAACTTTGTTATGCCGCTAATTTAATATAACTTGTAAAGTATAGTGATCCGTATGTGAACCCATAGACTGGAGTTGACTCTCAGACCTGAGAGTGCAGCACTTAATTGTATGAGTCATAGCCAACAAAGCAGACTTACAAAAAAACAAAAACAACAACTCACATCCATCAAACACAGAGGAACATGAAGATTACATTGAATTTGTGCTTCTGGCCACCTGATGAATTTAAGTCAACAATCACTCCCCATCAATCTCTGGTTTGGTTCATTTACCCAAATGCTGGATATTCAACTTTCTTCAGTTGATTTTCTTACTCACTTACTTCTGTTGTATGAAAGGCACTTTTCAGCCCTTTCATTATTCTGCTCTCTTCTACTATGACCAGTAGCTCATACAACAAATGTTTATGATTCTGTTTATAGCAAAGGGAAATACAACTGTGTTTGTTTAAATTAATTCATTGACCTTCAGCCATGATGGAAGTTTTCCAGCCCACACTTAGAAATTTTAGAAATGGCTTCTTGCTGGACCACATCAACAGCCATATTTACACTGTAAGTGATGAAGGTTCCGATATTGTAACCCTAGTTCTATATGCACAGGCAGAGCCCTCTACTGGACTCTATGGGTCCAGTAGGCGGAGCCCCATGAATGTTTACCCTACTGCAACATGTCATCAGACTGCCTCACTGAGCCTGACCGGCTATGGGTTAGTCGCCGCAGCCTTCCTACTATTTTTTTAAGCCTAGCTGCTTAAACGGAGCAGTAAGGGGCCCAACCCAGTTAACATGCACATGAACTGGTTGAAGACATGGCCTTACCTCACAGGGGTCACAGGTCATACACCAAACACCCTGTACATCCCATTCCCTGAGACATCTTGGATCACTGGAGAATGATGGCGTATAATGCACTCACAAAGCCAACTAGCTAGGCGCTTCTTGGATAGGGCTTTACTGGCCACTCTCTCTCCATAGTACACGGACAGAGGTTTAGTAAGCCGAAAGGGGGCCGTGCATTCAACATAACATGCCAACGCATGTACCGGGCATAATAAATGCAGTCCTGCCTTTCCAACATACCCACGGTGTGGACAAAATGCCTCTAACTGAATAGTTCTTGACCTAAATGAACCACAAAGCAGAAAATTTCAGCAAAGCTGTCTTCAATGACGTCTTCAGAGAGGAGCACTCCAGAGGCTCATAGTGATCACTCACTAGGGCATCGAGCCTCAACAGTAGTTCCCACTGAGGGGCGGAGACACACATTGCTGGCTGTTGTCTCGTAACCCCCTGTAAGAAACATTTCAGGAGGAGGTAAGACAGGTCTGTCGCCAAAGCCCTCATGACAGGAGGAGACAGCTGCTGCACACATTTTTAACAGTGGCATGATACAGCCCCTTTTCCACCAGATATTGTAGAAAGGAGGGAACCTCTCCCACTGCACTTGTCAGGGGGTCCAGTCTCCTTTCCTTGCACCGGCGTTGGAATTCCAACCACTTTGCTTTGTAGCAAGCAATGGTGGATCCTGCTCTTGCAACTTTCATTTTGGTTTAAAGACACCAGCGTAACAGCCAGCCAACCCAAACTTTGGCGCAGCCTGCTGCGCACTCCACTGGACAATCTTGTCAAAATATTCTATCTCCCGTCATACAGTAGTGGTGGTAGTGGCTTCGTGCTTGCTAACCAGCCGGCTGACTGTGGAATCAGGTGTGCAGCGAGGGTTGCATTAAGCGGGGCATGCCAGGAAAAGTAGCATCCATGCAGCCCTACACTCTAAGAAATCCCGCCAAAACCTGTGACTGGGGCTTTTGTCTTAAATGGCTGTCGCTAGGATGCCTCCACAGACTTCCTGGGTAAGCCTGTCCATAGAAACCCTCATGGAGAAAGTTACCGGCTTGTGTGGAAGCAGGGGGGCATTGTTAGCCCAACATGGAACACTGCTATGGTCATCACTTGCAGAAGTCCCGGTGGACAGACCCCTGCAGCTGGGCTCTGCGGGACACTGACTTACTGGACGCTGATGAGATGTTATCTTCATCATCTGCAACAAAGCTGTCGTCTCAGCAGAGATGACCAGGAGCAGCAGTGGTGTGTTGTCAGCTAGAGCAGGGGACTTGGTGTCATCAATCACGAGTCCCGACTCACTCTCCTCGCATCAGAGCATCACATCGGGTGCCGAAAGTGATCCCACCGCTGCTAGTATCTAATCTCAGGCAGCTATCGACAGCTTGCGCAGGATGGTGGCTGCTGAACACCTTTTTCTGCGCGGTCTCGTCCGACGCACTTGAAGCAGAGGACATGACAGTGTGTGTTGGGACATGACAAGTGACAATTGACAAGTGATGAGCGTTTTGAAGGGGCGACTCCATCCATAAAGAGGTAAGATCAGTGAGCAGATTCGCTGTCGCTGAAGTAAGAAGGATGATGAATGGCCGTGAGACGTAGCTCATGTAGTGTTTGAGACACACAAAATCAGTGGCCGCGTACTGACTGGCCGGCTACGTAAATGAAAATTTCAGTGGGCGATTTTGTGCATATGATTGGAGGAGAGTATTACCCATTGAGTCCAGTATAGTCCATTAGAGAGCAGAGCCTGTGTGAGATAGAACAAAGTGGTTATACATTTAGGCTGACAGCTGTTGGAGGAGAAAGAATAAATCGGTTCAAGGAAGTCTTATTATTAAGAACCAGCTATAACAGGCAACTGATCTCTTGAGGACTCAGCTGTAGATTTAGATGATTTATCATCTACTGGCTATCATTCAACCCTCTACAAATTTCTCTCCAGGGGGATGTCAGGTGATATTTTGTCAGTATCAAAGTATTCAAATGTCACATTGTCCAAAAAGCAACAATTTGCTGGGAATGTGAGTGTGTCCAAAATTTGAGGAATTTTATATGTCAGTGTTGGCATTTAGCTACATAAAGCAATCGAATTATCTGCCATAATTAGTTCCAATTGTCTGCATGTGTTGGCGGAATAATGAGTAGATAGAAAATAAAGACTTACTTTCTATAGGTAAACAATAATCTAAAGTAGAATGTGATTTTGAGTGGTTTTAATAATAATAATAATAATAATAATAATAATAATAATAATAATAATAATAATAATAATAATAATAATAATAAGGCAATATGAGGCACACTGTAAAAATTATATTATTTCCTGAGGAGGTGGCAGCTCGGTTGTTAATGCCAGATGGTTGGTTCACTGGTGGGAATCTTTATGCCAGCCAGCTGTGTAACCTCTGGCAATGTGGCAGTGTGTGTATAGCTGTGTAGGTGTGTAACATTGGCAGTAGATGCGTTGTATTGCTCTCTCCTGGCCTCCTGCCTGCTGTGTGTCTCTTAACCTCTTTGTGGGTCACATCCACTGCTGGAGCCTCTCCTGACACTGCCAGCATGACACATGACATTAAAACAGCAGACCCCGATGCAATACAACCTGTGGAGCATGGACCTTGGGTGTTACACACAGTGTCTACAGGCCTGTCACTGTGTCTAGTCTGATTTTTGCTCTCAGCATCTTACTACAGTGACACCATATACATACTTTCCTTTCAAAGGAAAAAAAAACAAACAAACATGATTTATGGAGCAAGATAGCAGAGCAGAGACTGCGCATGTAAATCTGACTATAAAGAGGCGTAACGTGGCATTTTAAACAGTGAAGGCAGATGCAGAATGGGGTGCAAGCAGCAGAAGAATTTGAGTTACATCAGAAATAGCTGAGGTTTATGAATGTTCAGCACTCTTTATAGAGCTGGCAGATATAAAATCAGAAGCCTTTATGTTGAAACCTTTTCACTGCTCATTGCTAAAGCAACAGTATGTGAAACCCTCAGGCTGCTGGAAGCTGCCAATGAGTCAGGAACAATAGGGTGCTAGATGTCTTTCAGTGTGTGCGTTTGTATTTCACATTAAGCTGTTTCATCTCCTCCCACCTCTCATCCCTCTATTGTTAATGTGGACTTCTACCTCCCACAGTCCATCTCTCTCTCTCTCTCTCTCTCTCCATTAGAGAGCTAGCAGTTCGGATCAGGTGATGCTGTTCTTGACTCATTTCCTGTGGGAATCGATGGACACATTTAATCAACTAGCTGGAAGCTAATGGCTTTAGTGGGGCTCAGGGGCGGGGCCGGAGTGCATTGGCTTAGGTCAGCATCAGACAGCAAAGATAAGTGAGCATGGACATCCCTCCTGGTAAGAACACTTGAAGTGACTTAATAGTGATAATGTCCACCACTGGTGACAAATTCACATTGGAATTGATGTGACAATGTTCCTTGACTCAATGGAACAAACAAACTAAAGGCCACAGTCACAGAGTTTCTGCTGTTTTTGCACCACCAGCCAACTTGTTCGCCTCAATAGGGCCTGCTAGGTTTGGGAAAATGTAAGTAGACTCAATAGAACAAACAAACTAAAGGCCTCAGTCATAGAATTTCTGTTAAAGGCCATTTCATGTTGTTTTTGCACAACTGGCCAGCTTGTTCACTTCTGCAGGTCTAAAATATTTGCAGAAATTTTAGTAGTTTCACCAATTTCACCTAGCCTAATGTCTAACCCTGACAGCTTTCTTTTTTCTTTTTTTTTAAATCAGAGGTTTCATTATAGCACATCAACATTGCTACCAAAAGCACACAACTATGGCTGTTAACCTCCTTCCTCTCAGTTGAAGGTAATCATGCATTGAAAAGAAGACCACAACATTATCACAACATTATCTGTGAAATTCATCACTCGCATAATGATATGTGTCCAACATTATGCCAGTTGTCTGTTTTTATTATCTTTTTCTTTTCTTTTTTTTTCTTTTTTTTTTTTTTTTTTTTACCAGCAACTGGTTTTCAATGTCAAAATAAAAAACAAATCAAACAAAAGAAAACAACAAAAAAACAAGCAAACAAAAAGTTCTCTTACACACCCTTATAGATGAGATGAGACCCAAAGTTCAATTTTTAAAATAAATGCTTTGCTTTTTTGGTTTGGTATTTTGTTATTGACAGTATCAAAATCCATAAGTTTTTTTTTTATTTTTAGTTGTTATAACATTATATATTATAGTTATATTCTGTTATATTATATAGTTATATTCTGAACAAATGTTATATTCTGCAGTAGCAGGCTGTTTCAACACAACAGTAATATTTCTCTCAAATGAAAAAAAAAAGCCTCTGAGATATTGTGCATGTTCACAATGCTCAATGTAGGTTAATCACAGGGATATTAGGATTACAGGAGCATTGTATTTATTTAATCAAATATGCAGCAGTCTGGAGCAGTGTTAACTGTGAATATATATATATGTGTGTGTGTATATATATATATATATATATATATATATATGTGTGTGTGTGTGTGTGTGTGTGTGTGTGTCTGTGTGTATATATATATATACACACACATATATATATATAAATAGATCTGAATGGATATTAGGCTAAAGCATAAAAAGCAGCCCACCTCTTCTTTTTATATATCATTCCACCTTTGCTATGCAGTGCCACTGAACGCTTTACTATTCATTAAAATTAGCTCAATCTTCCAAAGAGGTGCAACACTTACAGCAATTTTATGTTAATAACATGTTTCTCAAATTGGAGAATCACAGTGAAGCAGGTGGGAGTTTAACATGGGTTAATATTGTTGTCAATGGCTCTCAGTGCAGCTCTGAAGGTTTCTTTTCAGACGCTTCCCAGTGTCTATCGACGCTTCTCTGTTTGTCATATATGTCAGCATCGATCTTTAAGTAGCTCCCCACTCCGATACACTGAGGGGAAGATGAGAGATGGACAGGATCTAAAAAAACACTTCTTTCTTTTTCCTAGTTTTCACCACAAACACCACTGTGTGTTTTTCTACAAAGAGAGCATGACCAGATGAAACCCGCTGTGTAATCACATGTGACATAAAGTCGTTTGGTATGTGTCTCAGTGTTGTTGAGTCCCAAAGATCAGTGTCAATGTCAACATGAAGCATCGTTGATTTGTTTGACACGGAATTCAAAAGTGACAGAGCAAAAATTGTGCCTAAAGGAAAGATACCCTTGTACATCTCCACTCCATTCATCCCCAGTCATGATCAACAGCAAAGGAAAAAAGCAGTGAATTAACATTTGAGGTCTGGGAGAGCAAGCAGGGCTCTAACTGGGGGCTTTGATATGCAGGAGGAGGAAGATGAGAGACTAGATCAAAAACCAAACAATGGTATTCTCCTGTAAAACTGCTGCAGGACAACATGGATTATTTCTCAGGAAAGAAGGTGCACTGCACGACAATTGCAGATAGGGGACTGATTTGAGATCCAGGTCAAAGCTATTTAAAAGTTAGCACTAAATCAAAAAAAAGGAAACATCATCCATATTCCTCTTCAGTCTGATCATTTCAGGAGTGTGTCACTGCAGTTAATCGTTTAGATGTAAACAGAGAGACCAGATAATCGTCACACATATCCTCAAAACATATATCAGACAACAGATGAGAAAGAGAGGGATGAGAGAGTTTGAGAGACAAGAAAAACAACACATGAGAAGGTTTAAAATCTTTCTTCTGATCTGCGAGTCTTCTGCCCTTCCTATCCTGCAGGATATCTCCAAATAACCACATGCATTTACTGTGGGGGTGCTGAATATTCTAAATTGCAAACCATTATCTGTAACATTCAACTTAAAAAAAAAAAAAAAAAAAAGACTCAAAGAGTGATGTGCAGGAAGACTGCTTAAACTGCTAAACAACCATCAGAGAACCGTTTTAAACTACATTAAGACTCTCAGGCGGTCTAAGGTTGGGCTCCATTAAACTGACAGGGGTCTGGAGTTCACACAGTCAACCAAATGTCCACAAAAGCTTTCATGCAGAAATACTGTTTCAACATAACCTTAATATCATTAAAATAACAAATAGTGTCCCAAAATTAAGAAAGTAGCTGAGACTCGTTACTGTAACATTTGGCAATCTGGACACTGTTCAAAATATAAAAGGAGGTTTGATCAAAGCACTGTATTGAGCCTATTAAATGTCTTTGCAGTTGTTTCACTTTAACTGTAAAAAAAGCATATTTTTCTGTGTTCAGTTTAACCTGATTACTGGAAAAAGGCAGAGAAGAGAGAAGGAGGAGACAGTGATCCCTGAGGGGCGGGTGGTTTTAAAGTGGATCAATGAAAGTCAGAGGCATTTTACACGAGTTTGGTGCAGGTCAACACTCAACACGGGACTAACGGCTCTGAAAAGTTCAGCTTTTACTTCTACATACACAGAGAAAACTCTGAATTGGAATGCCAATGTGAGACCAGAAAATAGTTTCATGAAATTATAAAAATTGGTTTAGTATTGGTGTAAGTGCTGCAAACATTTTAAATAAAAGCTGCACAGTGGATGATGATGGTAATGACACTGGGCAAATGATTCAGCTTAATGGTTGAGGTTCAGGAATCTGTAAAGTTCCCTCTTCATAAGAAAACCGTCAGCTCACATCACAACTACAATCGATTCAACGCTCAGAAAATGAACTACAGTTGACCCTGACTATGATCCTCTGTATGAACATGAATCAATGTTTATTATTATTGAATGGAGGTCTAGTAGAGATCATTTACTCCTTCTGAAGACTGATTTAGTCCTTATCGACTCCAATAAATGAAAGCAGAGAAGCAATGCCCTGTCAGCATCCTCTGTTTGCTCAGAAGCTGTCCATCTTTTCTTTCCCACTATATTATCTACCCTATATATTCTCAGAAGCTCAGAAAAATACATACAGGCAGTATAATGGCTGTGTTGTAGTCAGAGGACTTAACTGGTTTTAAATATCGGGTTTTATAGCTTCTGCAAAAGCAGCAGAATGCTGAAGATTGGACCAACCCAGTGACAGCACGGTATCTGACTTCCTCTATAACATTGTGTATGGCCTTGAAGTATTGTATTGAATGAATGTGTGTTTTTTTTTTTTTATAATCCTGAGTTGTCCTCCACTCATACATACATGATACATGGTTACAGCAGAAATCTGGACAGGCAGTCATTGGCTGTTTGTTGCAACCTACCCACTTACAGCATTCTGTCACACTATGTATGCCTTTACTGAGGCATTTTATCACACATTGAACACTAATATACAGGTCAGATGTGGTTTGTTATCTCAAGGATACTAACACAGTGCACCAGAGTATTCTTCTCACATTCTTCCTCAAAGCTCTTGAACACGTTTGTTGTGCCTTATGTGTAAAGTCTCAGACCAATTTTACAGTATGTTTCCTTTGGGCACATGCTTATAAAGTCTCTTTTACACTCACAATTCTCAGACCAGAACTGCTCAGACATTCAACTATGAATTCTGTAGCATTTCAGGGGTAGACCAAACATGATGTAAATAACTCATATGTGTAGGGATGGGAATCGAGAACCGGATCCAAATTGTCCAATCCATTGGAATTGTATGCCTCCGAGCTTATCAATTCCTTTTGTCAATGCCAGCGTGTTTTTCTGACAGAAAATTGCACATTACGAAACAGTGATGTCAAACCCATGCATCTACGCTGCTGGGAAGTAATAGTGGAGACACACAGACTAATTTCTCATGTTGCAGCTAAACAGTACACTAAAACATGTTTCTGAAAATATTTGAGGCGAGAAATAGGCAATGCAGTAACAGAGTTTTGATTCATATTTGATCAGCACTGCCCAGTTTGACAATTTGATCCGAGTATTGTGAGCCAAGTGTGTTGCACTAGACAGATTCATTTGCATAAAGTTGAGGTTGAGACATGATTATGCAAATAAAACACACCCAGAATAACAGGGAAGACTCGGTGCTAACCTGCTACTGTGACCGGGCTGGGCTGCAGGGAGTGCTGCTGTTCTGCTAGTCTGCTGCTGGGGCTAACGGAGCTAACGGAGCTAACTAACAGACAGCTGACCATCAGCTGTTAACAACCCGGGCTAACAGGCTAGCTGACAGGTCACTGGCTCACCATGCTGCAGTGCAGCACAGTGATACCGAGGGAACTTGGGGTTGATCTCCAAACACTCCATTCTCTGAGTGGAATCACTTGGACCAGCCTGCTGTGGCATTCATGCCTTTTTTCTACTCTTTTTCTTCACTGTGTTCAGACTCACAGATAGTAAAAGAGTTGCGTTGATTCTGAAAACCTGTGTAGGCCTACTTTTTTCCATAGAGATAACTGATCAGGAATCAATAAGGGAATCGATAAAGAATCACAACGATAAGCAGAATCGATAATGGCATTGGTATCAATAAAATCTTATCAATTCCCATCCCTATATATAAGGGAGACTCAGCCTGGTCATCAGAATAGAGCGTTGGCATTGTACGTTTCTGCAAACCACAAACATTGAATATCTACGTTTCAACACATGTAATATGTAGCATATTAACATTTCATCAAAATGTAGCATATCAACATTTCTACAAAACATAGCATATTAACATTTCAACAATACGTATAATATCAAAATTTAAACAAAACGTATCATATCAACATTTCCAAAATATGTATCATCTCAACATTTCAAAAGTGATGTAGTTCACATGCGATCTATATGAGCTGACTTTCCTATTAGGAGGAGGAGGGGTCGGTGGACGGTTAGGAAGTTTCTTGACAGCAAGTTGGAAATCAGCAGAGAGCACGGTTCGAGATCACGTCTCCCCGTTTCAGCCAACAGAAGCGGGTGTTTTTAGCGAGACGTCAGGACATTTGCATCTGTTTTTCTGGCGAGAAAACTGGGTGTTTTTAGTGAGACATCAGCCGTTTTTATTTTATTTTATTTTTTATTTTATTTTAACCCAAACTATGATCTTTCCCCAACCCTAACCAAGTGGTCTTTGTGCATAAACCTAACCAGACCTTAACCACAGCCTTGTCACGCCATAAAACATCATTATTCAACAGGTAGAAATGTTAATATGCTACGTTTGTAGAAATGTTGATATGATACGTATTACACGTGTTTAAACGTGTATATTCAACGTCTCTGTGGTTTGCAGAAACATTCAATGCCGACATTTTGTTCTGGCAATTGGGTTGGGAGACTTGACCTGCTGGCCCATGGGGAGAGCACACAATCTTGAATGTGTCTGTTTATGTCCATGTACATGCTTTATCTGGTGAGAGCGAATAAGATCTAAGAGGGCACTCTCTGCCTCCTATTCATGTGGAAACCCTGAAATAAGAAAAGAGCCTGTTCATGAATAGATTTCATGAATATTGTAGAAATGTCCTCTATTTAGCGCGAGCTGTTGACAGTGGTTTATAGTCTCTCTTCAGTTCAAGGTCCTCACCTCTGAATGTAAAGCTACAATATTTTACACTTTTAAAATAAAATCTGAGTTTTCAAGTGCTGAACACATTTATTTAAATAGCATACTTAGAGTAGTTTTTTTTCTGAATAATGCAATTTACACTATAAAATCCAGTCTCATAATATGCTGCTCTGAACCCACATTCTCACACTCTTGATCCTGGCATCCTACAATGCAGAAAACGCACATGTCCTCTTAATGCATCATCTCCTGTATTCATTGCTTTCCACGGGGAATAGTTACAAACCTCAAGAGCTATCTTCACTGCAGAAAAACAATGTTCGAATGTCTCTAAAGAAATAGTTTCATCTTTACTTGGAGGCCTGCAGTTGTTGGTTCAGTAAAAGTTATTTCTCCACAGGGTCCGTAGGGTGTTGGTTATCTCTAGCTGTTTCTGCTATTTATGTTTTTGAACAATGGGTTTTTCCTGGGGGGTTGTGGTTGGTAGATCAATAGATATCTCTTTCATCTCTCTAGTATGGGAAAGCTTTACTTAATGTCTCTATGCCCTCTTTGTAAATCATTTTGCATTTTCAGTTTCATCTTCTTTTTCTTTTGTGTAAATTGTCAGTTTGTGGAACTACAGTGCATTGTCCATCCCCTGTACTAACCATGTAAAACCAAAACACAAGATTGTGAAAAATATGTCTTCAGATTCTGACATTTCAGCAGAAATAACAAGGACTAATGGGAGGGAATGGCTTTTCATTTAAAGCTGTGGTTAACTCTGTTTCTGTACTTTTGAGACAAAACTGATTGAATTACTTAGACAAGACCTGACTGTGACTGGTTGGGTTCAAACAAAGTCTGTTTGAATCCACTGAAATCTAACAAACACACCATTATACTCCTGGTCCTTGTCAACAAAATACTGATGTATTTGTGCAAAGTCAACAGTTTGAATAGAAACCTGCTGAGAGTCAGTACATACAAACTGTTGATGCCGATGCAGACGGGAACTTGATGCAACTGTAGAAATTTGGAAACAGGATTAGGTGGAATATAATATCAGAGAGGGGTTGGAATCAGCCATCAGTCAAAGCACTACATTAAAAGAGATGACAAATTTGTTTATCATGTTGCTATTTACCCACAAGATCCATTGCATATGGAACACACATACAGTGAATCTTTCTGAGGATTAAGGATAGTGATGCAGCAGCCCCTTAGAGAGGGAAAATCAATTGAGGCCTGAATCCCATTTTAACAATGCCATACCTTCAAAATATTACGCAGATAAGTGGTTAAAAATAATATTATATTATTAAACTGACACAACATGTCATAACTATTCTGCACCACCAGAGAAAAAATGAAAACTCTTGTTTGCTTTATGCCTCAAAACTAAGACAATCTGGTTCTGGCAAACAATACATCACAGATAAAACTATTAGATAATGTGTGTGAGGTGCTTTGCCATGACTGAATATGACCCTAAATGAGCTTTAAGGGCATTGTACTGTATCAAGTTGGCCTAACACTCTGGATTAATCTGTCCCTGTGGTTTCATCTGCGAAGTTGGTGGCTGCAACACAGACAGTTTGACCAAACCATTGTGACCTTGTGACATCATGATATAGACTGAGTCAAATCATTTATCTGACCACTTCCACTGTGTCCAAACATGCTTTCTTTGATGCTGAAGTTGAAGGCATCAGTGAAACTCCAAATGGGAAGAAGGTGGGAAAAAAAATCATTGCTCTAAAACTTTTTTATTCTCCCTTTGCTGGTCCACAGCTGCCGAGCAGCTGGTTCTTATCTCCCTTACCTGGTGCCATGCCACAGCTCTCCAATCTGATCCCACTTGATCAGTAACTCAACGCTTAGTTCAGTAATTACCTCTCATGCTGGAGGGGTTGCAATCCAAGCAGGTAAATAAAAAAGCCTTGAAATGTTGAAATGATAAGTGTGAAATATTCTATAAATGGCGACAAGAGTTAGAATTGATGGCTTTTTATTGGGGATCTCATCTCCAGTGAAAATGGCAAAATGTCAGAGGTTGAATGAGGTTTAGCACACAGAAACAGCTTAGCCCCGCTTGGCTGAGAGCAGACAGACCTGGCATATGGATGAGACATGATCTCACCCAGTGGGAGATTCTGCAATATTGATATTAATAATGGAGTATTTTAGGGGCTGTGTGGCTGTGCAGGAGGCTACACAAGACAAGGGAAGCATGCAATGCATCCATATTTCATCAGGATACTACAGACCTGAAGATACAGCTGCTTCCAGGGTCAATATTAAAACAGCAGTGGTCTCCATTTTACTTTATAACTTTACATTCTTGGTGAATGTCGGACCATTGATCCTCGCAACGCAATTTTTCAATATTTTTTTGCCATGAGGGACAGTTTTGGTGAGCAAAGGTGTGTATGAGAGAGAACACACACACACACACACACAGGAGAACAGGCCAAAGAACTAAGTATTGTAGCTCTCATGCTTTGCTCAATGTGTAGGAGACTGAGAGGTTTGGGCTTCCACTATCTGGCAGTTTCTTTTTTAGTATCTAGCAGAACATGTGCTGACCAGCAAAGCTGGCTGGTACAACTGAGTACTGTCCTCCTGACTATGATTTACAGTTATGAGTAGTGGTTTCTACCATCATCATTCATGCTGTCTGTGTTGTCATCATGAATATTCATGTCTGCATAATGTTTCAGTGAATTAACTCTCTGTAGAGTCTGTATAAAACTACTAGTGAGTAATCCACAAGACATGCATCATGTGGGAGTCAATGGCAGAGCATATATTTTAAAGTGTGGAAATAAGTCGTTTTTATTATTTATATCTTTATTATTTATTATTTGTCAGCTTCTTGGGCTGTAGAGGTCCTCTCTTTCTGTTGACTGTTTGAATCATGAGCCCTTCTGTCAGTTGGCTCCAGAGGTAACACTTCATAAATCAGTTTGTACTCATGGTATGGTACTCTTGAGTGAGCATGCCTTTGCCAGGTTTGTACTCCCTGTACACTAGTCCTTCCCAGCAACCGACCATCTTTCCAGCTGTCACCATTCTTTCAGGATCATCATGCTGTCTGTTCCAGCTTAATGCTGAATATTCAGTTATTGAATTTACCAAGGATGGGGTGATTGGGTGGGGTGGTGAATATTATTACATTGGAATAGAATGTTAAATAGAAAAAACAATAAACTATACCAAGGTCTTTGGGTTAGATTTACCAAAAAAAAAAAAAAAAAAAAAAATGCTGCAGCCTTGCAGGTGTCATTGAATTTGCAGCCACAAATTTCATGCTGTAGTCAGCTCCTGGACTGTGCCTGGAACAGTTCTCCACTCTGCAAATAAGGGTGCAGATCAGCAATGGGATCTATATGAGATCACCAAGCTCAGAGAATAAATAATACGTGATCTTGATCACAAAATCTGCAATTCATGGTTCAAATACACCTAAGACTTACTATTAGGCTAGGCTACTGAAAGGTAAAATATTATAGGAGGCAAAAAGGAGATGGGGCGACACAATAAGACAAATCACGATGCACAAAATAAACACAAGAGCGAGAGAGAGTGTGCGAGCATCAAGTTGAAAAGCTTTGAGTCGAGCAGGTGGAGGTGGCATTGATGTGGATGTTAATAATGAGGTAAATGCATCCTGATTCTCACTTTAATGTCTTTTGTAAAGCATAGCAAATTGTGTGACCTTTTAATCATCCTCTCTTTACATGTCGCCTCCTAGTATTTTCACAATCCTCCCTTAAACATGGAGAGAGTCACACCTTGCAAACGCTCACATAAATGACACGCAAACTGCAGCTTCAGTCCGGTGTGTCTGATAAATACAGCACGTGTGTCAGGGGCAGAATGTGTTACATCAGCCTCAAAAGCTTTCATTAATATGTCCCTTGGTGTATTATTCAACATATTATTCATCAGCAAAGTTTAAAATTTGCAGAGATTACTGTGTAAGAGAGTAGAGCTTTTGATAACCTGGAGGAGGGATCTTTCTAATCTCTCTGACACACTTCATTTGTCTCGTTAATTAACACTTAATCTGCAGATTTAAATGACCTCAGAAACACATTAAATATTTTGGTTGGTTCTTTTAAAGGTTATGTCTGTTAGACTGTGGGTTTACTACTGTTACACCCATACACTATTTACTACTTACTTATTACTTTCTTAGAGCTGTTTTGTTTGTATGATGTGAACTTGGGACACATGTAAAAGACGCTCAGATTCCTTGATGTGGTCTATCTGTTAGTAAATAAGTGTTTAAAGAATTATATTTCTATACCAGAGTGACTTAATGGAAACATGTGGTTGTCTGAGAGGAAGGGCAATTCTAAAATTCATTATTTAAAATGTTATCATATTATTTGAAAAATTCACCACAGTGATACAAAGTAAACACAATTTGTAGTGAATGGATTGAAACGTGTCTCTTTACATGCCTGCTGTAAGCAAAATACATGTCTTGTGCTGGTGGCAAATTAGATATTTGGATGGCAGGAGTCACACCAATAATTCAGGTATCAAGTTTACTGCAGGCAGTGATGGTGGTGTGAGAGAGGGAAATTTGCTTGCTAGTTTCCTTTTCTTTGTCACTTCATTTGATTTTCTACATTTTAAGCCCCTTTACTGTATACTTTTGAAAATTATGTTCTTCAAAGACTTTTCCCATTTACATCAGCCCTGCTGTGTCTCATGTTTGTTCACTGCCTTTTTGTCTGAATTTATGATGTCCTTCCATTCAAATATCTACTAGTAATTTACTAGTATTTTACTTTTTGAGAACAGGTGGAAATATTTCTGTGCAGCTGTATTCCTGTAACATACATCACTGTAGCAACAACAAATGGCACACAAATGGTTTAACTTTCACTGTCAGCTCCAAATCTCATTCAAAACCGAGCTAGTGAGAACTCCCCCCACAGCAATAGTATTGTATATACATTTCCATGGCTTATCATCAATGAAAGAGTCGGGTTAAGATAGAAAAAGATCAAACAAACCAACTTTAAATCCTCTAATTTAGCTTTTGTTCCCTTTTAGTTGCAGTTAAGTAGCTTTAGATGTCCTATTAGAGTGGAAAAGAAAAAAATGAAAAGAGGTGAATAACTATAAAATTCAGCATGTGAATCCATCAATAACATCAAAGGATGACAAAATTCAGATGACCATAGTGTCATCTGGTTTAGTTCCAATTAATCCCTGCTTGTGAGTATACTGTATATTTACAACGAATGACTCAAAGGGAGGCCTACTATTACATGAGATTACATCTGACATTCAATATCATTCATCCTGTTTTATTCCAGGAAAACATATCAATATATTCTTCTTTATTTTCCTCTTCCCTTAACCCTGACATTTGATCTGATTTTCTCCTTCTCCTCAAACTAATTACCAGGATTTTCATCTTTCTTTGGCCTTTAATCAATGTTTACTCATAAAAAACAATCTGAACGAAATGGATCTGGCAAATGAAATGTAACTTCAGCAAGGCCTTAAGAAGGTAATGAAGCCTTGATGCATCTATCTATCACTGTAGGGAGGGAGGGTGGTAGACAGACGAATAAACTGACACTGAGTGCAGTTTACTCCATCCAAGTTTCTAAACAGAGATGAAATGAGTTTCCTCCGGAGAGTGTCTGGGCTCAGGCTTAGAGAAAGTGAGGAGCTTGGGCATCCAGTGGCAGCTCAGAGCAGAGCTGCTGCTCCTTCGCATCGAAGGGAGCCAGCTGAGGTGGTTTAGGCACCTTTTTAGGATGCCCCCTGGACGCCTCCCTTTGGAGGTGTTCTGGGCACCACTAACTGGTAGGAGACTCCGGGGCAGACTCAAAGCATGCTGGAGGGATTACATATCTGTGCTGGCCAAAGGAATGCCTTGGGATCCCCCAGGAGGAGCTGGAGGGCGTTGGCGGGGAGAAGGATGTCTGGGTTTTTTACTCAGTCTAATGTTACCGCAACCCATTCCGGATAAGTGGCGGAAAATGGATGGATGGATGATTTTATCGCAAAGGCTTGAAGCATGACTTTCACTTCAGGACAGGATGTTTGATTGGTTGGCTTTCTACAGACACTGGTCCTGTGCGTTTGTTCTACTTAAGCTGCTTGTTCATACCTTTGTTGATCTGCAAAAACCCCAAGCCTAAACTTCCTCTTTATTCAATACTGACTCTCTACTGTGATTTCCAATTACTCTGCACAACTAACATTTATCCATCTAGGCAGGAGATGTAGTTCACACTGTGAATAACAAAACACAAGTCAATGTGATTAGGAATAGTGGAAAATAAGACTTTAAATATATCAGACAACTATCGTCAATACAGCAGCAGTACAGCTTTTTTGAAAAAAAAAGAAAAGAAAAGAAAAGAAAACTTTCATCAGCTGTTGGCATAAAGTTTACTTGGTTTTTTATAGGGGGAGAAGCTGGGCTGCAGCTCCAGAGGATTTCCCATCCACCCACTGTGCAATAACCATCTAATCTCATTTTAAGAAATGTATAAAAATAACTAATCACAAATTGACAGGCATGAGATTTTGAAAGCAAAAGCCTGCCAATTTCAACTCTCAGTGCTCGCTCCCTAGATTGTTGCCATATATAACCTATTCCACCAGGGGTGAAAACAATGCCAATATGAATCATGCTGTGCTGAGAGTGGTCAGCCGTGTTAATGCTGATAACAAGGGACACATTAAAGATAAAGAGTTGGTTTGAGCTTTGGAGCTGTGAGGCTGTTCAGGCTGGATAAAGCTGTGTTTGATATTAATTTATTACGCTAATTTAGCTGCTGTATTCCCTTAGCTAAAGCCCAAATGAGGGGGTGTGATGTGAAATGTGTGTGTGTGTTTGTATGTGTGTGTGAGTGTTCACTGAAAAATGTCATTTTTCTGCTGCTAGTGTTTATTTCATTATTAATGAAAGATGATCTCTAAGTGAGAAATAATAATCATTGTACATCTAATCTGTCTCTCACATGCACTATCAATTAAGATAGTTGAAGAGGTGAGCAGTTGAGTGTCAGGGCTGTGGACTGATAGCTAATGTTATTATTACTGTCTATTTCCTAACTGTCACCCGTTTACTATGACAGCTGAATCCCCTCATGAGTGAAAGTGTGTGTGAGAGAGGATTGACAGCATGGAGGCTGCAGAAATGGGCAGATGAAAGTCAGATTGTAGATTGACAGCTCATATGAAGACCAGTCTAAAAAGAGACCAGAGAGACCATCAATCCACTGAGCTTTACCGCGACATACCACTACCCATGAACCACACCAACTAATTATCCACAGTCACAGTGAACAGCAGATGTATGGTTAACATTCAGCTACTATTGGAAAGTTGCTCTGTTCATTATGTGGCACAGTTAATCCATTGCTGTGAGAGGTAACAGTGATACATCGTGTTAGCAAATAGCTGCTTTGACCGCCATTGGCATTGCTCTAATATCACACTTATGATTTTAACACATTTAACACATTAGATAAACTGTGATGAATGTGTCATCGCTAACAACAGCAACAATGTAGCATTGTTGACATATGAGAGTAAAACTAACAAAGAGCTGATCACTGAGTGAAGCCCAATTAAACATTGTATAATGGTACAAAAAGTTCGGTATGTACCTCAGTTTTGAGGGTCATGGTTCGTGATGTAATTTCGAAACAGCAGGAAAAAGAAAAAATGGAAGAAGAAAATAATATTTTTGTCCTTAATTTTGAAAAATGTGAACACACAACAATAGCTCATTGGCCAAAACTATCACTGAAACAGCTTAGTTGTGCTGCAGTTGAAAAGGAAAACAACCCTTTTGTTTCCTGCAAGGAATCTGCACACCTGCTGACAGCTGTTTTATGATAATTTATGGTTGCTCAGAACTGATTCTTATGACGTGCTGTCTGACCACGTCAGGAATCAAATAAGTTTATAGTTGTTCCGAACGGCTTCACTCAAAGGAGGAGGGAAAAGTCGACTGCAATAGGGTGGATCTATGGGCGGCAGCTACCCTAGCTGCCACCCCAGTTTTTTGACAATCTAATTTGAAAATATATATATGAAAAGTTGTGGCTGGTCAGAAATTTACAAGAGTGAAACTCTGATGTCTGAGTGCAAGTGAATGCAGCAAGAGATGACACCACCTGCTACTACCTCTCCCTGCAGCAGGCAGCAGCTCCTTTTTCTCCCGGCCCCGGCAGCTTTCTGTGCAGCCTCTCCGGGGCCCGACTGCACACAACGACTGCTGATGGCTTTTTTTTCCTGCTAAATGTGTGTAGGGTTGCCAACTTCCACTAGCAGAAATGCATAATAGCTGCAGATTAATCACATTAGAAGCCACATTTGTCAGCAATGCAGTGACAGTTCATTCAAAGCGTACCTGAGAGTTTGCACTTTCACCACATTTTCAAATTGAAGCTCAGAGAAAAGGGCGTTTGCCATTTAATCAGCATTACTGGATAAACACTAGATATATTGGATCATTGGCAACACTTTGTTTGGCTTCACAGAGTATAAGTGACACAATTAGTGACTATCGTCTTCATATGTAGGTCTCTATCTAGGAGCCAATTTAAACCCTTAAAAAAAGCCTGCATTGGCACAATTACTGATCACATTGACTCTTATTTCAGAAATTTGTTGGGAAACATTGAGGGGCATTTAGGAGGTTGAAACAGACAGCAAGTGAAAAACATCACACATTCACTCAAACTTTCCATATATTCAATGTTAAGTTGTACACTGTTATTAATAATGATGATTATTACAGGAAAAAAGAAAAAAAAACATAGTAGTTAAGTCACTCTGAATCTTATAGGAGACACAGAGCTAAGCTTTGGTTGAGTGGTCAGCACAGTTGTCCATGGTCTGGGAGACAGGGTTCTGGGACCCGGTGTGGGAACCCCTACAGATACAAATACAAATACTGGGCTCTCTGCACATCCCTAATATATATATATATATATATGCCACCCTCTTGCCATTGCCACCCCATGAATATTTCTCCAGATCTGCCCCTGGTTGACCATCACAGAGAAAAGAGGGGGACAGGGAGACGTGATATTGTTTAAATACAGGGATAACAGAACATATTTTAATAATAATGATGGCAGCAACATTACAGGGTAACCAGGGTAACTTGGCTAAGCCGGCAAGCATGCGTCCATGATGTAGCATGCTACCAGCATGCCACAGCTAAATGGTGCACTGCCAAAACATTCCAGGTGGAATTCAAGTGCAAGAATTATCGTTACACACATTGGAGTAAGTGGATTATTAAACTATTTTGACAATAACTGTTTGGGTTTGGGTCAGGGAGCATACCAAACCATGGAAAGTCGCATACTGAACTGAACGTCTTGTACCGAATGGTTTAGGATGAATACATGAATGGTTACACCCCTATATTACATTATCAGTCTTAACAATGTCTCATTAACACCATCTATGTTAATCATTCAGCTGCTCAACATTCAGGAAGAACAATTTGTTGTTCATCAGTGTGTTCAATTATTTGTCATAAATTAATTTTCACCTTGTGAGAAGAAAATAAATAAATCACAGTCAGAGAAACATATCAGAGGAGACTGGAGCATTTATAGCAACAAACAGTTACACAGTTGTGTTTGACTGATGATGCTCTGCTCCATTTAAATCTCTCTTAATGAATCTAAGCAGCATGCCAGAGATTCTGCCAGGAGCAATAACTCTCAAATGCAGGTATATAAAACAGAAAGGAGCTCACACATATCATAGTGAAATGACAGACACATAGTGCACACAGCAGGAGATGCCATAACAAGTATAATTACTAATGAACCACAGTTTGAGGATTGCATGATAAAGAGAATCAGACCAATAAAACTGCAGTATGTAGCAGTTAGCAATAAGAGCAGCGACAGGAGCAGCATGACTGGACTGCATGTATCTGCTAATGGTGGCCATGTACTGGTCTGCTCTGAAACTAGACACACATGCACATACACACCTAAAAAACACACAAGGCAGGTCTGGCAGGATGCCATGAAAATCCTCCTGCAGATGCTGCTATTCTTGAACTGTAGAGCAGATGTCAAACACACACACACACATGCACGCACACACACACACACACACACACACACACACACACACACACACACACACACACACACACACACACACACACACACACACACACACACAGACGGCTGTGCTGATGAGCACCTGAGTAAACTAATATTGTAATGTTGAGCTCTGGGTGTGTTTATTTTGACAAAATCTGGAATTCTAATACTGCAACAAATCAGGTCGTTGTACCTTAATTTACCTTTAATTTGCTTTGGTTAATGCCAAAAGCCAAGAAAATCTGACCAGATCCGCTATTTAACAAGAAAAGCTAAAGTTCTGATGGAATGAGTTGGATCTAATGACAGCAGCACTGGATAACTGGTATAGAAGTGATGTGAGGTGAGTAATAAAAATGACATTAAAAGCACAGCCGTGTCTGACAGTGAAAGTACATAGCTTAAAAATCAATTAAGCCAAAATATCTTGTTATTAAGTTACAGAACTATAAATCTCCAGAGCCTGAAATACAGCTGCTCTGAATGTTTGAACATAATTTCATTAAATATAAATTAGTTTGAGATGTGGCTTTTTCTATTCGCTTTTGCATATGTCCAATGGCACAATCAAATTTGCCTCAGATAAGCAAGCAATAAAAGCAATTGTTAGCTTTGCTGCATGTCATACCCCATCTCTCCCACCTCATTTCCTGTCATCTCTCTCTACTATCCAATAAAGCATAACAACCCCTCCACGCCCCCAAAAAACAAAAAACAAATCAAATAAATATGTATGTAAACAGTATATTCACAAATAATGTTATTTTGTAATTGTTTGTTGCTTTATAATAACCCTTATTATAACATTCCTTTCATGAAGAGACTTTGGGTGAGTAACAACAAGATAATGAGGTGTACTGTCATATTTCAAGTTGTTGTATCCATATGGTATCCAGATGCACAGAACCTGTCGTGTCTTAGGCTAATGTGATGCTTCAGAGACTGTCACATCAAATAGACATACATACGGTAGATGCAAATTGTTTGGCTCTCAGTTTGAAAACAAGTTTGTGAAACTCCATCTGCTTATGGCTGAACAGCGGTTCCAATTTAAAGGTATACTATGCAGGATTTGTCAGTTGGCGTTTGTAAACACAGCACTCAAAGTTGGCCCGTCCTCCCCAGCTTGACCAGAGCGAACTGAGAGCAGAGTGAGAGAGAGAGTGTGGCAGCGGTCTAACAAGCTAGAGAGTGAATGAGGAGAGCGAGCAGCGCTGGTGAAAACAAAGCAGTAAATCAGATAAATAATAAGTTATTTCCTGATTGTTTCATGGTGGTTACGTGCTAAAGCACAAATCAACATGCCCACACCTCCTCAAAACCCTGTGGGAAGGTGCCACATTGCTGGATTTTGTGTGAATGCAGAGCTTCATCCTGTGGCCTCTCTGCTGTGTGTGTGTGTGTGTGTGTGTGTGTAGCTCAGCCCTGCCCTCGGTCAAGCAGACACACAGACCTGCAGCTCTTTCTACATCACAGAGACACAGCAGAGCGGAGCAGAGGAGAGAGATGGAGACAGCGATGTAACCTGGTTGCTACATTTTTATAGAATCCCGACCTCTCTCCCTCAACTTGAGACTGTGGATTTAAATGATGGAGGTCAGTTCTCAGTGATGTAAGAATAATTTTAAATTTGATGTATTAAAATATATTTTACCTGTACAATAATGTGTAATGTATATAAATTGGTTTCTTGATGCCTCAACTAGATCTGCTAAATACTTGTTCAAGTGTGTTGCTGTGCATTAATTCCAAATATGTAGGTTATTTGATTTCTTGTGAGTAATTGAATTAACTTTTATTGCTATTATTAGAGGACATTGTTAGAGGACATTGTGAGGAGACATAAAAAGCTTTTAATACATATTTCAATAATGTGAGTAACCCCTAATGAGAGAGGACAGGATGATGGAAAATAAGAAACAGTTTGACCAAATTCATTTCATCATGTCAAATAACACAGTCATTACAGACCTCTGTGGGGAGGCAAAACTAATTCCTGATTAAGCACTTCATCAATGACCATGTATTTTAATTGATAATGTCACTGTGTCCTTGCTGTGATAAACAAAAAAAACAAATTAAGAATCAACATGATGATGTAATTCGTCAATACCTTCGTTTGCACATGAAGCTAGAAGCAGCTAAACACAATCTGCAATCAACGCTGACAGTGACTACACACAGTGAATATCAGCCTGTAACTTCCACCAGGCCAATTAGACTGAAAATGTGATGGAACGATGTAACTGAAGTGAGATGAAATTATGAAATGGCATGTGTATGTTAATCTCCAGCAGTGGTGATTACTATTATTAAATCCTGAGTGTTGTTAGTAGCAGCCAAGCAGCTATATCACACTAATGTACACTGATGACCGAGATGAACATAAACAGATTACAAACTATTAAGAAAAATCACTAATCATTTATGGCAGGATAAATTATAGAGCTGATATGTGTGGATTGTAAAAGAATAAAACATCCTCTAAAACAAATATATTTCACAGCCGACACTGGTGTATGAAGCATCGGGACATCAGTTCTCTGGTGTTTATGAAATCCTGTGTGGCCACACGGGCTTCTTCATGCCTCCAGACTTCTTCTGTAGAAAATGCTGGCATAAAAGAGACAATCAGAAAGATGTCTGTCTGCTGTCTGTCTCCATCCATCCAGCCCTCCTCCCTCCCCTGTTATCCCCATTCATGTGTTTTAAGCTGCGGAGTTGTTTTATAAATCATAAAGATGTTTAAAACATCAAAGTTTCACAGTCTGGTACAAACCAAATGAATCACAGAATAACTCTGATGTTTTGATCAGAGGCTGTAATGAAGATCAGAGGAGAACTGCTCAGCAAGCCCACACACAGCTTTGTGTAAATTAGTAAGGGAGAATAACTGCACAGACACCAAACCAAAACTGGTCAAACTTAAGACAATTGAAAGTCCCTGGACATGATATATCCGCAATATGTTGAATTTGTATGTGGTGCAGGGATAACAGAATAGCAGGGCAGGAGAAAGGTTCAGACTGTAACTGACTGATTAAAATGATTCAAGGTGTGAGGTGGTGCTGTACACACTGTTATTAAGGGAGCAGATTAAAAAACCTAAAGTTAAGTCAACTGGACCTCTAAAATGGAGAGAAAATCATATTGGTATCTTGGTGACTCGCCGTGCGCCCCAGTGATAGGAGAGGCACGGTAGAGGGTCAAACAGATGACAAGTTATCACACACACACAAAAACAGTTTTATTCCGATTAAAGAATTAATGCCAGTGATACAGACTAAACAATAATGAGTGATTCTCACAGCACTGTAATCCGTAACAGGTATCTGTTCCCACTTCATTCCAGAGTGAACTAGATCATGTTTTTTTTTCCACTTTCCATGGATTTATGTTACCACAATGGTATTTAACTGGTGAATATTATTGTTAAAAGGGAAGGAAGCCTCAAATACCTATAATATATAGTAATGTATTGTTTTTGATTCACCTGTATCCGAGTGTCCCACAGGTGCGCCAGATGAGCAAGTCTCATGTTGGCATTCAGAGTATGTCATAGCCTACTGAAAATACTGGATGATATACATTTTTATATATCAGTGTATATTAGTTATACACTGATATGGAGTGAATTAAAAACACAGACTGACAGTGTAACACAGACAGCTGCTATAACCCTGCAGGATTTTATCTACCAGAAAATAGTTTGATCCCACTGTCAAGAGGCCAGCAGGACAAGACAAGAGAAGCCAGTGAAAGTCCAGGACTGACAGACTACAGGAGGCACAGTTCACCTCCACTGACAGAGAAAAGAACAAATACAAACGCCGTGACATGAAACATCACACAGAGTCAGTCGCTGGGAGGTGACTGTAAATAAATGGCTTTAAACACACTGAACAAAAGAAAAAGGTACTGACACTAAATTATGTGTTTATTCTAATTAATTTCCACATGATATATTACTCCTAAGAGTTAAAGATTAGAACATTTAAATCAGTTTAGTGATAGTTTTTAAGTGAATTAGTATATTTCAGGGACAGGGTGCTTGATAAAGTACCAAAGGCTAAAACAACAGGAGTGTTGAATCATTACCTCCCTGTTTGTTTTCCTGTTTACCTCAACTTGGTCCATCCATCAACATGACAAAAAAAAAAAAACACAACACATCACAGTCCTCTGATTATAAGCTCTTTTAAAGGCATATATACTTTTCTCTAAGATACCCCACACACACACACCTATGTGTCCCACAAAATAACGAATTTGAGAAAATGCTCAAAACAAGACTATGGAGGCATGTGTTTGATATTTTTACTTGCATTGCACACACACTTTCACTCCCACACACGGATTGTAACAAAGCTCTCTTTATCCACTCCCTTCAGTCAAGAGTTCATTGAGATCCAACTGTCAACAGACAGAATGAGTAAACACACAACTAGTCCTCTCCTCAGTCCTAATTTGCACACATGACAACAGATCAGTCTGAAAACACTGATTACATGTGGAGCTGATGTGTCGGGAGACACATCAGTTTTCTACAATCTATTTTCTACACTATATGTCCTGTCTGAGAAGATGCAGGTGTTGTGGACATTTTTTTTTTTTTACAGTTACTGACATTGTGTACATCATTCTAAATATATGGATGGCCCCTGTGGCAAAATTATTCAACAGGGTTCAAGCTCTTGTCATTTTTCAACCTGGCCTGCAGTTGTCATAACAGAAATATGAAGTCTGGATGATTCCACAGAACTCTTAAATATACTTTCCTCTTCAATCAGTCTCTCTCTCTCCCCTATTGATTTCATGAGCAGAGCATCTCCTTAGATAAAGAGTTTGTTTGACTGCAGGCTCTGATATCCAGCTGAACCCACAGTGGGCAGTGGGAGGCCGAAATGCAGCACAACTAAAGCAATGAAAAAAAGGTGCAGCTCTAAAAGTCCTAGAAATATAAGTGGGTTTTTTCTTCTGGAAACTCTGAGTGTCAAACCATTTCATGTTAAAATACACCAGTAGAAGAAGAGGTTTTACTGACAGTTTATTAAACTATAACTTATCCTCTGCAGTTGGTGAAAGTGAAAAGCCTTAAAACTGTAGCACTCTTGATAGAAAAGCTAATGAACTGTTTGATAAGAGGCTCCTGCATGTGCAGTTCACACAAGCTCACTTTCCTTTTTTTTTTTTTTTTTTATTATTAACTACATAGTAATGAAATCAGACTCCAGTGAATCTGAAGCAAGGCAGATTAAAGGCTTTTAATATCATAAGGATTCACATTAGATTAAAGTCATTTGAGGGCACCAATTAGTGTTTTGAGAGGATACTTTACATTTTGAGAGAAAGAGATGCTAATTTGAAGGGACAATGTATTAAAATTATATCTTGGGGGTGCTTTAACATTAGAATTATTAAACTTCACTCAAACTTTATTTCCACAGAGAAAACGTTTCTCACTCTGCCCCTCCTTCCCTTTTATGTCTTAAAAAAAAGGGGTTAAAAGGGACATCTTTATCTGACACACACACAGCTTTTCACTCTTCTGTGACAGTCTGTGATCCTTCGCTCTCCGCTGAGCGACGGCCTGACTCAACCATTCTCTCTGTCCTCATCTCTCCTCCTTCCTCTCCATCCACAGAGTGTGGCATTAGCTGCCTCTGGTAGTTTTGTTGATATATTGGTTGACAGCTAACTTAGTTCTCCACAGACTAGTCTAATGTGTGTGTGTGTGTGTAACTCTGGTCTGACTCTGGTCCTGGAGATCCAGACTGAGCTGTGGGAGAATCTCTGACTGTCTTGCCAGTACAGCCGGCAGTAAACTCCGAACAAAATCAAACCTGGCATGTTTGCAGAGGCAAAAAGGTGGGATTGCAGCCGAAACTAATCACTGCATTTGGCTTTGATCAGCGCAGTGAGTACAGGCTGTCCAGCTGAATTTGCAGCAATTTTCACACAACCTTGTTTGCCATCATGTGACTAATTTATATCCAGCTCTGTCGGTTCATCCCGCAGCAACTTGAGCCCCTCCGTCTGTTGCTGGAAATCATTCATTGAGCAGACCTTGAGGTAGTTATTATTGTACCACATAGACACACATTAAAAAAAAAGACCCTTCATTCTAAGAGATTCATTAAAATGAGAATCCACCAGCATGACACCATATCAGAGGTGTTTTTCCAGGATTACTTGTTTGAATGAAGGATTAATAGAAACCGGATGTGTGGATGTATTTAATGGTTGAACACTAAGCCAAGCAAATATCTCTAATCCTGTAATCCTATAATACAGTCTCACCTCTGATTTTTATTGACTCTTAAGTAAAGAAAACAAATATCCAGTAAGAATTAATCATTGAAGACCTGATAGCACAAGACATTTGTTTTCATCATCATGGTGTTGAAAGAATGTACAAGACAGCTTCCTGATGTACACTTTGCAGGGAAATACAATGTTATGCAATGTTACATTTGGATCCAGTGAACAGTTTTAAATACTCTCATTGATGCTTTAAATTGCGCAGAGCCTGTAGATTTTTATGAGCTCTTTAAAATGAGCAACTGATGTCGTAAATATCAATTACAGGCAGTAAGTACTTGTTAGAAGCTGAAGGGAGGATGTCACTTCCTCTGTTGTCACTCCAGCTGTAATGTGCAGAGGCAGCGTTCATTTTCTGAGCCGCAGTCTATACAGTCATGAAGATGCTAAGCCTCCTAAAGTGAGTGTGGCAAACACTTAACAATTAGAAGTGTTTCAAAGGGAATTTACCAAAAAAAAAGTGACATATGATGGAAAAATGCCTAAATATATAAATAAACTAATAACAAGAGTGGCCTTTAAACAAAGGCATGTATTACTCAAACTGACTTCCTGGATCATATTTCATCGTTACCTGTTGTTTTCAGTCTGATCGCCCACTAACTGCCCTTCCTCTCGAGAAAACAAGCTACACTGAAATTCAAATGTATAATGTTTCCAAATTAAAATGATGAATCTGAATGAGTCCTTAGTAGGCAGAGTCAGAGGTGAATAACTTTTAAGGAGATATGGAAAAGGATATTAAATGTCTTATATATAGAGAGAGTTGCAGACAACCAGATCATGTGAATGTTCCTTAATTAAACTCTTTAATAAATGATCTCAAGCATCATTAAAGCTCCAAAAAGCTTAGTGCCTAGTTTGAAATTAGACAAGTCAGACAGTGATAGACGGGAGTGAAGACTTTATCTAAAGTTACTAGAAACCTTTACAGATCTTGCAATTTATTCTTGGTGGTAACACTTTTTCACTGACTTGCTAAACTTAGTGGAGCAAATAAATGAGAAACCAAACATAGTAATAATAAAGTACAATTCACTATTTACCAGCTGACCTTGTTAGAGGGAGACAGAGTGGGTACAGTACCTATGTGATTAAAATTGATGCTCTGCAAAAGATAAGTGCTTGTTAACTGAAAGTAGTAGCTGAGTTTACTTACTTTAATAAGAAGGCAGAAATTCACAAATCAGTGTTTTACGCACACAAGCTCTACTTAGTCAGCCCACCAAAGTATATTAATGTACATCCAAGTAGACTTCGCACGAGTGCACACTGGCCTGAACAGGTATTGAAATAAAACTTCCAAGGAAATGATCATCAGTTCATCCTCTGTCTCTCTGTCTCCTGCTCACTGGTTGCACTTTGAAAAGCCTGCAGCAAACAGAGTCAACGTTTAAATCAATTAAAATCTGAACAGCTGAGAACTTTGAAGAAGCTCTGCAGTCAGATGGACATCACTGCTCCCCTCAGGAAAAAAAAATAAACAAACAAACCAAAAAAAACAAATATGTCAAGATAGGTATAAACAAAAAAATCGAGATGCTTCAAATCGTGAGTGCCATGGAACAGAGGTGAAGGACGGTGAGGCAAAGTAAACAAAGTAAAGAGAGTAAACAAAAAGTGTAGTTTCTGGAGTTTATCAGTATAACAATGAGAGAGGAGGAGTGGGAGATGGAGGTGAACTAATGAGGAATGTTAGAGGGAAGTGGAAATACTGAGAGAGGATTTCATGAGAGGTAGTGATGGGAATTTCAAGCATGGATCTTTTATTTAACTCTATTATGTTCCATCTCTCCTGAACAGCTCCGTTTTTCCAGCAGATAAGCACAAAAGGCCGCTATCCTTTACTGAGCAAGAAAAAAAACACACAAAGAGAAACCGGGAGTCCAGTTTTGTTCTGGGCCTGAGTCTCTGAGCCATCAACTCAAAATGATTTCCCCTGCAAGCATTCTTCATATCTACTCTCCGTCCACTCTGAGTGCTCTGTGTTTGTGTGTGTGTGTGTGTGTGTGTGTGGTGTGCTGCTGCGCTGCAGTGAAGCTGTGAAAAGTGTCAGCTGTCAAACAGCATTGCATTTACAAGCTTCAATATGTTGTCTCACAAACCATCCTGCAAAACACAAAAGCAAACATGCAAAAAGGTATCATAAAAAGATAATGTTAGGGCTTCTTTCAACAAAAAGCTCCACTTTAGCAGTCGACTCTCAATTCTCCTGGAAGTCAGAGGTTCCTTCAGCACATCAGAACACCACAGCAGCAGAGGAAAAACGCTACTGTAAACTCTGAACAGTGTTTTTAAAGATCCCAGAGAAAAGGAGAAGAGACAATAAACTCACCATTCTCTAGAAAACTACTGCACTTATCAAATGGTGACTTTAAACGCAGAAGGCACCATATCTTGAGCTGGGTATCATTACAATTTGGCAGTACAAGTGAAAACAAACCTGGGTTTCCATATTGATACCAAAAGATATATTGCCTAAAACCATTTTGATGGGTTTACACTCGTGGGTTTTTTTTTTACAAATTTGTTTCATACAGAAATTTTAAAAAAATATCTGTTTTTGGGAGGGAAAAAAACCCATGTTATACACCAGTGCGCAGGTAGGTTCCATACCTATCTCATTAAAGGCCTTCTGGCAAACAGTTATGTCTATCAGCAGGTCTCACGGAGGGGAGTCACATCAACCTGCAACATGATGCACATTTCCTTATTTGGACACCACTCCCGCAGCTGGGGGTGTTTGCCAGAGATAAAGCTGAACTACTGACACAAGCGAAGTGCTTTCAAGGGACTCTCCATAACCTGTTGTTTCCTTTCTCCTTTCCACAAAGTCAGGTTGTAAAAAATAGGCAATAAATGAAAAGTGCAAAGCAATAATCAGCTTTGAAGTTCTATGATCTGGGAGACTCCAGTTCGAGACCTCGTGTGGAGACCTCCTTCATAAGGTAGTTTATTCATGAACACTTAATTGTAACACTTAAATTTTCTCAAATTAAAAGCGTAATAAAAACAAAACAGGATTTTTAAGCCTCTTTCCATTTTTATTCGAACGCAAACACAAATACAAATAATTTTGCTGCCTCAACAAATACAGACACAAATACAAATACTGGGCTCTCTGTACAGCCCTAGTACATAATAATGTATATAATTATGTACAAATTCTACAGGTAGGAGCTTTAAAAGTTGGATATTTACCTATGTGCAAGAAATATATACTGAGCATGCAGAAAGTGATGATGTGCATTATGCTGTAAGAGCGTTTTGAGAAGTTTTTTCTAGTTCAGAAATGAAAACTCATCACCACTCTGAAGGGCAAACATCAACTTTTATGGCCACACTAACTCACAGCCAATTCATTAAATAAATGAGCATGATGTTCATCCAGTCATCTGCATCATTTAAAGGTGGATGAATGGGAATGAATATCTTGCCTCGGCATATGTGTGTGTGTGTACAGTATGTGTGTTACATCTTTGTGTGATACTATAGTGACTGGACACTTTTATTTCCAGCACTGACCCTGAAGACCTGATGGTGATTTTTCACTCAAACTGATTTCTTCATGAAGTCAAACTGAGCAGCTGATGATATATCACTGTGTTGCCTCTGTCACCACTCAATTACCAAACTCTCAATTCATTTCACAGCTGATGTACTTACAGTCTGGAGAGCATCATTACTTACTGCTGACATTTAATTACAAAAGTAGACAGGGGAGGAAGGCATGGGAACTATTTTTTTTTTCTATTTTCCATCACATATTGCTTCTTTCTCTTCCCTTTATCCACACGTATCACACATTCCCTCCCCCATCTCATCACACTAATAAAGCTCCTTGCCAGCATAAGAGCCTGCAGTGCCAAAGAGAATCCAATAGGTCATGACTGATTGATCAAACTACCATGTAAACATCATGGTTTAAAGAGAAGGGATGTGTTTGAAGATAATAAGGTATTTCTATTACACAAGCTAACTGGCAATTGTCCTATAATATGAGCCACTGAGATGCAGACTGTAAGAGTGGAGCTGACTGTTGAACAGCATCCACATGTTTCTGCATTACTCTACTACTATACTGAGAGGAAGCTCTACTGAAGCTGTCAGCTGTACCATCAGCCTCTATAGCTGCTCTCTTCTCTCTGTCACATACCGCTGCTGTACATGAAGACTGCTGTCAGCTCAGCTCAGCAACATCACTAACTTTATTCAGACCAAACACAGCTGTACTGTCACAGTAAACAGTATTCTCCACGAGGAGTCCAGTTCTCTGTCATGTCAGGTGTTCTCAGGAAGGGGAGTCATTTCACATACCTTCATAACTAGAGTCAGAACCAGACGGACAGACGCACATTAAACATCAATGGCAGTTTCCTAGTGGAAAACGTCAGCACATGAAATGAAAAGAATGAAACGGTTCCCTTGCCTTGAAATCCAAAGAGGAAAGCGGCGACGGGGATCCACACGGTGTGTATCCAGAAGTAAAGCATGGTGTCCTTTAATCAGGTGCAAAAGCTCCGCGCTCTGCCCGACGAAGATCTGTCTCCAGTGGTTAATTTCCAGAAGAGAAAGCTGCAAATGAAGCCGAGCGGAGGAAGAAATCCCAATCTGAAGAGTGCTGATGAACAACACAAGAGCCGGAGACTCTGTCACTTCTTCATCTGCTGCTTTCACACAGACATCAGCGACCCCTACCGAAACTCTCATCCACAGAGAGAGAGTGTGTGTGTGTGTGTGTGTGAGACGGTCCTCTCTCTCAGTGTGGTCAATGATTCTACTAAAGCAGGGTTTTATGGTTCAAGACTCACAGCAGGACTAATCTGGACAAGTCCAACACATTTCATTAAGCACCACGACCACGGTTTCCTCACACCAAGGCTCTCACTCTTCTTCATCTCAGCACATTTACTGCTGGACAAAGCAAAGCAAATGTGTTCGCTAATCACAGATGGGATGTCTTAGCCAGCAATTTGTAACAATGTTATTCAATATTCAAACTCAGGTGGAGTGTCTACAGTGGATCCTCCCTAATGCCAGCAGTCTGATACTGTACATGGCTCACAGTGTGATTGAAGACACTTTATATTAACTCTTTAATCAGCTACTAAAACTGTAATAATTACATTTACTGAGACTAACTTTTTTATTGACTTTGTTGGGAACTTCTCCTCCAGACAGAAATGTAGTCGATTTTTACACAAATCAATATCAAACACTCACGTACTGTAGATCTGCCTTTATAAGTGATCTGTGATTGAAAGTAAAGCAAAGACAGCTCATAGAATATTTGCACATAAGCACAGTGACATTTTGTTTCTCACAAAATGTGCAGAATACCCACATGTCCCACTTTTGTCATGATTGTAATTAGAATATAGAAATGCATGCCTGACTATTAGTGTGATCTTCTCAGTAAATGATCTATAGGAGCTCCTTAGCTATGAAGTCACATAATAACAGTTCAAAATGAAGAAAGTTGGTCTCACTGGAGAAAGCCAGTTATCTGAGTGCATACAAGTTTGGTGTTTTACCCCAGACATCCTGACAGCAGATATATTACATAGTTCTCACACAACCACTAGAGCTGTTGCTTTAGTTTTCATTATGCACCGTCTTCTGCTGAGTTTGGTGAAGTGAGAGCGTCTAAAAAGAGCAAAAACAACCCCCCACCCCACCCTCTGTGTAAATGCTAAGGCACTAGGCGTGAGTTTGAGTCATTGTCTTCACATATTAGCCTAATATTGAAGCATAAAGTGACAAACTGGTAATTTATACCAAAGAGAATAGTCCAACACCTTTCACTGCAAAGCAGAGAAACATGTGAGCTGTGAAATTCTCAACTTTTTTACTACTAAGCTGACTCTTAGCTTAGCTTACATCTTTCTCCAATTCTTCGCCATCCATTTGTGGCTTTTCTTTTTTCTAATTTGGCATTTGATATGTAAACACCATGCATAATCTCATCCTATACAACTGTAACTCATTCATCAGCTATGAATTAGAATTAAGTGTCTACTGTCCTATTTAGAAACAGTTAGAGTAACATTTCTGAATCAATCTGATCATATGGACAAAGTGGAAACAGAATGAACAAAGTCAAGTGTAACACTGTGGTTCAGTGTTATTTTTACACTGACATATTGTTTGAAATATATGGAAACCTCTCCTGTCGCTTGCAACTACATTTTGCACAATTGTATTTGTATTTATGTGGATTTGTATTTTCAGTTGCTTTTTCATTTTAGTTTCCATCTGTGAAGCTTCCACCCACGAGACATTATGGCACAGGAGGACTGTGTTTGGAGAGTTTATTTACATTCCTCACCTGCTTCTCTCACACTGCTCATTTGTATTTCAGGCTCAGAGGAGAAGAATAACATTTTCATTATAACATGCCGGCAGCAAGAAACAAAGCAAAGATTAGATGGAATCCCACCAAAACAGTAAGATGAATATAGTTTGCTGTCAAGAAGTGAGACTACTGATTCTCAGAGACAAGTCAAGTCTCATTTCATGCAAAATCCACTGGTCGTATGGATGAAATGTAAATGATTTTTGCTTTCAAACACTATTCATGATCACAAGATATCAGATCTGTGTGTGTGGGAGCGTGTGCTTTGTAGGTTAGAATTCACAGTTATCTTAATATTTTTGTTCAATCAAGTAACACAATCATAATGTCAATCTTCAGTCTGAACATAGTAATCACAAACCATCTCTTATCCTGCTGTGTGAATTATATACACACATTAACACATCTCAAATCGTCTGCATACACACTGAAAAGTAGGCAGAAAGAAAATAAAATCAGTTTGAAACATGGCTCCCTGCAACAAATTGCATTAATATGCAATGCTTCCCACAGACAACTCTTTGTAATGAGTTATTCTATTGTGGGCAGATGGCAGCTTTAATGTGTTTGTTGAAAATTATTTCACATTAGCTTGTGCCACTAATAGCTTCACAAAATGCAAATTTATTACCAATGTTGGAAGAAGAAATGAACATCACATGATACAAGAAATGTGGAAAATGTTCCAGTTCTTGCCGGTCTATAATTTCAGATGATTTCTCCGGCTTTGCAGTTCTGCAATCAGAGAAATCATCACTTTAGGTGAAAGAAAGTCCTCCTCATTACATTTTCTCATTAGAGAGAAAAATTCAGATTCATTTTACAGCGTACAGTCCACTCATGTCTTATACTGAATACTAAGTTCAAAGCTCCTGACCTCTAAGTGTCTTGATTCATAATTCATTTCCAGCCCACAGTGTTTCTGTCCTCCAGCAAACCTTTGGATGTCAGTGTGCAAGCCTCAAGATGATGTTGGTGAATTTGGGACTGTGTTGAACTATGGCAGTGGGAGTTTTTGAGACAGCTTTGATCACTGGCATGATACAGGATGAATTGTTCATTATCCAGGATGCACTCTGAGATTATGTGGCATTTTGGAAATGCAAAGTAGGCTGCAGTTTTCTATTGATCAGTTACACATAGATAAATACGTAATGCAAGAGAGAGAGAAGAGAGAGAAAGAATAAAAAAGAAAGGCAGAAGAGAAAGACAGGAAAAAGATAAAATAAGACTCTGCATTACACTGTCTCGCACCAAAGACTCCCAGCTTTGATTCATCTTCCCCGGAGCCACTTGATGGACGGTCAGTAGACAAAAATTGTTCCTCCACTCTGCTCCCGGCACCTCATTTGACTACCTTCCAGTAGCTGCCATCTGGAGATACCGCAAGAGGTTTCTGGTCAAGGAGTAGCTACTGATGTTTTAAAAGATTTTTGTTGGGTTTTTTTCTAAGGTTGGATGAGGGATTCTGAATGGTCCCTTTTATTGAGGCTTATCCATTCATTCTGCCATTCTTACATGTTTACTGTTTGACCTGAATCATGGCCTTGCTATCCAGGACCCTTCAGCAAGCAAGGACAGCAACAAGATCAATCAGCACCAAATGCCTTCGCTCCTGAAGTGTTAAACTACCCTGACTGTATGGTCATGTGTATGGCATTGCTGTTGAATAGACATATAGGTCCTAAAATTGCTACTGCATGAAGGGGTTAATATTGCTGGTAAAATCCAATGGGGACAAACTTGCCAAACAGGGGGAAATATGACTCATTACAGAAGCTAGTTTTAGAAAACAATACTGCAAATAACCCCATTTGAATGTGTTGGAAGTTTCCATTTACACTGATGGATCTCAGTAGTGCACTGAAACTTTACTGATATGACATTGTGTGGCATAAATGGCATCATGTTTAGCTCTGATGAACATTATTATGATCAGGTTTTATCACAGTTTATATGGCTGGTGCATGGGCACAGTTCGGTTTTGTCCATAATGCTGTGCCTTGTCAACAGTGCTGTTTTCATTTAAGACCATGACCCAACTAGAGGCTAACACTGTACACTACCATGTCCTCCCAATCAGCACCATGGAAAGAGACAGAGCAGCAGCAGAGTGCTGAGCTTGGTTCACTGTGGAGACAGAGTTCTGCAAAGACTGCTGCTTTCACCACAGTACATGAGAAATTACCAACATTATAATTTTTCTTTTCCTACTGTGATTTAAATTATTCATAAATGCTTAAAATGAAGTCACTGCTGCACAGTACATCAGCAATTAGCTGTGTCCCCATACATTATTGCTCTATCGTTTATTAAAATGTTGTGCCTTCTTTAAAAGCATTATTAGTAACAGTGAGTGATTTTCACTGTTCACTTTTTCCTACTTATTTCCCCCAATTTTGGATTGACACATTCTCCTGCACTGCCGTCTTTGTCATTGCTAATTCTACTGTTGGGGAGGGTGTAGGCAGATATATTTATCCTCTGATAACACACACTGCATGCCAGCTGCATCATTTTGCCAGCCAACAAGGAGCTTCACTGTGAGGACATAATATGTTCACACACGGTTCACATGTTGGGAAATAGTAAACTTGTTGAAGAGGAGGTGAAGGGGTTGCCAAATTCATTATAATTCCTCCTCAGGCTACCATCAATATCTACCAAAATCCAGAAATCCTGTTGTGAGATAACTTGGCAGGTCCAACACTATGTTCCTGTGAGACATAAAAGTGTGAAAGTGAAAGTTGCTTAACTTTCTATCCATCAAGTATCTGGAGACAGTTCTGAAAAAAGGTCTATATTGATATTCTAAATATGACACCACATTGCACAGCACTCTCTGCACTCTGTGTTGTGACCTCCAGAAGTGGATTGTTTACAGTAAAGTTGCAGATACTCTGTGGTACTTGTACTCTGCTGCTAATGACTCTTGCAGCTCTAGTTTCCTCTGCTGTTGGTCTTTGTCCTGAATAAAAAAGCTCCTCTGTCTATTTCTAGTGACTCCATCCCAGTGGTTTCCATCACACCCGACCCCCAGCTGATTACCTGTGACTCTACTGAGAGAGTTTGATTTATGACTGCTTTGCTCTTATTATACTTGAGTGCTCTGCTGTAACAGTGTAGCTCTCAGCTGGCAAGTAAAACCTGTGAAAGCTTCCCTAAAGACTTTGTCTTGATAACAATTTGCCCCTGACGCGGAGCCAAGTGGCTGTAGAGCAAAGCATCACTTTCTGGTTCAGATCCAGTTAAAAGTGTGTTTGGTCTCTGTCACCAGACCTTTATTCCACAGAGAGAACTGGATCCCATTTCTAACAGAAGTAACCCTAAATATCCAGGCAGAGAGAAGAGAGTGAGTCTATATCTACAAAAGTATAATTAATTAAAAGTAAATAGAAAAACTGTTATTGTGGAGATTCTCTTTCTGCTTCACTAACTTGGTGAATGGTGGCCTTTTTTGTGAACAGAGCCAGCAGCTGCAGTGTCTAGTCATAGATGATTTAGAGGTGGGAGAAAGGTGATTACAATCTCCAGCACTATTGAATATACAACACCAGTCAAAAGTTTGGGCACGCTTTCTCATTCTGGGGAGTGGGAAGGTGCCAAACTTTTGTTTGGTACTGAAGGAATAGAGGAGGTTGTTTTACTTCAGTCCAGCCAATCCAGCTCCTGAAAACTGTTCTCATCACACTTCTGTTCTCGAACAACTCCAGTAAGAGGAACAACTTCAAATTCTAGGAAAAACATAGATATGTTTTTAAAAAAACTACAATTCCCTACAGTTGCGACATGCAGCTTAAAGGTATAATATGTAATTATTCCACATTAAAATATCTAAAAACAACTAGACCTATGTTATATATTTTGTTGAGTTGTGTACTTACATTATCCCAAATGTTTCCAACAATTTTCAAACCCAGAGAAATCTGTAACTTAATCAAAGTAACGGATCGTTTCATTTAGTTGCATGTCAATGGCGTCATACCTCCTCCACCAAAGAGTAAACACCATAGGTAAACACGCACAAGATGCATACGGCGGCGCTGTGTTTGTCCGCTACAATGGCGTCTACCAAAGAGTAACTTACACACATACAAGATAATACATCAGCGTTGTGGTTGTTCCACAGAAACTGTTATAAATTGACTTTTTTTCACTTTTAAGCCACATTTTCATGATAAATTTAGGTCGCTTTTAACTATATCTTTTAGCCGGAAGAAGGATTTTAGTCATTGGACGTCTGGATCTAAAGTTATAAGAGAAATAAACCAAACAAGTATTAGCAGCAGCTTGGCTAACAGCCCGTACCGAACGTCCGGTGCTCGCCAAACATCGTCGGAGAAACACTAATTTTTTTAGGTGAAACAGCTTTATTCAGTGTTTTTACCTGTAATCTCCGGGTCCGTTTGTTCTGAAGAGGAGACCTCTGCGGGTAATTTGGCTCCCGGCAAAAACATGCCAAATGATTAACACTGGAGTAATCCTATCCTAGTGAAGCTGGTTATTTAACACATGAATGTATAAAGCAAACTGGATACAGCGTCGGAGACGGGGCCCCGTTCATTCCTATGAAAGTTGCTCAGTGGCGCATGAAGCAATAAATAAATCGACTTCCCGGTGTGAAAGTACCCGGATCTTCCGCATTGTGCAGCCCACAGTGCATGCGCGCTAGTGACTTTCGCTCGTTCTCTTTATACATCCATGATTTAACAACGAAGAAAACAACTCCCATGATCCCGTGCTACTTCACACTGTCGTCACACTCTGTCTTTTGTTATTGTTTTGATTAAGAGACCCCTAGTGGCTGAAATTACATATTGTGCGTTTAAGACAAATCAGTCCGGTTCTTCCAGTTTGCAAAGTAGGGTTGTAAATAGGGTCGTGAAATTATATATCTATTGAAAATATTAAATAACTAGTACAGCTGAACTAGTAATTACACTGCATCTAGATGATCTATGTTAACAAAAAGTAAAGATGTTGGTTTATTTCAGATATAACTTTATTTCTCAGAATTGAAGGAGAAATAATTAAAACGGATGGCTTTAACATTAACCTGTCAAATTGTTGCATTATCAAGGACACTTTCGTGTTTTTCTGTTGAGAAATGTTAGAGATACCTTTAAAAGAAAACCTTAACATGGTGACAATGAGGACAGTACTTCCGGGCGGCAGGTCTTCTGGTCAGCCAATCGCAAAGTTTCAGATTCTGGATTTCAAATTCAGTTCATCCCTGGGGCGCTCCAAAATCTACATTTCTTTATTGAAAGAATATAATCAAACAGTTCCATAAAATAATAAGAATACATAACAGCTCAGATAACAACACAATGCAAAGACAATGATTCAAACAAAATGCAACTACATGGTTTCAGCAACAGCAGCTTCCATAGCAACCACCATAGCAACGTTAGAAAGCCTGAAAAAATCTTCATGATAACTAACAAAATAAAAATCATATAGAAACTATCTTAAAATATTGCATTTTCCACTGAAAATAAATGTCAGCCTTTTCTTTTTTTCACAGACAGAAACTTGACAGTCACATGACGTGGACGCAGGTCAATATAAAACAACAAGCCAAAAAAATGTAGGAATCTCACAATTTCAGAGCCGTTGTTGTGAAACTAATGTTTTGCACTGTGGACCAACGTAGCCATTGCACACTTTGATGTAAGATTGGGTTGGTAATGGGTACTTTCATGTAGTCTTTCTGTCCATCTCTTTCATTTTTATATGAATGTAGTTCTTGTGCATACAATACAAAAGAAAAATGCATAATTTATCAAAGATGCACACAGTACAGAAGAAATACACAGATATAAATTCTACATCAAACACATAGGCATTCCTTTTCTGTCTCAGGCAAACGCCCTCCTACAGACTGTCCTCACTCCTGTTCTCTGTGTCGCTGCTTTGTGTTATAACACTGATAATTAATTTCTGTGGGATGCTTTGTCTGCAGACTGTAGGTACTTGTAAGTGGCAGTTTTGAAACTGGCATGCACAACAGGGTGTCCATTGTTTTACTGTACATCCAACATGTAGCTGCTGGTCAAACATTTAATACTGAGACGCATTCAAGAAATAATGTTTTCTGACCTTTTTTACACAACAAGCTTGTATACAGACTTTGTGACAGGTGTGTGCATTTGTGTGCATACAAATAGCAGCCTCACTGACTGCTTGCGAGGTGATTGGTTAACCTTCCAGACTGCAACAAGCTGCATCAATGTCAACAATCTGAGAAAGTAGTGAGTCGGATCCTTCAAACCTCTCTGAGCTAAAAAATGTCACAAGTTGAGTGATGAAGCTCTTCTTCTTGAACGTGTTTCCTTTAAAATGTTCCATTTCAGAGTTTTAGTGAATGTGAGAGGACTTATTATGGGACTGACAGGAACGCAAAGACACATTGCAGTCATTTCTACCAGACTTATCAGAGGGCCTCTTTACCTCTCTCTGACAGAGGGATACAGCCCAGTTCAGCCTCTGTGAAACTCTGAAGAACAAATTACTTGAAAACTGCTGTGATGGAAGTGTACTCCACTGGATTATGAAGTCGTAAAACTAGCTGAGATGTCAGTCAACTCATATTGGGAAGTCAGCATTTATATTTTCAAGCTGGAACCAGTGGCAGAATATTTTTGCCACTTTGCAACAGAACAATTAAAGTGAACGCACTTTGACACAGTCCCTAAGAAGAAACAGACAAGCAAGCACAGACGGCCAGAGTACAAAAACCCATGTACACACATGTTTGTCTTTATATACTTGTGAGGACACTCATTGACATAATGCATTCCCTAGCTGCTTACCTTAACCCTAACCATCACAACTAAATGCCTAAACCTTACCCTTACCCCAAACTGAACCTAAACCCAATCTAATCTTAACCCTAAAACCAAGTCTTAACCTTCAAATTGCCCTTTGAAGTTGTGAGGACCGGCCAAAATCTCATCACAACACAGAAATGTCCTCACAAAGCTTGTTTTCAAATGAAATTGGTTCTCTGAAAGATAGACACGCACATCCATACACGTACACAGTTACCTAAACCATAAAATGATCATCACTGTGACCAATCAAAATGTATCCATCTGGTGTCTCAGTGGAAAATCAAGTGTTAAAATGTGTAGGTCTGGTGTTGTTAGTACAGTCACAGATGTTACAGTAACAACAATCGGATTGGGATTGGTGTGTGTTCATGCTCCTACATCTGGTTATGTAAAAGAAATGGTGGTGGAGGTGTTTTTGTTTCCAGTACATGTACAGTACACAAACAATATTTACAAAGGGTCCCTGCTTTTAAACAGGAGGAGAACATCTCTTCACACTGCCTGCTGTATTCAAATGTTAGAGCTACTTCAGTGTTGTTAGTGCTTTGCAGGTTAAGGGCCAAGTAACTGACACACTGGTGGTCCAGCTAAAGTGATTGAGGTGTGGTGTTACTCCTGCCACTGTGCAGGGGAAACCCCTACACGGGTTGAATCTGCCTGTCATGGCATTAGCATGCAAATTTCAGTGGGCTAAGCTGAAAGGATGAGTAACTAAGCCAATAAAGTCTTGTTTGAGAGAGAAGGGTGTGTGAAATGGAAATGTGTGCAATATTTTCTTAAGAGGAAGCAGACACTGCTTTGTCAATATCATAATATGCGCTCTTTTCCATGACTTAGAAATACTTGACAGCTTTATAATTGGGTGTCAAATAATGAAATTTAAAAAGGGGAAGACAAAATGATTCACCTAATCTGTGACTGTACTATGCTTTGTACTGTGCGTGACCACATTTAAATACTTTTATATACACAGTATGTTCTTGAACTGAATGCCTACGCGCATGTGGGAGAGATTTCCTGTAAATGTCTTTGTATGTGTGTGTGCGCGAGTGTTTGTGTGTCTGTGTGTGATGAGTGAAGGGGGGAGGTGGGTCATTTGGGCCACGTCACACAGATGGATGTTATATTTTTTCAATTTTATTTATATAGCGACAAATCATAACAAACACCAGACTAAAAATGGCACCCATTCAGTCCTATAAGAACTGCTCAGCTGGCCCATATGCCAAAAAAAGTCTCTAGCTTCCAGGTGTGCTTCCACATTATGTGGCCCACTGAATATGCACAGTAGTGTTTCCCCTGCCGGCCCTGCCAGCAAGTTCCTGCTCGGCCTATAGACTTTACACTGTGATGACGTCATGGATTTTTAAATCGCTTTTCTCAGCTTGAGGAAAGTTTTACAAATATAAAACTTCCATGGATCATAAATTCATAACAAAAAGAGTCATCATTGACATTGTTTGCAGTTCAAGGTGTACTGTCAACAGTTTTACAGACGTCTCTTTTACAATGGTGGTCTAAGGGGAAGATGCTTTTTGGGCCACAGGGGGATTTTTTCTGCAATACCGCGTGCTAGTGGCAGAGCCCTATCAAGCTCTTATTATACATCTATAGTTTAGCATTATAACTTGAGTCCTGCAGTAGACACAATGATGACAGAGAAGCATTCAGAGCTCAGACACTGACAGAGACCCCAGTTTGTCAAAATAACGGTTAAAAAAAAAGATAATGGAAATTGGGGATCAGAAAAGGACAATAAAGTCTCTGAAATGAAGAGAAATAGACAGAAACAGCAGGAAAAAAAAATCAGCAATGAATGGAGAAATATTTTTTAATGTCTTTTTTTTTCTAATTTTCTTGAATTTTGTTGTTGGTAAAACTTGATTAATTTGTCATCAGTTCAAATCAGTCAGTGAAAACCAAATATGTCTAAATTTAAAATTTTGTCTGTGGCCAAATATTGTAAATTATAACTCCCTCAGTAGTTCATACATTGATTTTGTGTATTAAAACAAAATAAGATTGGAGATGCTGCTTTAAGTAATTGTAAACGTTTCTATGGTGACCTGTGCCCTTGCAGTACAGTTTCATATTTATGTACTATGTATGCTGCCTGCTGTGGTCCTGTTTCTGCTCCTGATAACCTGGTCTGGAAGATTGTAGCATGCTGAGTGCGCCAATTTCTCCAGCAATCTCTCTTGTATAATTGTAGAAATAATCGTTATTAGTGTCTGTATATTTCTTAGTGTTCCCCATTGTTAGTTTGCTTAGTTATGAGTCAGTAATTCGTGCCTGATGAAAAATGAAGCTATCCACTGCGGAGTAGCAGTGGACCACAGTTTTACATTTATACAGCTTTGCTCTGCTCTCTGTTATGTTCACATTTTAGAGAATGTAATTAATATTCTCCTCATTAATGATGTATTATTTCACGGCCACAACCCATCTGCCATTAATCAGAATGTAATTTTTTACGACCCGACCCGCCCAATCCGCAGATTACCCAGGGCTCTAACTGCAATCCGCCCATCAGTACTGTCCATGTACAAGCTATGTTTGATAAGTGTTTTAGGCTTAGATTATAACAAAAAGACTACAATAATATATTGAAATCATCTAAATGTATGCTTTAGCTAATATACTCACACACAGCCAGGGTAGTGCTGCGTTTTGGTAAACACCAGTGCAACATATGCAAGGTCCTACCAGCAAGTAATTTGTAACTGAGGGGACAGATGGACCATTTCAGGTCTCACTGCGTAACCAGCCAGAGATAATAACCATAGTAACAGCATGAGAAGATGCACTCCATTGTAGTCAGTGCTCGGTTCAGTTTGTCATTTGCTAAGCGATTGTTTAAAATAAATAAATGAACAAATAAATAATTATATATAAAATCCCTTTCGTAATGGAGGCATCCCGGGGAATATCAAAAAGTGAGTTCTCAGAGTTAGAAGGATCATGAAAACCCCATTTGAAAATGTGATTGGATTTTGATATTATATTTTCAGAGTACATTAAGCATGTCTGTTATTTTGACAAATAAAAGAGAACTGTACTGTATATCAGTTTTGCTAACTAGAATGTCAAAACTTTGGACCTCAATAACTCAAAACCACTCAGAATGCAGATAGAACTTGATAATTCTAAGGCGTCAACCTGTTATTTTCCTGTTATGGTACAAGTCAAAATGCGTGTTTCGAAAAATGCTCATATAACAAAATCACACTGCAACAGAGGAGACACATCAGGCTTTCAATGACAAAAATTATTGACAGCACAGACAAAACTACCCATTTCATTTCCAGCTCACAAACAACAACAATTCAGGTTTCTACTCAGTAATTCTCATTCTTTCCATCTTTATATGTCCATTGTTGTATTTAAACTCCTACACTCTGAATAGTCCCTGCAGCTCTGTCCTCCTGCATCCTGGGTCACACAGCACTGTGAAAGTGTCATGTAACCTCACAGAGCTTCCAGCAGTACAGGATGTCATTATGCAGCATACGAGACCAAGTTCACACTCAGACCAGCAGATCTTCCCTGCTGGCAGCAACCAGAGCTGGAAGCTACAAATTATCATCACTTCTCGTACGACACATATTCATCACAGCATGAGGACTCATTACAGATAAGCAGCACTGTTGTACCTTAATATTACTGACAGAAACATATGGGTGGGCAGACAGAGACAACACAATGACTCTTCTAGGTGATTCAATAAAATGTGAAAGCAGTTTAATGTGTTTGGTTCAACTGCTGTGAAGACTAATGGTGAAGGAGATGATGATGGAAGTTATGTGATTGCCACTGGCTCTAAACAAACACATGTAGTTCTCTCAAAAGTTCAATATTTCAGCCTGTATATCTCTTAACACCAGCACTACAATAAAGGCTATTGAACACAGTATTCTCTTCATAGTTCATGAATACAATAATTACATTTGTCAAATTTTTAGCCCTGCCACCAACATAGTTCTAAGGATGGTCAGTTGGTCTTCTACTTTGGTCCAGACTGAAATATATATATAACTATATATAACTACTAGATCGATTGCCATGACACTTTGTACAGACATTCACATGTCCCAGAGGATGAATCCTACTGACTTTTGATAATCTTTCCTCTAGCACCACCAGAAAGGTTGACACTTTTGGCTTTTAATGAAATGTCTTGACAACTATTGGATGGTTTGCCATTTAGCACACATATTCATGTTCCCCTCAGGATGAATTTGAAAAACTTTGGTGACCCCTTGACTTTTTATCTAGTACCATCTTCTGGTCAAAATTTACATTTTCCCAATACTTTGGTCTATGCAACTGGAATTTCTACTACCCTCAGTTGTAGGATACTTTGTGTTTACTGCTAATTAGAAAATTGGAGTATGCTATCATGATGCAAGATGTGATCATGGTAAAGATTACACCTGCTTATCATCAGCATGTTAGCATTGTCATTGAGAGTATGTCAGAATCATGGGTGTGGTTAGCATGCTGACTTTGGCATTTAACTCAATGCTGTGCCTAAGTACAGCCAGACTCTTGCCCTTGCTTATAATTGTATCACACTCTCAAAATGTGAACGGTACATCTGCTATAAATTAAAATGTAATTATGGTACAGAAATGTATTAGTTGTTCCCTATGATTGTTGTCATAAAGTATATATCAGAAGTTAAGACAGTAGCCTTGTAGGTCAAAGAAGTACATATTTCTGCTGGAAGAGCTGGTTCTGTGCCAAGTTTGACGTGTCAGGTTTTCAGGTGACAGTAAGTAATTAAATGAAGTACACTTGACTCAGAGAATGACTAATTTGGAGGGAAAATTGTTGCCTGCCATGTGAGTGGCCATTTGAAAGTGCTTCCTTAAAGACCAGGGCCATGTTTCCCAATAATGATCCAATGATGATGATGATCCGCAGTTTTAGGTTTAGGTTTCGGTGATGTGCATGTGACTGTTCTGTTGACAGAGGAAAAAGCTGATGCAGTTCATGATTGTCAGTTGAATCAGGTTTATGATGCCTAACAATATTTGTATTGATTCCGAGATGCACAGAAACTTTTCTGTAAATTGTAACATCTTCATAAAATGAAGGTTTATGAAAATAGTAAGATTCAAAGACCCTGTTGGTGCTGAAGATTAACCTTCTGGGTTGCAATTCCCGTGACAATAGGAATTTCCTAATTGACAGATTCAGACTGACAGATTGCAGGATGAAAGCTGATAGTTATGGTGACATTTGCATTTTTGAATAAGAGGTTTTTAGCAATACCAGTGAAAAGCAGGAAATCACAGTGACACTTGAAAATCAGTAAATAAAGACTCACAGTAAGGCAGAGTGGAAAGAATGAATCAGAAACTCATGGTTAAATATAAAAGAGGAGGGAGGAATAAATGATTTTGCTCTGTGGGCTTTTTCAAAAGCTTTATTTAAATCTCCATTCATTGATTTGAATAAAACAGTATGTTATGTTTTCAAACTTTAGGATCTGTCCAGCTGTCACAACTAATAAAAATGTCAGTGGTTACATGTATCTTCCCCTGTATTTTTTTATCTTAACATTCAAACAGTATAATATTCAAAACAAAAAAATGGTTTGTCTGGTGCCAGTAAAGTTCTTCTCAATGTTTCTTCCTTTTCTTTACCTTAGTCAGGGAGTTTTATTGTCACCTTTAACTGGTCTCGAGTTCTGTTCTCAACTAGACTAAAATGATACAATTGAAGGAGGATCACTTAAGCTATGTTTAAAATGAAGTGCATTAAACTTCTAACATCAAAGAAACAGCATTATACACATGGAGTTGGTATCCATGCATATACATTAAGAAAGAGGAAGAAGGTGAAATGAGAATAGTTTTGAGTTGTATTGAATATCTACTTGGCTCGATGAAATCTTGAATCTTTAGCCGCCTTTCCTTTAACCTGAGAGTGTACAGCCTATGGTACACATCAGCAACCTGATCAACATTAATTGGATACACACTGCTAATGTAAGACTGGGAAGACTTCCCCAGACTTGTCTTTAATCGTTAGAACAGGCCTGATGGAGATGACCTGAGAGGCTCATAACCACTAAGCAGGCCTGAGAGCTGTTGTGGAGCGAGAGCATTTAGTGCTTTACAAACAAGAAGTAGAGAGTTGAAGTCAATTCTAAAAGTCTAATAAAAGCTGATAAAGTGATCACAGTTACACACACTACCACGAGGGACATCCTGTGAAAAGGCAGTGTAGTGAAAGAACCTGAGACACTTGCTTTCAGCAGGTTCAGATGGCTCTGCAAAAGATCAGCAACAGAATGGACCAAGGATCAAGGGGATAGACTGAACAAGCTAAACGTAATTATTACTTAACTCTTAGAAAACATTTGTCATTACCTCTGTTAACTATTGCTATGGGAGAAGCAGATTGGAGTGGCAGTTGTTTAAATGTTTGAAGGCTCCTAACTTCAAATGGTTGCAGGTTCAGTTCCGAGTGCTGGTAGTGTTCAGTCATTGTCAGCTTATCTGTTTCTTTTGCTTTTTCAGATTTTGATCAACAATCAATCAGTCAATCTTTCCTGGAGGCAACAGAGAGCTATTGTACAGCCTCTAATATACCAACAACCCTTCACCGATTGCAAATAAAATATCTGCAATAAAACTAGCAGAGGAGCAGTTTTATTGTAGAAAAAAAGGGTAACAATGTTTATGTTGGCATACTGCTGAGAGTCTCCTCTGTGCTTGGCAGGGTTGGACTGGGGATAAAAGTCAGAGAGAGTCAGATAGATGAGAGAGGTGGATGGCAACCGCCCAGAACCTCATTGGGACAGGCACAATTCCCTTTTCCATCTCTCTCCAGCACTGTCATAGTTCCGCTGACATGGGATCCACTGGGCACAAAATAATTTAAAGTGAGAACTTGCTAAAGTTCACAAACAGTTGAAAAATAGATGTTAATTTCTAATCAGCATTTACAGTTTGTGTGCAAACTAGTAGTCCTATATATGAATAAGCAGGGAGTTTCCAAGTCAGTGTGTCTAAATATTGGATATGTGATGAAGACCAGCGGTCTTGTGCTTTCTGGTGGAGCTGAAGTGTAAATGCTCACTGAGCGGCTGTAAATACATCTAGTGCTACAGAGTTAAGCTCCTCACTTCTGAACAGCCTGAAAATATTGGTTTTGCTGAAGGTGGTGAAGGATGAATTGTTTCACTCTGTCATGACCTGCATGACAAGGACATTACAGCAAACTAAAGCCATGTGATACTGTCTGTCTTTCTCAAAATCTTTAAGTATTTCTTTGCCTTTTACCTATCTCTTCTTTCACCGTTATCTCAATCTTTCTCCTTGTACTCATCCTTTCTGTCTGCCTTTTCATGTGTTTCCTTTTATCACTAAAAAACATTTCCACTGCAATATTTATGCATGTTGAGCGTTTTCTGTATGCGGATGTCAAGCTTTTGTTCAAGAAAAATAGAGTGAAAACCGATTTCCAATTTCACTGTTTTGTTCATCCATTCAATCGGTTCTTTTCTTCCACCTACCTTTTTTCTTTTCTGCTGAGGGTGATAAGGAGGGTCAATTCAACTCATTTCAGACGGTTGGAAGAAAAACAAAGTTTCTGTGACTAACACTGGTGAACCTGATGGATATCTGAAAAGAGAAATGTTGCTGTTGTATCTGGCTCTTTACAAGAAAAATGCTGAGGCTGTCAGTCTTTTGAGATGTTTGTGTGCTTAAGTCTTGCAAACTGCAAATCTGCACACAGCTCAGATCTTTAGATTTGAGAGAAAGTCCTACATCCAGTATTGTACACTGTATTGTTTATAAAAAATACTTAAATGTCATTACAACATAAAATATGATGTTTGGAATTTGGGTAAACTGTTTGCTGCAGTATGTAGAAATGTTCTCATTATTATTTTGTTCTGTAAAATCTCCTGTAATACTCTCAAAAACTCTCCTTTTACTTGAACCAAAACACTGATAATGTGAGAAATCTCCTGCTGTGATTTGATGTAGTGTAGAGGTGATGTCATTATTCTTTCACAGAATCAGAGGTGATTGAATGATGATAATAATCACAGAGAGAAATTGTTGAACTGGATCAAATCCTCATTAATCTCCCCACGCACATTCCCCTTCACATCTGAGGCCATGTTCATGAGTGAAGTGGGATGTGTGGCTCCTGGTTAAGTGGATCACACTTTTCCTCCTACATCCAGTTTCTATCACCCAAACACACCCAGAGTACCTCCTGTTCTTATATGTATCTCTTTTCCCTTGATGCTTGTTTCCAAACAGAAATGCAGCATGAAATGATTCAGAGTGGAACCACTGAATCAGTCTGAAAGGATTGAAGAGGGAGAGGCTGTACTCACTGAGAAGCCTACAATTACTGTATGTATGAAAACGAATGCTGCTTGATGTACAGAGTCAGGGATGAATGTGTTGCTATAAGAGTTCTGCTGTATTTATTCCTGTGAGTGTTTGTGATTTCTGCATTAGGAACTGTCAGTAAAAAATGGGTCACAAAATGGACAAACCTGCTGTTCAGTTGTCTGGTTAAAAATGACCAAAGACCATATTGACACATGCTGTATTTCTGCAACACACCCCTGTATGTGATGGGATTATATGATGCTATTTCCAATTTAAGCTGCAGTGCAATCAATTTCATGGCTCACTTTCACATTCAGTAGTCTCTACAGGTGCACTGAGGCCTTCTCAGAACAAAAACTCTAATTTAACAGTATGACAGACTGAGGAACAAAAGAGTTCTGCAGTCTGTTCAGTTAAGCCATTAGGACTCGAAAACGCTGTCAAAAGCTGATATTCTCGAAATAAAATATGGAAGGGACCTGATATAATATTACCGACCAGAGACAATATTATTTTAGTATAAGCAGTTTGAACTTAACTGAAATGTTTGACCCACAACCTTGAGCAGATATGTAGCAGTCTAACCAGTCTAGCTTTAAGCTGAACAGAGAGACAGCTGTACCATGCACTTATTCCATACTGCATAACACTGCATTACAATTTGGAAAAATAATAACATAATCTGTGTGTTTGCTCCAAGTAGCCTCAGTCTCCTAAGACAATGAATACATTGTTGTGCCTTGCTACAGATATACCCCAAACATTAAACACTCTCAGATCAGGAAATTTTGGTGTCTATTAAAACAGTACTGAAAAGCTTAAAGAGTATGTGTAGCCTGCTGTACGTAAACCCCAAGTGAGAACTTCAGCCGATAATGACTTTCATTAGAATGTTTTATAATATCTTTGCCTTCTGAAGGTTAGTAGCTTCGAGTTGGTTGCTGCTTGAAATAGAGGGTTGTATATGCAGTGCGCTCCAACCACATTTTTTTGCAAGAATGATGAAAACATAAAAACTCTTCAATAGGTTACCACAGACTTGCATGTTCTACTGCTCGGCAGGATGCCAATGGGATATCACAGCAATATTTCAAAATGAATGTCAGAGATCAGAGCACAGTCAAGAGTTATGTGTAAGATCACTGCAGAGTTCTGGATAAAAAAAGAAAAAAAAAACATCACCTCTGCATTCTCTCCCTGCTCTCACTCTCTCTCTGCCTCTCCTCTGGGACTGAGTCAGATCCCCAGCACCAGGTTGTCATTTTGAACCTCCATCACTGCCTGTTCCAGTCTTGTTTCCCAGTCTTGTTTCTTGCCTTTGGGACAGATGATGGCTCCCTACTGTTCCCATCCTGCCCTCTCCTGCTGTGATTGTGGCAGCTTCTTGTCCTCTGTCATGACTGTCAATTGGTTCGATGGTGAAACTTGTTATGCCAGCCAGCTGACTAACCTCTGGCAGTGTAGCGTGTATGTGTGTGTGTGTGTGTATAGGTGTGTAGTTGTCTAATCTGACAGGGATTAACTAAACAGATCCTTGCCAAAGACTGAACAAATACAGGGGTATAAACACATATCAAACTTAAATCACTGTCAACAACACTGATATATGCAAAATACAGGAGAGATGATGAACAGCAGTTCTGGTGTGTGACTTAGATTTTTTTTTTTTTTTTTTCCTGTTGGTGGTTGGGCCTTACACAGTAACTGAAGGAATGTTTTCTCCATCATTATAATTTTAAAGATAACCTATTATGCTCATTTCAGGTCTATATTTTTATTCTGGGACTTCACTTGAGTAGCTTTGCATGATTCACAGTTCAAAAAATTCCTGATTTCTATTATACTGACTCTTTATCCAGCCTCTGTCTCTTAACAGGCAATCTTAGCTCCTGTCTCTTTAAGGCCCACCTCCCCATGAGCCCACTCTGTTATGATTGGCCAGCTTTACGGAAGCCTGCCAAGGAACAGCTGTATCAGAGTCATGTTAAGTTACCGCTGATGCAAACCCAACATTTCCTGCCTTACAGCGTCATACTAAAAGCTTTTAAATGACTAAATAACAGGAGATTTTATTGTGAGGAATTTACCGGAAATGAAACGTGTTCCTCACCAAATTAGCAGAGTTTCATTAGCAGTGCTAAAAATCAGTCAACACAAAAACATGGAGATATTTGGAGCTCTTTGTTCAGCAGATCAGTTAGAAATAATGCAGGGATGAATTGCAGAAGCAGAAACAGCCACAGTGATGATGATATTTGATGAGGAGCTGCAGATGACCAGCACACCTCCAACAGGTAAACTACTCATTTTACTTTGCCCTGCTGTGTAATGATTACCCCCAAAACTTGGCTCAGACTGAAAGTAGAAAAAAAAAAAACCTTGGAAACCGAGTATTCAGAGCAGTCTGAAGCCAGTGCTTTTTGCTCACAGGGATTACCTCCACATAAGTTTACCTCATTATTTGACACTTTGACAATTTTTAATATGAAAAGATCATTGTAACATTACAGATATGACTGAAAATAAGGAAAAGCATAATACACCCCCTTTAAGTAAGGGGCAAATTGGCAATTAGTGCACTATAATCACATTTACATCTTGTACACTAATTAACCAGCATGCTCATAACAACTACTGCTATTACAAATATATACTTGTAATTTGTTTTTGGTGAGGTCATGGAGTTCATCTGCTATAGTGGTCTCTCTTTCTCTCTCTCTCTCTCTCTCTCTCTCTCTCTCTCTCTCTCTCTCTCTCTTTATCTCTTCTATTTCAATTCACCTCCAACTGACATCATTTTGTCTCTTTGTGTTTTTCAAGATTATTGTACGACCATATTGGGAAATGAAATGAAAAATACATATTCATGCACAACATTTGCAGTAAACTGACATCCTGATCCACAGTGCAATTATAGACAGCACACGTGTTCTGTCTCTCTCTCTACTGTGTCTCTGTTAACCTCTTTGTGCATCACATCCACTCCTGAAGCCTCTCCTGACACTGTGGCCAAACCCACAACACAGCCAGCATGACCCTTATCATCACAACAGCAGACCCTGTCCACATCTGTGGCAAAGCACCCAGCATGTGATGTGTGTGTGAGAGAGAGGGAAGGGGGGAGTGCAAGTGTGGTTGTTGTTGTTTATGTTCTCTGTATGAGTCTAATTAAAGTTTAGTTCAGTGTAGAGTACTACAGTACATTTAGAGTGCTAAACACAGCATTATTCTCAACCTGACAAACAGGAGAAAGGCAGTGAAAACAGGCAGCTTTGTAAGTGCTGCTGGAAAAAGCTTCTGTGAAAGCTTTCAAAATCCACCTATCTATTCTCCACAACAGTACTTACATTGTTAATTAAAGTATTTTTGAGTATTTCAAAGAATGTATAACTGTCTGTTATAAATAATAATAAATATGGAGTCCCTTGACAGTTGTGCCTCTGACTGAAATAGTAATATTAACACTATTCACACAGTTATTGCTTTGTGATTTTGTAGTGAGACACTTTGTATTGTAATCTGTACAGACATAACACATAATATTCAGTAACTTTATTAACATTCACAAAATCCTTAGAAACAGAGACTTGAACACAAGGACATGCTTTACATTCCTCAGTGTTACATCTGTACAGATAAGTCAGTGCCATAGTAGAGCTGTCTGTACCATTTAGTATGGAAATCAAAAAATAATATTAATACCTGCAGCCCTTTGATGAATTATGTCTAATGGTGCCTCCATATTCTATCTATCCCCCTCCAGAAAGAAAACAATATTCCATTGTATTTCAATAAAAAGACTGTGCTGCTCAAATCTTAATTTGATCTTTTTGCTCCAACAACATGCATGAAAAGTAGACGTCATTCATTTATCACTCTGCTCTCAGTTGTATCAGCATGGATGATTATCACACAATCAATAAGCTGACAGATCACCATCGTTTGTTTGTTTTTTGTTTTTTTTGGAAAGATAGCAGTAGACAAGATGTGTGGAGCACTTTACAGCTGCAGCAGGTCCTGACATACTGACCTCCAACACAGACCAAAGGTAAGGTATGTAAAAATATAAAATATGAATATATATATGTGTGTGTGTGTGTGTGTGTGTGTGTGTGTGTGTGTGTGTGTGTGTAACTGTATGCTCCTACTCATCTAGGCTCTGTGACAGATGACCAACAGTATATTTTACATTTTTTACAGAAGAGTGGGATGTAGTAAACTAAACCACACAGAGGAGAGACAAGGAGTCTGAACAGGGTAGAAGAGGAGGACAGCAGGAGAAGATCTTTGAAGATGTGTAAGATAATACTATGAAAATTACTCAAAGTTTGAAGCTTTTCAAGAACTTACACACACAATGTAGCTGAAAAAAAGAAAAATAAAAGTTATATGTATATACAAACACAATCCTCTAAATATATCTGCAATTAAAATGATACATTTCTTATTTCTCATCCAAACAGAACTGTCAAAACATCTTTCATCTCAGGGATGATGGGAAAGAGTGATGTTTCGCATCTCTGAGTTCAATATGCAGTGACAAGACATACAGTTTGAGCTAAACAGATAACCCTGCAGCAAGCTGGGATTGTAGTTTTACCTCCCGTATAGTTTAATGAGATGATCAATTCAGCTGCTTTGAATAAGAATCATATTACCTGTCTGTGCCAGAGGAGATATTTCAACAAAGGCAACAGAGATGCAAAGTATCAGACGGCTCACTTTAACAAAGACCACACACCACAGATAATCCTATGATGCACAGGCCTACATATTCATTGCAGGATATGCAGGATGTCTTGGTAAGGGATCTAATGGTCTGTGATCTTTGACAGAGTGGAGGAGAGCACATGGTTTTGGAGGATAGGCCATTTTTTTTTTATACATTTTGACATGTCACAGTTGTGATGATTTTGATAGGTTGACACTGTTGCTTATAGGCAGGAAACCAGAGTTAATATTTTGTCCAGAGCTGTCTTTGGATGTAAGCTATTAAAAAGAATATTTACTCTCTATGTTGAGTGATCGTAGGATGTGATAAAGTCACAAGACAGGCCCTATCATTCACAAAGTCAGTTAAATATTATATTGCCCTAAATAATGCAAGCACAATTTATCTATCATGGAGCCTTTTATACGTCACCTTTTGCTATTATTTTCAATTATTTTTGATAGCTTTGAGGTTCAGAGATGGTTTAAAAAAACAAATGAGACTTCTAAATAATTCAGCAGATGATACTGGAAGAGGCTTGGTTGTCTTCAGCAGTAACTGTGTTCAGAGGCTGATTCTCTGAGGGATCAAAAGTGTTTATGATGAAATGATTACGTTTGCAGGCCATTAGTCAGAATTTTAATCCATGTTTTTTCTGTCGACAGTGAAAGCCTGACAGATTTGGTGGGCCAACACTTTCTGAGGGTTAAAAAAATCTGTCATTTTATGATTCATCACATTAACTAATTCTGTACACTTTGCATTACTGTCAATCATTTTCCAAAGTACACCACAAGTTAGTTAGTTTTTCTGCCATCCAGGCTGGTGATGCAGTTGATTGATTTAGAAACATGTTCTAGTCGATTCAATTTTACTCCAACATCCAAAAATAAATATATACATATATATATATATATATATATATATATATATATATATATATATATATATATATATATATATATATATATATACACAGTAACAGTCAAAAGTCTGGACACACCTATTCATTCAGGGGTTTTTCTTTATTTTTACTGTTTTCTACATTGTAGAACAATACTGAAGACATCAAAACTATAAAATAACACATACGGAATCATGAAGAAAACAAAAACGTGTTAAACAAACCAAAATATCTTTCATGTTTTAGATTCAGCTTCATGAAGCAGTCAACTGGAATGCTTTTCCAACAGTCTTGAAGGGGTTCCCACATATGCTGAGCATTTGTTGGCTGCTTTTCCTTCACTCTGCGGTCCAGCTCATCCCAAACCATCTCAGTTGGGTTTAGGTTGGGTGATTGTGGAGGCCAGGTCATCTGATGTAGCACTCCATCACCCTCCTTTTTGGCCATATGGCTCTTACATAGCCTTGAGTTGTGTTTTGGGTCATTGCCCTGTTGAAAAACAAACAATGGGCCCATAAGGGCAAACCAGATGGGATGGCTTGTTGCTGCAGAATGTTGTGGTAGCCATGCTGGTTAAGTGTACCTTGAATTCTGAATAAATCACCAACAATGTTGACAGCAAAGCCCCCCATGCCATCACACCTCCTCCATGCTTCACCGTGGGAACCACACATGAAGATACCATCCGTTCACCTTCTCTGCATCTCACAAAAACATGGCGGTTGGAACCAAAAATCTCAAATTTGGACTCATCAGACCAAAGTACAGATTTCCACTGGTTTAATGTCCACTCCTAGTGTGTCTTGGCCCACGCAATTCTCTTCTCAGTGTCCCTCAGTAGTGGTTTCTTTGCAGCGATTCGACTATGAAGGCCTGATTCATGCAGTCTCCTCCAAACATTTGATGCTGAGATGTGTCTGCTACTTGATCTTTGGGAAGCATTGATGTGGACTCTGATCTCAGGTGCTGTTAATTGGTGATTTCTGAGGCTGGTAAATCTAATGAACTCATCCTCAGCAGCAAAGGTAATTCTTGGTCTTCCGTTCCCGGGGCGGTCCTTATGAGAGCCAGTTTCATCAAAACATTTGATGTTTTTTGCGACTGAACTTGAAGAAACTTTCTTCTTGAAATTTTCCAGATTCATGTCTTAATGTAATGATGAACTGTTTCTCTTTACTTAGTTGAGTTCTTGCCCTAATATGAATTACTATTTGCTGTATACTAACATTACCTCGGCACAATACAACTGATGGTCTCAAATACATTTAGAAGACATGAAATTCCACCAATTAATTTTTGAGAAGGCATACCTGTTTGAAAGCCATTCCAGGTGACTACTTCATGAAGCTGAATAAGATATTGCAAATAGTGTGCAAAGTTGTAATCAAGGCAAATAGTGGCTACTTTGAGGAATCTAAAGTATGAAACATAGTTTGGTTTATATAACACTTTTTTGTACATTATATGATTGCATATGTGATCATGTTTTCAGTATTGGTCTACAATTTAGAAAAGAAAATTCCTTGAATGAGTAGATGTGTCCAAACTTTTGACTGATACTGTGGGGTAGTCTTGGGATTGAACCCACTCAGTTGTAACTCACCCTCCTGCCACCTTTTAGCTTCATTAGTCATCGGGCAGGAAAACAAATGATGCAACTGTTAGCTACTCTTCACAGTGAACCTCAAATTACTTCTCTTTTTTCACTGCTAGGTTCATGCTGGTTCATATTAGACTTATCGCGTACTCGTAAAGTGCCAAGCAATAGAGCACACATATCTGAGAAAGTCCTCATGTTATTTACATATTACTGAATATACAGGAACCTAACAATGCCAACCCCATGCATTACCCACATATCACTGAAAAATATCATAGTGCTTTTGATTCCTTCCAAATTCTCCAATAAAACAGCTTGAAATGACACATCTAGGCAGTTTTTTTCTCTCTCTCTCTTTGTACGAGGGCCAGCAAGATAGAGATGGAAATCAAATCAAAGAGTCATCAGGAATGTTGATAAGAAATTGAGGCAGGATGGAAATGATGGAAAAGTAGGCAAGAAACATAGCAACAAGCTGTTTCTGTGTTTGTGTGTGTGTGTGTGTGTGTGTGTGTACTCTTACTATCTCTTTCCAAGTTCAGTATTTCCAGGCGGAAGCAAGACAAATGTTTACACAAAGTAGGGTTGGTTCAAATATGTCCATCTTACCTGAAAAAATAGAAAAAAACAGAGAGACATGTTGTTAAAATGCGCTGGATGAGACTTTTGATTTCAATCAAAATCATATAATAAAGTGGCAACTTTACAACAGAAATTCTGTAATTTGTTTCTGGAAGAATTCCTCTCTGTGTCTCTCTGGATCCTGCCAACTGACCAAACTGCAGCTCCAATTAGACACGTTTTCTGTGAAGAAGTGATCTATTGCTGCTCATTGCATGTTAAATGTTTGTGCAGGTGGTGTTATGAAAAAAAAAAAAAAAACACTCAGTGAAATACAATTAAGCATAGTGTAATGCAGTGTGATCAATCATATCTGGGTAAAAACGAGTTTTGGGATTCACCCAACCCTACAGAACCATTTTTGGGATAAATGCTGTACAGAGTGGTAGATAGGGTGAGTACAACACTGCAGAAGTACTGTTTACTAATGTGGCACTGCCTGGCTCAAATAAGAACGTTTCTATGTATGATCCAGGAGCAACATATCAGAAGAGAAATGCTCCATTAAATACAGTGACAACATCTAAACCTCATTTATTGTTTAATCTGATCTAGAAACATTCAACTTTACAGTGTCTTTCCTTCACTTTGTACACAAACTCTCTTGTACATCAAGCCAGTCATATTGGTTTAAGATACTCTACATTTTCAGTCATTATTTGTCTCACTTTAAAGCCCAAATACTTAATATACATCGAATTGTATTGATTTTTATGATTAATCAATAGCAGAATTGGTGTTAACTTAGCATGTGAAATGTCAAAGGCAAATAAGATTTATGTCATATACTGCTGTATGATAATGACTATAAAATTCATGTGTGTGCCTCTAGTGATTTTGACCATCTGCTGTGTATTTTTATCTGGGAATTTCAGAGAGACACGTACACACACTCATAGAAAAAAGGTAAATACAACCAATATATACAGTATGTGTCCTGGAACAATAAGCTTGAAAGTTTATTTCAACATTCACTCTGATGTGCATTCACACTTACAGACACACACATATTTCCTGAGTCATGTAAGAAACTCTGACATATTCCAAATCAGACAGAAAGATGGATTTTCACTGCTCTGGGTTTCAATTACATGTAAAGTGAAGCCTGAAATGAAGAGAGGTCGATGCCTTGATTTAACAGGAAATCACTGCTGCTGCTAAATGTATTTGCCACGGTCAATTCCTGGTTAATGAAATGCATGCTAACTTATGAGATATGTGATTGCTTTTCAGTACGGGTCTGGCTGATGGATCTTGACATCTGTAGTAAGATATAAGTTTCAGAATTCAGCATATTTATTTATTATTAAGTATTTTGTGTCTCCATGTCATTCTTTATAAGAAGTCTAACAAATGTCAGACAAATCTATTCAGATGCCGTGTGTATGAGAATGTGTATGAAGAAAGTGGATTAGGGTACAATGATATGTACAGTACCGGTCAAAAGTTTAGACACACCTTCTCATTCCCTTGAATAAGATAGTGTGTACAAACTTTTGACTGGTATTGTACATAATAGTAAGCAGAAGTAATCCCCAGTATTTGCTGCAGGGAGAGGATTTGCATTAATCTGCTCCCAGAAAACTTCTCCAGCTGACGTGGATAATTACCAACTGAATCCAAAATATTCATGTGTTATATTTATTGATTTATAAATAAGGCAGATATGATGACAAACTTACACTGAAAAATTATCTCAACCCAATTTATCTATACTGCACTGTATACCTATTTAAATGTAAATTCTCTGAGGCTGAAGGATTTGTTACAGAAATGCCCTGTAACACTTTATAAAAAGGTATCAGAGAGGAGGGAAGAAAGGTTGTTTTTGCTTTAAACCTCAAGTAGACTAAAGTTAAAGTATATTCTTTACTCTTTCTTTGTCTTTCTGTGTATTTATCTCTCTTTCCCTGTTTGTTTCTAAATTTCTTCTTAAATGTGGAGGTGAATGAAGTGATTGGGGCAGAGCATATTGTTGTCACAGACACCTAAAGATGAGGAAACCAATTTTCCAGAGTGCAGGAGATAAGTAATTTGTTTTTAGTAAGATGCAAAGCAGGGCTGTGAAAACAGAAAGACAGAGAAAAAACATCATTCTCTTCCTCTTTCTTTGAGCCCTAAAGGCACTCGCTGATCACTTTCACTCAGCTTAATGCAAACTTTAAGCATGAAGGGAGCAGCTTTTAAGGAGAAACTCAAGAAAGACCAACCGGAAGAAAAAACATTCCCAGAAAACACCAGAATTGATCCTCCTTTTAATCTGTCTGTAATGATGAAATATAAAACATACATCATGTTTCATATTCATAGATCTTCAAATGTTTGCACAAAATGTATATATCTTTATTTATCTCCATCTTGTACACCTGACCTTTACTAAATTTCACCATACATCCCGATATGTCTATAGCAAAAATTGTTCTATTGTACTACTGCAAGTCTAAAAGCAGAAAGTCAGTTAAATCAAAAGTAAACTGAAGAGGAGGTAATAAACATTAGATCTCTGTCATCTGAAGTCATCATTAGTCAATCTAATCTCAGATTATCATATTGATTTATTGTGTCTTACTGAAACCTGGCTGTGTCATGAAGAATATGTCAGCCTAAATGAATCCACTCCCCCCAGTCATTTTAATACTCACACTCCTCGAGACACCGGCCGAGGAGGTTGCAGTCATTTTCAACTCAAGCCTATCAATCAACCCTAGACCTAAACTTAATAATAACTCATTTGAAAGCCTTGGTCTTAGTCTTTCACACCCAACTTGGAAAACTTTCGAGACAATTCTATTTGTTATAGTGTACTATCCTCCTGGCACATACTGAATTTTTATCTGGATTCTCTGAGTTTTTATCAAACTTATTCGTTAGTACAGATAAAGTTATTATGGTAGTTGACTTATTCATGTGGATGTTGATAATGATAGTCTTAGCAGTTTGTTTATCTCTCAATTCTCAATTGACTTCTCTCAGAGTGTAAATAAACCCACTCACTGTCTCAACCACACCCTCGACCTTGCTCTGGCATACGGCTTCAAAATTGAACACTTAATAGTCTTTCCACAAAATCCTATTTTATCAGACCATTACTTAATAACTTTTTAATTCCTATTACTGGACTACACACCTTTAGACAAAAATGTCTTCACCAGATCTCTATCTGATAATGCTGTAGCTAAATTTAAGGAGGCAATTCTAATAGCACTGGATTCATTTCAGTTCAAGAGTCAGTGTGGGGACCTCCTTCGTAAGATAGTTTATTCATAAACACTTATTTTAACACTTTAATATTAAAAGCATAATAAAAACAAAAACACCTTTTTACACCTATTTCCACTTTTATTCAAATACAAATACAAATATGAATCATTTTGCTGCTTCAACAAATATAGATACAAATACAAATACTAGGCTCTCTGCACATCCCTAATTTCCATGTTATAACTCCTAAAACCCAAATCAAAGCAAACATTGTGAAAACTTGAAAGGATATGGCTTTTCACCAAACTGGAAGTATCTCGCTTAGTCTGGCAAGATAGTCTTAAATCATGTAGGAGGCCCCTCTGTCATGCCAAAGCTGCCTATTACTCATCATTAATAGAGGAGAATAAAAACAGCCTTAGGTTCCTTTTCAGCACTTTGGCCAGACTGACAAAGAGTCATAACTCTATTGATCCATGTGTTCCTATAGCTCTCAGTAGTAATGACTTCATGAGCTTCTTAACTGATAAAATTCTAACTACTAGAGACAAAATTCATCACCTCCTGCCCTCAACGGGCACCGATTTATCCCCAAACACAGGAACCTTAGAAACCTGATATATATATAGACCTCTCCAATCGACCTTCCTGAACTAACTTCAATGATTTCTTCATCTACACCATAAACTTGTCTCTAAGACCCCATCCCTGCAATTTTCTGCTACTAAACTCAGACAAAACCGAAGTTTACACCTTAGAAACACATTAAATAATGATATGGCTACTCTAGATGGCATTACCCTGGCCTCCAGCACCACTGTAAGGAATATGAGAGTTATCTTAAATCAGGATATGGCCTTTAACTCCCACATCAAACAAATTTCAAGGACTGACTTTTTTCACTTATGTAACATGGCAAAAATCAGGCACATCCTGTATCAAAAAGATGCAGAAAAACTAGCCCACGGATTTGTTACTTCTAGGCTGGATTATTGAAATTCCTTATTATCAGACTGCCCCAACAAGTCTCTAAAGACACTCAAGCTGGTCCAGAATCCAGCTGCATGTGTACTGACAAAAACTAGGAAGTTTAGCTTTGCTGAACTGGTTCCCTTTAAAATCCAGAATAGCATTTTAAAATCCTTCTCCTCACCTACAAAGCCCTTAATGATCAGGCATCACGATATCTTAAAGAGCTCATAGTACCCTATTGCCCCACTAGAACACTGTGCTCCCAGAATGCAGGCTTACTTGTGGTTCCTAGAGTCTCCAAAAGTAGAATCTCCCATTCTACTCTTGAGTGTTCAGCTATCAGGCTCCTCTCCTGTGGAACCATCTTCCAGTCTCGGTCCAGGAGCCAGACACCCTCTCTATGTTTAAGAGTAGGCTTAAAACTTTCCTTTTTAAAAAAGCTTATAGTTAGGGCTGGCCCAGGCTTACCTTGACCCAGCCCCTAGTTATGTTGCTATAGACCTAGACTGCTGGAGGACTTCCCATGATGCACTGAGCTCCTCTCTCCTCCTCTCCCTCTTCATCTGTATGCATTCAGTTCCCATTAATGTATATTACTAACTTGGTTTCTTCCCCAGAGTTTTGTTTTCTTGTCTCGCAGGAGACCTTTGGCCGCCTACTGACTGCTATCCAGCTTGACACCCACGCTAATTATTAGTCATATTTCTATTATTATTATTGTTATTATTGTTGTTGCCATGCTTCTTTGTGTCTCTCTCCTTCCTCTCCCCCTCCTTATCTCTTCTGAACCTAACCGGTCAAGGCAGATGGCCGCCCACCTAGAACTCAGTTCTACTCAAGGTTTCTTCCTGTTAAAGGGGAGTTTTTCCTTGCTGCTGTCATCAAGTGTTTGCTCATGGGGGAATGTTGGGTCTCTGTAAATTAAAGAGTACGGTCTAGACCTGCTCTATGTGAAAAGTACCCTGAGATAACTTCTGTTGTGATTTGGCGCTTTATAAATAAAATTTACTCGACTTGACCAGAACACAAGATGCTATAACAATGCTGACATGGAGGAAACAGGTTTCTTTTCATGTTCAACTGAATGGGACTGTTTTCAGAGCAGAGATCCTGTCACAGTTTCATAAATGATTTACAGCACTGAGAGAGAGTCCTAGATTTAAAAAAAAAAGAAAGAAAAAGAAAAAGAAAAAAACATCCATGTAGAGTGGTCTATCTCCACTGCCCGACATTTCTATTTATTTCATGGCAGGAGTCTCGGTGACAAAGCAGGAGAATCAGTGTGCAGGACTTCTTTTCTCTCTGTAAATGCCAGGTCCATATCAGCATGAGTGTAGGTAAGGCCTATTGAGCACAGTACAGCCTGTGTTGAATGAAGCGACTGTGGAGGCTTTCACACGGAGGCCGACTGGAAGAAGCAGATTAACTGAAGAGGTTGTTCATGTTATTCATGAGGTTGAGCCAGGAGCTGATAATTTCAATTTCCCACAACCTCCGGCATACAACAAGTATGTGAAGCTGTTTTGTATTTGCACTGGTGTCTGCTTACTCCCATAGGAGGATTACAGGCTTTATCTCACTGCCTGTGTATCTTCTTTGTTGTCTCTCAAATCAATTTATGGATATACTGAATAATATTTCTAACTTTCTTCTCCCTGCTTTTGTGTTCACATCACTGCCTTGACTTCTACAGTATAGCCTTCACACAGTACAGATGGGCATCCTATGTGCAAAAAGAACAACCATAGATAAAAAAAAAAAAAAAAGAAACAGAATAGTGTTGACATATTAACTCTCTGAACACATGCATTAAAGATGATCTCTAGACTCACCAGAGGTCAACATGTGAAGGAAACATGATCGTTTAAAGAGCGCCGGCTCTGACACAAAGAAGAGAACCAATAAATGATTGAATGAATATGGTGGAAAAGCTGACAGAAGCGGAGTGACAGTGAACTCCACTAATAGACTTTGCTGTGTAACTTCCACCAGCATGATTTGATTATTAGGATTATTATCATAAACTCAAAAATTGTCTCTCCAAAAACCTAAGACTCCTGGACTCTCCTTTATCATTATTATTGGAGCAATGAGTCAGGCAATTCACAATGTCACACTACACACTTTCAACACGAGCAGAGGTCTAAATAAATGTGAAAATAAACTAACATGAGACCATGACAAAATAAACCATGTGCCTTGTGACTCTCTCCTGCTCAGTCTGTCATTACTGAACACAACAGAGCAGCGGGACTGTTTAATCATAGTGTCATAATACTAATGCCTTCCTGAGTCTTCCACCTATTGTTTGTTTCATTAACACACCAACACCTCCACACACACGGTTATACAAACAGACTGAAACAAAGCTCATCCAGTTCCATCAGAGAGTTGAGTAGATATCCACCTGGAAACAGACTGATCGAGTAAACACACAACTCTCTTAACCTACACACATAATTTATTACCAACTGTACGTTTGAATGCAGCATAGTTAGCTAGAGAATTAGCACAGAAACCCATCGATAACAGGCCAGATGTTGACTCCACACATAAAGTTTCTGTTTTTGTCTACTGTTTAATATCAAAGCCAAACTCCACTTTGTTTTGACATCCAGCTGAGCTCACAGTGGGAGGCACAAATGCAGAACAACAGAACAATGAACAAATTGCCAGTTTGTTTTATGAGATTAGTTCCTATCAGGAGTAACCCCCCTAGCCCCTCGCCTCTATCTGCATGCACATAGGGCCACTGGCTTTTGTTGTTTTTTGTTGTTGTTGTTTTTTGTTTTTTTTTCTACATAACTGCACAATAGATTTATGAAATATTTGTGGAGTAGATGGTTTTGAAATGTTGGGCTTCATGCAGCAACATTCTCTTAAAAAAAAAAAAAAAAAAAAACGAGAAAAAGAGAACTCAACTCCAGATGCACCAAAAATTCTTAACCAAATCTGCTCTTACCCAGATGTGCTGAATGATAAATCCCACTTGATCATAAATTGGAGGCGCATGGCTGATTGTTTGTTATTAGCATATAACGCCCCCTAAACACTATATAAGGACAAGTGTTGTGCTGTGCGCAAATACTCTGGCACATGCCCAAGAATTGGAGAGATACCACCAAAAAAGGCTGGAAGAAGAAGAAGTACTTCAGCAGTAGTGAAATCAACATACAGTTAAATAAGCTTAAGCAAAGTAAACATGATTAGAGTGTCAGTACTGGCATAACAGGAAAATCAAAAAGCCAGCAATGGCAAAATGTATGTGATGCTGCAAATGCTGTGTCAGCAGAGGGATGCACGGTAACTGAGATTAAATAAATTAAAGAAAATGGTTTGACTTGAAAATGGAAGCAAAATAATGCATTGAGATGTTTTTTTTTTTTTTTCTTATCTTGGTAAGAGTGCTTCTCGTACCTAAGAGAAGAGCAAAAATAAAAAAAACATTGGTGAATCCCAGAAATCAGTGGGTACTAACAACATGAGAACAAATTGTGGATACGAACAAAAATAAGAGGACATTTGTTCATATTCCTGCATGAGGCCCCTTGTCTTTTCATGTGCAAATACAGTAGGCTGTATGATAGCTTCTGCTCCATATTCAATTATCCAAAGCCGGTGGTGGAAAGTGACTAAATACATTAACTTAAGTACTGCACTTCGAGGGAAAGATTGTACTCTCTACTGCACTACATTTATTTGCCAGCTTTAGTTACTTTCAAGTGAAGATTTCACACAATGGATACTATAACAAGTTTTTAAAAAACATTGCTAAAGATAAAACCAGTGGTTTCCAATCTTTTTGGCTTTGACATTTTACAAAAAGCAGTGTGTAATCGGAGTCACATTTCAGATGTCTGTGAGTTGTTAACAGCTCCACCAAATACTGATTTTTCCCTCTAAACTTCTCACATGGTTTCATTTCAATAAATGTTCAAATGGTCCAATATTTCACCAAAAATCAAAGATTAAAGAAAAAGTTCAAAAACTGAAAACAAATTTGTGCATCAGAATTTTGTTTTTTCTTCTTTCCTCTCCCATTAATCATCTCATGACCCTTCAGATTTATCTGGTGACCCTTTGGAGGGGCCTGACCCCTAGGTTGGGAACCACTGGACTAAACTAGCTAACTGTATATAAAGTAGTTCAAGCTAGCTCCACCTCCAGCAGCTACAACAGTAACATGCTGCTTTAACACTGATGCTTCAGCATTATTAATCTAATGATGTCATATATAAAAATATATCAGTCAGAGGGACCAAACTAGTAATTTTTCTTTTATACTTAAATACTTTTTGCTGCTAAAACTAATATACTTTTTCTTAAGTAGGTTTTTTTTCATGCAGGACTTTTACATGTGATGGAGTATTTTTACATTGCTGTATTAGCACTTTCACTTCAGTAAAATATCTGGATACTTCTTCCACCACTGTCCAAAACTCAGGCAACTGAACAGTGACTGTTTTTTTCACAGCTGAAGATTAACTGAGCTGTTTAAAATATCAATCTGATCTAAAAACAATATTACATTGTTATTCTGTATAGTTTGTGCCCCTCACATCAAAAACACCTAGGGGAATGGGGATGTAGCATTAATTAAACATTTTAATGAATCCTAAAATGCTAAATAATGTCTGAATATTAAATTGCAGTTATATTTATCAACAACCTTGAACCCAAACCTGACCCACACAAAAATAAAATACATAGGACAATTGAATCTGACCCAGTCTGACAGGTGACCTAACTGGGTAGAAAGGTTCATGACTGTTTTCAGAGATCAGAGGAACTCAAACTACAAGCTCCAGGTCAAGTGTTCAATGTTAATTTTTCTTATTATTTGTTTGTGTGAGAATTTTAATTGTCCTAGTTTTGATTAGCTGCATCTCATGTTTTGATCTTCACCTCATAAAGAGAAAGAAAACACTGACAGAATTAAAAGCAATATAGTGAAACACATGCTAATGTTTGAGACTGAAAGAGGAACAAATGGTTGGAGGGATGAAGAACAGTAGGGAGGATTCAGCAGAGGATGTGTAGAAGCTAAAGACTCCAGTTTGTGTGTGTGTGTGAGGAATATGACAGTTGCAATCATTTCTTTTCCCCAAGGCCATTTTAAATGGCTCTCAGTAGATTGCAAGTATCCAGTGACCAATACCTTCAGCACGTTTTGTACAGCTGCATTCTAGCTGTATTCTATATTTGGAGTCTCACAGTAACACTGAGAACCTGAGAGCCACAAACACTGAAAAATTCAAGGAAACTTTACACCGTTTTACTGAAGTGTGATTATACTGTACCTGTCTTTAGTTTTATAACTAGACTACTGCTCTCCGTTATTTAGCTTTAAATTCATGATATATTGCAGTATCTGTCAACAACAATAACAATAGAAATTAAGTAACACAATAATTTACAATTTTACAAAACACACCTCTTGTATTCATTCAAAGCAATTGGTCTAAAAACAGATGGAACTGGTCCAGCTGTGTTTCAGTTTAAGATAAAAGAATGCAGGAATAAAATCAGAACATCTGGGTTTTACCTTTTCTGAAGGCTATGAGAGACCACTGATTTGCTGTTACTCATGAAAACTGATGAATCTGGATTGAGCTTAAGTTGGATATTCATTCTATTATCTTCCATTCATATAACAAAACACCAGAAGAAAACAAAAAGGTCTGCAGTCCTCAGTACCATGTGCAATGCATCTAACTTTGGAAACTAAACATCAGAATAAATAATACTAGTGCTATCACAACTGCTGCTGCTAAGTTCTCTTAAGCAGAGTCACACAGTAAAAATATTTCCAAGTGGAACCAGTGACACATCGAGGCGGGAGAAAAAGAAAATGAGAGAATGTCACCCGCATGGTGAATGCTGCATTCAAATAAAACTGCATGTGTGGTGGAAAAAAAAGATAGAAAAAAAGTGGGCTGATATAAAATAAGAACCCACCAAAACATCAGTTGGCTGTCAGCTCCACCTGTTTTTATATAAAAACAACATACTGTGGGTATGACACAGAAAGCTCTGTACAGACTATGGTAATCTGCAAAATGGAAGATGTTTTTCTTCAGGAAAAAAAAAAAAAATACTGGATGTGATGCAATGCAATTGAATCGCCTTGAAGTTGTTGCTTCATATGTTTCTGTGAGGCTGAAGCCCTGACAGTTAAAAGATGTTGGACTCACTGAAGCGCAACTTTTACAGCACTTCACCTCTTTAAAGCTGCAGCAGGGGAAGAAGACAAGGACACTTTCATCCTCCACCTTGGGATGTAAAAACTAAAACATATAACTAAATATCACTTTGCTCCTGGCCTCAGCAGTGGAAATACATACTGATCTCTGAGACACTGATGCTACTTTACTTTCCCGCAGTGTTGGGCTATGTGTGCTAACATCCAGCCAGCCAGAGAGGGGCCTATGAGATATGCAACAGCCAGAAATGTATTACAGGGTCAAAAGGTTTCAATCCAGCTGGGCTGTTCCTAGAAAACTGAACAGATGGCTGTCTGGCTGCACTATAAGGTGGATATAAATGGAGGAGGAAGCCTGGAAGTCTAAAATCTGAGAGCAGACAAAGATTATGACGGGCGGTAATAAAAAGTAATGGCCAACAACATGTAAATGTGTTCATTTACACAACTATACATGTAAGTATAAATTAATTAAAACGCAATATATAACAAATTGAGTGTACCTTCTGTCCACCCTCACCCCACCATTCTCTAAACAGGTAAAACTGGTGAATGATGCATCTTTTTCCCAAACCACATTACAGCTCCATTAAGCCACCTGCAGATAAACTCAGTTTGATTTAAAAGCAGAGAAGAAGTACAGGGAAGTATAATGGATGACTGCCTCATTTATCTTTTTTTTCAATTAACCTGGAAATGTGGAGACACTGTTGTATCCACACATATTGTTTATCCAGAAAAAACTGAAGTGGATTTTGCCTGAAGAAAGTATATTGATTTCCTGCATTGTGTTGACTTTAATAAAGCCCCTCAGCTGGCATTTTTAGAGCAGTAGGTGGAACAGTGTGCTTCTGTACCTGTGTGACTACAATGATACTCAGCAGATGATGGACACTTACTGAGAGAAATAAGTGGCAGGATGAATTATCCACATAAGAGTGTTGAGCTGCGCTCAGTCAAGGCAACCAAAGTAAACGGTGGCTCTCAATTCAAATGAAAATTTTCAAATGGCAGTTTGCCATTACATTTAAAACACCACAGGTAAAAATCTGCTTCTGAAGTATTCACATTTGGTAGTGTTATGCTGTTGCTGAGGCAATGAATTAAAAACTGTACACATAACAGTACATGAATGCTCAGATGAGACGCTGATCATCAAATTTGACTACTGATTGAAATGTATTTACAGTCATTTTCAGTCTATTGGTTGTAAATACATTAATGTAAAAGACCAATACATGAGGTGATTCTTTTTGCTGTTTGGTAATTATGGAGTGCCACTGTGGCTGTGTCACATTTCCACTCTGCTGGGATGCCACAGACGATCCACAGCCATTCTAGCCAGTGTGTGTGTGTGTCCACCAGGTGCATGAGGCCTTCTATGCACCTGCTCTATTTTAATACAGCCACAAAGCATCTGTCACCATATCTAAAGAAGCTGTGAACATGTAAAACAAGAAAAAAAACAACAACAAAAACAACACCAACTCTGAACTGATATGTAGCAACGTCATCATGCAGAAACCTACACCAGGAAAAAGGCATTTTGATGCTAAAACATACATACTTCAACCAACATTTGAGAACTACTGGGACACTACCGAATTATAAAAACCACAAAATAACAAAAAATAATGGGCCTGCCCTTTAAGGTCAAGATAGTTATTCACACACCATTTTCTAAAGTACCTGGTTAATGCTCTATGAACTGCATCACCCCATCTCCATAATGTAGCTCACAATCACTGTGTAATCAGATAATATCATCATGTTATTATAGCTAAAGGGGAAAGGAGACTAAACTTTCACCTGGAGTATAGATGGAAGTCACAATTAATGCAACATAACATAAAATAAGAAATTCAGCACTGTCCTCTTTGTTCCACAGGTGCATGTATGTATTTTACCATTATACCATATTTCTACTAATGTATGGGAAAAGAAATACAGGGATATATCTATAATGAAATACAGGCTCCTGATTAATTCCACCGGGGTCTTCTGCTTGATGTCTAAACATCAGCTTTTCAGATAGTGACTAGTTTTACAAAGAAAGTTTTTCATAAAATAAACACATGAATGTTCTGCTCAGCGGGTGATGAATTCTTTCCACATTTATTTCGCATTGCTCTAGTTTCCAATTTAGTTTTACTTTATTCATATTTGCCCTACCCAATCAGTATCCTCAGTCCCCTCCCATCTCTGTGTTTGAAATTCTTTTTAATCATAATAATAAATAATAAATTCCAGTCTCAAAGGAATGCATATTTGTCCCTCAGCTTTGTTCAGCCAGTTCCATATAACAAAGTTTCTTTTAATACCTCGCTTTTATGGTGTTCTTATTTGTCAGCCCCTAAAATGCAAGACAAATCCAAAACTACACATTTATAACTTAGAAAGAACTCTCCAAAATATTTTGAAGTTAGTCTCAAGGATCAAATTCAAGTATAGAAGTTGTCTCGCACAAAACCAAAGGGTGCCACAGCAAAATTGACCACATAACCTCATTAATGGATAAAACAAAATGTATTTTCTGAATATCTTATTAGCCTCAAATGCATTTACATTTTGTTGCTAACAAGTAAATTTTAAAGAACCTGTTTGATTGTTTGAATTTGTTAATACATGATGTCTGTAATCTGCATAATAGATAATTTCCATAAACTATTTTCTGACATTCATTTCCCTGGAATAAAATGTCAGAAAATTAATAAATGACTGAATAAATAAATAAAAACAAGTCACCACAATGCTTTACTTATTCATTCATATTTTCTCTAAATTGCTTGTCATGTTAAGGATCATTGTTAGTTGCAGTCTGTCCCAACATCTGTAGCAGCTGGGTCAAACCCACAAGGAGAGAATATAGACTACAGAAAGGCCATTGTGCCAAAAAAAAAAATATATATATATATATATATATATATATATATATATATGTTTGCTGAAGGTTGACCTGTACAGAGTGGAAATGTTTTCCAATATCGCCTTACAAGACCCTCTGTCACTTTGGTTTATTTTGTAATATTTCAGGCAGCACTGGTACAGATCTCTTTATAGTCTAACAGTGTGACCTTGCTCATCATGTTCCAACTTCAATCTCAGTCTCACTGATGTGGTGACAACAGAACTTTATCACACATGTAAACATAAATTCTTCAGCAGCATTAAATATTTCCTGTCACATCTCAGACCTTTGTTCAACTCCTCTTCCTCCCAGTATTAACTGTCAAAGACTTCCATTTTATGTCTCCTGCTTATCTTTTCCTTATGTTAACCATTTGTTTCACGAATTCACAAATAATACATGTTTCTCAGGAAACAAGATTTTTCTCATCTTTCTTTTTTTTTCTCATTTCCCTTTTCATTTCCTTTTTCTAGCTTGTTATTTTATTTTTACGGGCACAAAAACATCAGATCTTATTCAGTATTTGTCATTCTCCAGTCCTAAATGAAATAATTCCATACCCTTAAAGGTCTTTTAGCCTCTACTGACTGACATATGACCACTACATGTGATGTGTAGGCCAATGTGCCATTTTTTTTACAGATGGTCTGAAATGATCGGGTGGTGCAGACAGTCCCTGAGGCAGTACAACTGAGCAGCAGGTATCTTTGTTAATATAATCAAAATGACACTTGAAACCTCCCTCAGATCAGAGAAGGGTGTGCATCCCTTTGCTGTTAAACATGAGGGGAGCAGATTGTACTGGTTCAATCATTGTTGACATGGCAACAGCTGATGGCAAAGATGTCAGCCTCCACAGCAGCAAGCTCTCCACGTCAACCTGGCAGCCACCTATGAGAGCGTTGACTCTGTCAAACAATGTAAACTCGCATGTCGATAAGACTGTATGAGCAATACAGCAGCACTCAATATTCCCATTTATTAACCAGGAAAGAAACAGATGAAGCCAGACAGGGCTTGTTACATAACACTCATTTCACTGCTGCACACTCCCTCTACATCCCCCTCTCCAGTGGTATTACTGATATTAAATCAGTTATTTCATACACCTACAGCCTGCTTTGGGTTTCAGGGACACAGGTATCTTTAAATTAGACGAACATGTACACTCAGCTACCTCTTTTGCACATTCAGCTTTTGTTGAGAGATGTTGATCCAACTCTGTTACAGCTTCTGTGTGCATATGAATGCCTGCATTTGAAATGGTAAATAGGCTGCACTTATATAGTGCCTTTCCTCCGACCACTTAAAGTGCTTTACACTACATGCCAACATTCACCCATTCACACACACATTCATACACTGATAGCAGAGGCTGCCATGCAAGGTGCCAACTGGCTCATTGAGAGTTCTAATGCTCATTCACACACTCAAACAGCCTTCGGGAGCAATTTGGGATTCAGTATCTTGCCCAAGAACACCTTGACATGTGGATCGAAGGAGCCCGGGATCGATCGTGATAGGATCCTGGACGACCCGCTCCATCTGAGCCACAGCCGCCCCAAAACACATATATGAGTGTCATGTCATATACCACTGGGTTAGAGAGACTCTAACTTCTCTGGCTGACAAGCTGGTCACTGTGTTTCTTTTGCTAGAACTCCATTACCAGGCCCACCTTTTAGGGTTGAGCTACTTACAGTTTGAAGAGCGTCATTAATGCTGACATTCAATTACAAAGGTAGACAGGATAGAGGGAATCAATTGAACCATGTTTCCACTCACGTTCGCTTTATCTTCTCTTACTCCCGCAGTTCTCTGAATTCTCTTATCCCTTCCCTCTGAGTTTGTTTGTCTATGTCAGTCTCATTCTTCTGTTTCTCATCAGCCCTTTTTGCTTCGTCTCTGTTCACATTCTCTCTTTTCTCACCACCAAGGCTGCTCTCCAGCATCAGACCTGTGCCAAAGTAAATCCAATATCTTTTGTCAGGGTTTATGCTAAGTTGTGTGGTTCAGTGGGAAACAAAACAAGCTTCAGCAATAAAAGCACTGCAAATGAACAAAAGAGGAGGCCCAGCCTTAAAGGATTTTTTCAGTTCAGTTTTTTTCAAGTCTGTCACAATCGGAGTCTTTGTCCCTGTAACACTTCTTTCTCTCCACTGTGAGAGAAAATCGACAGCCCTCGTTCAATGCAAAAATGCAATCCAAAGTCTGGATTTTTTAGTCACAATGTCATGAAGCATGTGTCATTTTAAGGATTTTAATTTGGTAATTTAACTTGTTTTTGTGGAACAACCTTATCAGACACAAATTATTATCCCAAGCAGAGTACTTTAATATGTCCTGAAACATGCCTGGAGGGGATCTTTAAATTTAGGCAGTTAAGGAGCTGTAGAGTTGGCTTCAAGATTCACATGAGTTGATTATCTGTATTTATCTCAAGATCTCTGAGGAAAAACAGAAAGTGATTGGCTGTCAGCACACCATCTGCAAAGAGGCATAATTTAGCCTATAGTGAGTGAAAGCACAAACATGTTCATTTAAATTATTGTAAATTAGGGTCTTGCAGACAAAAACATATGGCACTTGTCTTTTCGGGATGCTGGTGTTCAGAGCACTGAATGTAAGTTTATCACTGGGTTAGTTATGGTGGTGGCCTTACCTTTAGCTGTGCAGTTCTTAAACACAAGAGAGAGGATGATATATGACAGGTAGAATATCTGTTGAATAGGGACACATTTACAAAAGACCAAATTTCATCCCTGATAACCATTAAAAGGAAGGGCCTTGAAAGTTATTTGACTCTGAAGTTGGTACTTTCTATCATATTCAGAACAAATAAATAACTATAATACCTGTTAATATGTACTCATTTCAATAATTTGGTGTGGCAACTGTAAGAGACAGGAAGATCAAGATACCTGTCATGTTTACAGTCACAGCAGGAATTTACACCATTTTAGAGATATATGATCTTGGTGTTCATGTTTCTAGTGGCAGATTTAAAAGGAACATGACACACAGCTGGGTAAATAAATGTAACAATCTTGGACTACATTTGTTGGAGTAACTTTGGCTGATGGATCTGGAGCTGTGCATCTCCGGAGCTTTGTATTTTACTGTAATATTACCACTAATTAGAATGCTAACATAGCTTCAGGGGATAACTGAGCATTTGAGATTGATAAATAAATCAAAAACTTGTTTGTGGTTTAAGCTGGGCACAGATGGGATAGTGAAGACATCATTTGGTCTAAGTGTCATTTGGTCCAAGTGTTTTTGGGTAAAATAAGAGCAACAGGGGTGTGAAGCAAGTTATCTTGCCAGCCTAATGCCTGCTGGAATGTCGGGTATGAGATTGTCCTCTTCCACTGAGGAAGTATCATCATTCCAACTATTAGCAGGCATCATTCAGTCATCAATGATATTAAATTCTGACCAACTCTCTTTCATATCTTTCAGATAAACTCTCTGCATACACAAACACTCACAATTTATCTTCCATTGAACAACATTCATTGTACATCCCCAAACTCTGAACAACATTACCTGCCCAACTTACTTACTTCTTACATTGGAAGAACAGACATTCAATGCAGTTCACCTTGTCCCATCATTCAACAGATACTGCAGAGTGGGCTTATCAGATTTAAAGAACTTATTGGCTTTTCTGTTTTTGATTCAAACAACAGCAGACTTATCTCATTTATATTTCTCTCTTAAATTCTTTTCTTGCCACCAGCACATTTTAAACTATACGGGTCAGAGGTGGCCAGTATCCAGTCAAAGCATACAGTATTATTGATAGTGTCTAATGCTGCTACCAATTCAAATGTTAGACTTCTCTGTAATGCTTGGAGATGCCTCCTCCTCTTGTGTGCCTCTATTTCATGGTGTCTCCTAGGGTTCTCTTATTCACCATTTACATGCTACCCCTGGGACAAATCATGCGTAGCCATAGCATCGATTTCCATTACTACACAGATGGCACCCATCCGTGTTTCGTGTATTATGTCCTGCCTCACCGAAATTAAAAATTGAATGTCCAAAAACTTCCTGCAGTTGAATGACTCCAAAACAGAAGTCATTATAATTACCTTCTCTGGCCCCAGCACTAGCAGCATTAACAATCTCTCCTCGAGTCTGGGTGCCTTATCTAATAATGTTCAAAAAGGGAGGTTATTTTTGACTCTGATTTGACTTTTGATGTTCAGGTGACCAAAGTGCTGCAATCCTGCTTTTCCCAATTGAGACAGCTAACCAAAATCGGGTCATTCCTTTCATCTGCAGACTTAAAAAAGGTCATCCAAGCTTTTATCTCCGCCAGACTTGATTACTGCAAAGCACTTTATTCTGGTATCAGCAGGTGTAACATCCAAAGACTGCAGTTTGTACAAAACACTGCTGCTAGGCTTTTAGCATGTACTAAGAGAAGCAACCACATTTCACCAATCCTTGCTGCCCTTCACTGGTCACCTGTGAGTTTTAGAAATGATTTTAAGATTGTATTACCTGTTTTTAAAGCCTTGAATGGTCAGGCTCCTGCCTTTATCTGTGATCTACTAACTTATGAGCCTAATCGCTGCTTGAAATCCTCCACCAGGGCCCTACTAATGGTGTCATCTGTTAAATCACTTCTTAAGACTCACTTTTATTGTATGACTTTTTCTTAACTGAAGGTAATTGTTGTACTATTTAATTTATTTTATCTTGTCTGTATCTTTGTTTTGGATGTTGACTTGCATTATCTGTTTTTATTATAAAGCACTTTCTAACTCTGTTTTTGAAAGGTGTTATAGAAATAAAGCTATTACTGTTATTATTATTATTACAGTATAAATCTAAACATGATGATCTTGTCAGACACCCTCCGACTATTGCAACTGATTCAAGAGAACTGTTCATCCTGCTCAAGTACTGTTCATCTTATAATATTATACAATCTTATGCAACAAAATGACAGGCTATGACGTCAAATATGATTAAAGTTAAAAACAATGTAAAATCTAATCATCTCAATTTACTGTTGTGCCTGTTTGTTTTATGTCCTCTATTTTCCTACTATTGTAAGAAACTGGTGATATCATTCTTTATACCCAATAAAATGCTGTTGAAGAGGAGAAAAATCTCATGGTGTTACTTCTTTATCTCCTCTTTATAATTCTCTCTCTCTAAATATTTATACTCATATCCTCTCTTGTTTCTCTGACACTTCTTCTCTTCCTGCTGCTCTTTCCCCTCAGTGATGACAAACACATCACGGCTACATTACTTCATCCAGCCTTCCTGAAATGATGTGTTTCATTTGTCACAGCCATTCTGCTGCATTCACAGTCTTTTTGTGAGTAAATAAATAAAACATGAACAATTAGACTGCCATGACTGGTAATTAGTTTGTGGAGGGTGAGTAACAATGAGAGAGATAGAGCATTGCAATGTAACTTCTCTGTGTACTTTTCTAAATGTGACACATAATTGTCTATCTTTGTGTAACATGCTTTGTAAAAAAGAGAAAGAGGTTCCCAACTGCCCTGTGGTTATAGATTAAGTGCATGAAGTCAGAGGCAGCTAAACTCTACTGAACTGTTTCCACACGTCATCATAAATGAGTCAAAACATTGCTCCCATCAGTCAATCAGGACAGACACAGACTTTACTATTTAGGCAAGGTTGGGGCCTCCAACTAAGAGGGGCCCACCTAAGGTTTAGATTTATTATGATGTTTGGATATAAAACGTAGAAATGTATGTTGCTGTTCTAGCTATTTTCATGTATGATTTGTAATAACTCACAAAATTCCCTCCAAACACTTCCTTTATCATCACATGCTATCATCACATGCAAAACTACATGTGGCTAAGGATGCTGAAAGTCCTGTCATGAAGCCTTGAGGTAACACAATCAATATGAAACACTTACACTGAGTTCTAAAGAATGACAGAAACATTATTTTGTCTCCATTCTAATTTGTCCTTTTGGATTCGTTTTCATTTATTAAGTATGAGGTAATGTTTAGAGCTCCCTTAATCAAATTGACAGTGTTGTGTTAAACACACTCAGATCAAAATTTGTAAAACTACCTGTTGTAAAAATAGTAAATATGAGTATGTGTTTATATTGTGGGGAGGGATCATGCCAGTAACCCCTCTACATCATTGAGCCACTATTTCAGGCTGCCAAAAAAATCCTGAACACAGAAAACTTAAAAGTTTTCCAATTCATGAGTTTAAATGTATTTTTTTACAAAGTCAAAGATGATCAACCTTTGGTTGTGAAAGTGACGGAAGTGATAAGTTTGAAATGGGGTGAAATTAAGTATTGACATCAGCAAAAGCTCATCTGTGAAATAAGCTATTTATACGCTATTAATGCTGTTAACATTAAATTAAGTATTGGATACTTGTTGCAGTTTAAATGATTATCAATTATTAGGCTATTGATTCACACTCTCATTGCATTCGTGTACATACTGTACATTTAGGGTTATTTTTGGCACTTAAACTTGATCACAGAGACTCCTACTCTTTATTTTAAATGGCCAACAAGACTCAAGTACAACCATATAGGGCACATGTACAGCAGTAGCACAAAATGCATTTTCTAGTATAAATATATGAACAGCAATATTTAGAAAGAAATAAAGACATTTAATCAAAAATTAACAATCTAGAAAATTAAATATTTATTCACTTTCTCAGTGGAATCCAAGTCAAATGTTGCATAACTAAAACAGCTTCGAATTATATTTTAGGCCTGACTGCTGGAGGGTGAAATGGCTGTATGATGAGCTTCAGAGGTGCTGATGATTCAGTCTTTTGCAAGATTTCCACTTATTACATCGGTGGCACCATAAAATGTAATTGCACCTCCACTCTTTATGTTGTTTACAGTTTAATTAAAATATAGAATAACGCAATCTTAGCTTTCATGGCTGTAGATTGAAGAGGAGGTTTCTAGGTATCTGAATTGCTATTAGCTATTCCACTGATGTGTTAGTGGTGCAGTATTGTAACAAATTCTTCAACATCTCAGCTGGATCACACCTTGCTCTATGCACCACCTATTTGTTATTTAGTACACATCTTGTAAGTTAATTTGCCGATAAAGTTATACACCAGCATGCAATTGGGTGACCAACCTTTTTAAGCCTGCCGGTTAAATGACTTATTATTGACTGATTACTACCAATCTAAAGGTTTCATCAGACATAATTAACAAAATCTGTAATATAATAATTGTAGGTGTGTGTCTTTGTGCTGTCACATCATGATAAACTCTGTCTGATTTGTTTTGTGGTGTAACACTCAGCATTAACTCAGCATGAGGCTGATATATTAAATGTGAACATTCTACAACAACTGTTCCCTAAAATGTAATACAACACTACCACACACTGCAGCCTCAAATTCATTTACTGGTGTTTACTGCAGGGTGGTTTCATAGTTTCAATGTGCATAATGTCCTCTCAAACAACTGGGAATGAAACTTTTTGCATTTTTTTAAAGCCAACAGGGGTAAAAGGAAATGGGAAATCAAATTACTTTAGGACACTGACATATACTGTAGCTTCAGATACATACGCCACAGTGTGGCATAATGTAGGCCTTTTAAGCAAATACAGCAAAAAAAAAGCATGCAACTGATGCCAAGAGTTAAGGGAGATCTATATCATTTAGTATATCTTCAACTGTTCAGCTGCATTCACACAGCACACCATTAACTGAGATTTGCAGCATGTTGCAACGGGGTGTGCCCCTAGCAAGATAGCATCAAAATCCACATGACAAGAAAAAACAGCATGTACATAGACCCTCAGGCTCAAAAATATCAGCCTCGTTCCAGCTGACCATAAAGGAATATCATTGTGTCTGCAATTTAACACAGACAAAAAGAAAATGGAGTCTGGTTTTATATATTTGATTGAATACTGACACTTTGGCCATCAGTCTTGTCTAATACAGTAGACATGACCTTTTCTGACAACCAAACTGTATAACCAAAAACTGGTTTGTATGTGTGTAACAGCATTGTCACAAAAACACTACAAATAATTCAAATACATTTTTAAACTGTTCACACATGGTGCTACAAAACACATGTAATATACAATAACTGTGGAAATAACTGTTGACATTTTATTAGCTGAGACATATTTGGATGTATTTGGAGCAGATACATAATTATATTCATCACAGTGGAAGTGTAGGTGAGGTTCTGTTCTCAATTTTAGAATAGCTAAACAAGAACGATGTGTGTCCCATTTCACTCCAACACAGCAGTCAAAACATCTCATTAGTGCTTTGGGACTGTGTGATTCATTATGGGAGATGTGACTAGATTAAGGATCCAACAAAAACCCAGTTTACTGACAATCAGTCTTCCCCTTGCTGTCTCCTTGTCTCTGTGTCTCTCACTGTGAACTCAAGAAACAAACAAATCACTCATTAAAATGACAGTTTAATTTGTCCTAATTAATTGATGAATCCTCAAGAAAAGGTCATCCATGCTACCCCAATGAACAGTAAAATACCAAGCAACAAGTTTCAGTCAGCTCGGGGAGGATCAGTGCAACACAAAGGAGACTCATGTTGGTATCAACTGCAGAGGTCTTAAAAATTACATCATGTACTGTGTGGTATCAAATTTGTTATGCTCCTGAACACACCCTCATCTGCATCACTTCCACCCATCACCATAGCTCTTAATTCTTCTGCCTTGGGGAAACAGAAAAGAAAAGAAGAAGACAATGAACAAGAGAATGATCAAATCTAAAGGTTTGCAATAGTTTAGTGATTGAAAGAAAAAAAATCTCTTTTGTCCTGGCTGTCTAAAATCTTGCTGTGAAATTAGCATTTCATGTCACACATACGTACAATATATAAACCCTGTCTGCTTCATGCTCATTTTACGTCTACATTTTTATTCTGGGACTGCACTAGAGTAGCTTTGCATGATTCACAGTTCAAAAAAAACTCTTTATTTATCTTATACTGGCCCTTTATGCAGCCACTCAGTTCAGCCTCTGTCTCTAACAGGCAGTCTTAGCTCCTGTCTTTTTAAGGCACCCCCTCCCGATGAGCCCACTCTGTTCTGATTGACCAACTTTCAAGCCTGCAGAGGGGCAGTGTTATCAGATTTGTATTAAGTTCCGAAAACCCAACTTTCCAGCTTTACTGCTTCATATTAAAAGCTTTTAAATGACTAAATAATGGGAGACTTTTATTGTTTAGAATTTACAGGAAATTAAACGTGTTCCAAGTGAAACAACAACATCTGGAGATTTTTTGGAGATCCTTGTTCAGTGGATCAGTTAGAAATAATGCAGGGAGGAATAGTCCAAGCAGAAATAGCCACAGTGATAATGATGTTTGATGAAGAGCTGCAGACGACCAGCACATCTCCAACAGGTAAACAACTTATTTTACTTTGCCCTGCTGTATAATGGAAAAACTCTAACAGTGTGCCAGCACGACTCAAGTCATGGCTCGGCGTGACTACCCCTCTCACAGGGATTACTTCTACATATGTTTACCTCATCATTTGACACTTTGGCCACATTTAATATGAACATCTGACATTGTAACACTATATACACAGTATATGACTGAAAATAAGGAAAAGCATAATAGTTCCCCTTTAAGTCATTGCTCAGCATTGTATTACGTTGCTTTCTAAGAAACATCATTCCAAGGTAAGCAGATATTATAAAAAGTAGACAAAGCTTAAAACATAAGAGAGTCTGTAAAAAATAAGGGAGGAAGAGGTGAAATACAAAAAAAGAGAGTGAATATAAAATAATCTAGAAGTGTGGAAAGCTTGTGGGAGGTAAAAACATTTGAACAACTGAGAAAGGACACAGTAAGAGAAGTAGTGATGGGAATTTTAGAGTTTCAGCTCTGTTTTGTTTGTTCCCTCACTGCTTACCAGCTGCTTGCCATACTGGTGTTCCACCAGATAATAATTACGATTCCCTGACAGGAACATGTTTCTAATATGACTGAACTATAAATGGTCAATATTATTACACAAAATCCATATATCGCTTTACCCTCTTTATCCATATATTGCACTTTAAAAGTTTGTGACTGAGACTTGAACCTTGAACTCCTCTAACTGACTAGCTGGTTACTGAAGATCTAATGGTGTTTTCTCACTCTGATTTTGCTCATCAAATTCATCTGAGCACCTTTTATTGCTGATGTATTTCCAGTATGAAGAGCATCATTACTTACTGCTGACATTTAATTACAGAGGTAGCCAGAAGAAAATGCATGGAAACAAATAATGTCCCTTTCTAAGTGCCTCTATTTCATTTTTCAACCTCTCTCTGTTCTCTTATTGTTTCTCATCAGCATTCCTTGTTTTTTTCTGTCCTCTGTTGCTCTCGTCGTACTTGGCTGATGCTGGCTGCCTGCCAGCGTCAGAGCAGTGTCAAAGTGCCAAAGTACATGTTGTATATCCTGATATCCTAAATGTTTGAAGGTATATTATATTGCAGGTAGTGTGGTTCAGAAGGATCAGCTCCATCATCAGAGGAGCAACCCTGTCTCCTTGAAATTATGTTTATATACTACTACTACATTTTGAAGGAAATGTAAGTAGTATGTAAATGTAGATGCTGAATGTATCAGTAAAATGTTCACTGACCCTGAGACAGGGTTGAGAAAATATAAATGTGTGACAGATGAAACAATGCAAAATAATGATGTGTTGTACCAGTATGACTGCTGTCAAGTCAGATGCACAATAAACAATAATCCATGGTAACTATGAGCCTACTTTTAAGTCATCTATTTCAAATACCATCATAGCCATCATATATGTCATATTGTGGTGAGAGACTAGAGTGCACTTGAGTACATCTTGGAACTACTATTTATTTTTAGAGGAGAATTCATTAACGCAATACATTTCCCACTGGCAGGTGCAGGTGATCAATAATCCATGTATAAGAGAAGTACAAGTTTAAATATGGGAAGTGTGAAGGTTAGCTGCTGTACCAAACCTGTCAATATTACTTTTTTTTTTTTTTTTTTTAATTGCTAACAAGCATCGGTCAATACTGGAGCCACTTTTTCAAAACTCATAATACAGTCTGCCTTACCAACGTGCATCTTGGCCAAAGTTAATCTCACCTCCAAAACTCACTCAAACCACACCACCAAAACACTTCATACATGTTTCAAAATAAGCTCGTTCGACCATAACACTGGCAACAGTTCTCACTCAGAAAGCATACATTGTCACTCATACCACACTCACCTAAAATACATTAACAGGGAGCATTACATACATTATCAGCTTTGATCTTTGAAGTTTTAATGTTTTTTCACATAAATCAGTATTTCATTATAGAATAAGAATAACACCTTTTCACTTTATTGACTGTACTAAAATATATTTAACAAGGATTAAATCAGAAATGCAGCAATTTGCTTCAATATGCTTGATTTTTTGTATATCTTTACATATAGAAAAAATAAATAAATAAAAACAAACAAAAAAAGCATCAACAACATGTATAGTATAATCACTCATACTGTACAGTTCTAGATCTCCCTCTCTCCTACGTTTGGCCACAAGTTCTCAACAACATCACATCTTATTTTTTCTCTAGCGATGCATCTTGGAAAGTATCTTCAGGTCATCCAGAAAAGGAATGAGTTTCTCTGTATTGTAGGGGCCAATAAGTGGTTTGTGTAACAGCAAACCATCACTGGACAGTGCTACACACATTGTGATGTTAGCTTCTCTCTGGCCTGGGACATGCACGGTTGGTCTCTGTCAAATCACATTTCTTCCCATGTGGCGTGTTTTTGCCAGGTTGAATCCAGCTTCATCCATAAAGGTGAATGTATGTGCAGTTTGCCTGGCTTCCATCTCCATTAAAAATACAGTAAATCCATAGTTTTACAGTATGTTACATTATGCATAGCTGTGTATATACCCTGTTTGGTTATTGAACAGACATCCTCCCTGGACATAATTATACCTGAGTTCTTTCACACGATCACCGTTTCTCTCAAAGGGTACAGTGTGCAACTTCTTCATCCTTATTTTATGTTTCTCTAGGACTCTGGCAACTGTTGTTGTGCTGACCATATTCACATTCCCAAAAGTGATATTGTCTGCCAGCACTCTGTCCCAAATTTCCCACTGTTTTATTGCATTGTACCATGTCTACAATGGCAATTTCCTGAGCATCTGAAAATATTCTGTCTCTCCCTCCTGTGGGAGGCAACCTTTGGATCTTTCTGCAAAACACAAAACAATCAATATATTTCAAAATGTCAGAACATGTAAAAATGTAACATTCTATATTGAACTGTAATGTGTAGTTCTATTATCATTAAATGATGCACATCTCACTTGTTGTTTTGCCAGAAAATTACTTTTTTTAATTTAATTACTATCAAAAATACTTTTGATGCAGCTGTTGAACATTGCAGATTTGGTTGCACCCTTATAGTTTTTTTGTTTCTTTGTTTTTTACAATTGCTAATAAACGTTTACCTATATTTAAGATACTTTTATCTAAACTCTCAACACAGCAACACACCAACATCACACAATAAGCAAATAGTTAATTTTCTGCTCAAAACCAGATTTTGTTCATTAAATACCAACTCTACATTTCAAAATGCAAAAAAAAAAAAAAAAAAAGTTTCTCTACATACACTAACTCTATCAAAAAACAGCAAACGCAACTCAGTATCAAATCATTCTTCCAAAAAACTTTTCTATCCAAGAGGAACATAAAGTCAATCATGTCACAATGACTTACTCAAAATACTAACAGTTGATGGCATTACAAAAACTGCATTACTTTTCATGTTTCAGTTCTATCTGCATACAAGAGACAATACAAAATCTTTTAGTCTTCATTAGTAATTTTTACTTTATAGAATGTACAGTAAAAAAAAATAGTAAGTGACAGAATTGCTGCAGTAACAGCTTTATTAGCAACATGACATTGCTGCCTGTGATATTTGCTCCTCTCTGACCCGGTACATGATCGGTGGCCCTTTTCCTGATGATGTTTCTTGCCTGCTGATGTGTTTTTGCCAGGTTAGATCTCATCTACATAAATGATTTCATGCCTACAACTGCCTGAGTCTGAAAAAATCAAACACAGTATGTGTAAATGCATTTCAGTATGTCTACTGTATTTACTGTAACCCATGTAGAGTAGCACAGTGTAAAATTCACTATAGAACAAGACATAATGGATAGACACTATACCTGGATATATTGGTGCCGGAGTTCCTTGATCCACTTATTGTTCCTTTCAAAAGGAACTTTGTACAACTGTTTCAATCGAACTCTGTGTTTGGTCAGAGTCCGAGCAATGGTAGTCAGGCTGATGCTTTCCAAAATGTGAAATACCAGGCTGTCCTCTACAATTCTGGTCTGAATTTCTCTCAGTTTTATTGCTTTGTCAGCTACAATAGCATGCTCTTGGTCTTCGGTGAGGAGCTTTCCTCCTCCCCCAGATGGAGGAAGATGGTGCGTCCTTTAGAGGAACAAAAACACAACATATGTAATATCTATCATTGGGACTGGTAGCCTACATTTACTGTGGGACATAGCAGCAGTAATGATAGAAGAAGCTCTTGTGAAATGCATTACTTCCCTTTTGGTTTGTTGAAAATTGCAGATAATGGAAGCCACAGTTGACTGTCTGAGATTTGGCTGGACTCTTTCACCAGCCTCTCTCAGTTATAGACCACAGTTTATCACATGGTCTATGATGATGGCTCTTATTTCATCAGTGACAACAGCTCTTACTCTCCTTTGACCACCAAGCATTCTTACTCCTCTCCCCCTATCTCTCCTTCTCCCTTGTCCTGTTCCAAATACTCCTCTGCCTTGTCCAATGGGTCTCATTCACAAACAGTGGATACACAAAAATCTGTACTTAAACCGTGCAAACGAAGGTTTTAAGGAAAAATCTAGGATTCATCAATATGCTCTTATCTGAATTTGTTCTTACTCTGCAAACAACTTTATAACTGCCTCAGACCATGCGTATGCACTTATCATAAATGTCCCACATCTTAAAAAATGATGTAGTCAATATTTATTCAATGTAAACAGTATATTAGTACCACAATTATTTAAAAAAATATTGGGCCTAAATAGACAATTTAGATTTAGATCAATTCCACACATCTACACATTTACCAACTTTTTATTTTGTTACAGACATACTGTGTGGTAATGGTGCAACAGATATGCATCTGGCTTCTACTTATGTTTGTATTTCACTAGCAGTAAAGTTTTTCTACAGTTTCACCATCACAGTCCTCTTTGCAATGAGTGACAGCTCTCTCCACTGCTGCACCGCTCCAATAGAGCATTCCTTATATAGAGAAATGGAGACATGGTAGTATGCTAATCACTGATAGCAGGCATGTGCTTGTCAATTTAGAACGATTCTGATTCACTAACATACGCACGGTAGAAAGAATGAAATTGGCTGGTGCGCACGTGTCATGAATCTGATGGTAATTTTGCATGTGCACTCATTTTGTGCGCAAAATAAGAACATTTCTACGCACATATTAGTGAATGAGGCCCATCCTCTGTGTTGTTCTGTATCCACATCAAACAAAATCAATCCAGGAAGTCCCCTTTTTATTGTGTATGTCCATGTAATTGAAAGAACTTCAACACCTGGCTATGTCTCCCATTGAGATTGGAATCAGTTGTGGTTGGGCTGTTCTATTTTACACAACTTAAATCAGCTATTTCTCAACGTTTCAATGAGCTGTTCATTCTAAAATTCTTATCAGTTTTTGAGCTGCTGTTGTTGCAGAGCAGAAGTAGTGGTTTTATACTACACTCTTGAGTGCTTTTTGATGTATGTTTAGGGTCATTTTCCTGCTGGAAGACCCATGACCTGTGACTAAGACACAGCTTTCAGACACTAGGCTGTATGTTTCGCTCCAAAATGCCTTGATTGTCTTCTGATTTCACTGTGCCCTGCACAGATTGAAGGCACCCAGTGCCCGAGGCAGCGAAGCAACCCCGAAACATCACTGAGTTTGTTTCACGATAGACATGGTGTTCTTTTCTTTGAAGACTTCATTTTTTCTTCTGTAAATACAGGGTTGGTGTAATTTACCAAAAAGCTCTAATTTTGTTTCATCTGTCCAAAGTACATTCTCCCATAAGGACTGTGGCTTGTCAACATGCATTTCGGCAAAGTCCAGTCTGGCTGTTTTGTGTCTCCCTCTTAGAGGTGGGGTCTTCCTGGGTCTTCTACCATCGAGCCCATTTTCATTCAGACAGCGACAGATGGTGCCACTTGAAACTATTGTACCTTGAACTTGAAGATCAGTTTGGATATTGAAGTTTTCCTTAGTTCTTTCTAAACCATTTGAGCAATCCCTCTGTTCAATCTCGGGCCAATTTTCCTCTTGCGACCACATCCAGAGATGTTGGCTACAGTTCCATGAGCATTAAACTTCTTAATAATATTTGAATAGTGGTCTTTGGAGAAGGTCTTGTAACCTTGACATTGACAATACTTTTTTTCTAATATCTTCAGACCACTCTCAAGTTTTCTATGTTCAATGTTATGCACACAGTGACACAAAACAGCAGAATGAGTAATTTTCTCCTTTTTAACTGACTGCATGAGTGATTATAAGATTGAAAACACCCGTGATACTTATTAAAACACAATAGTCTGCTTAAAGTATTACTACAAATCAATTATTTCTTACAACTTCTAAAGGGTGCTAATATTTTTGTCCAGGCTATTTTAGAATGTCTTTGTAGAATAAACATGAGTTCAGTTATTTTCACATCTTCTTTCTTTTGTCCCACTGCAAACCAAACATAGACATGCACTGAATAAAATACCTTTTAAATTCAACACTGTTCAGGGTGAATGGTGCATTATTTTAATAAAATGCATGGGTACCAATAATTTCAGCCACATCTGTATATTTAAGGTTTTGAACGTTAGGTTTTCATTTCTGGCATGCTGTGTGCAAGCATTTGTAAATAATACAAGAAAGATCCATAATTTTGGTTTTGCTTGTATGTAAAGAAAATTTAAGCATTTTAGAAATGTGTTAATTGACTGTATATTCTGTGAAAACAACATGATTTGTGTTAATGGTATGGTCCACAACAGACGGATGTTGTGCTAATTGTGTTTAGAGTTTTGAAAATGTGACTACAGATTGGACAAAAGGATGTTAGCGATTGTAAAAAAAAAACTGTTAACCGGCCTCTCTCAAACAGAGACCATGATTTACAACATGGTCAATAATTGTGGCCCTTATCTCATCAGAGACAACCTCTCTTGGTCTTCTTCTCCTTTGTCTTCCACGCATTCTACCTCTCCCTGCCACTCTTCTTTCCTCACCAACCTTTCTTTCTTGATCCATGTTTCCAAATCATTCTGAAGCCATCCCCTTTTGTCTGTTTGGTCACAAGACTAAAAACAGGACACCTGGGTAGGCTTTCAGATGAAATTGCAATCAGCTGTGTTTAGAATGATTATTATTTCATTTTATTGTGAATATTCTGCTAAGATTTTCTATATATTTCCATATGGTTACTGCAGAAATGCACAAAATTTGCCATCATTCTGTTTTGAATGTGTTTTTAACAGTTTGAAAACAATGTGTTAGGATTTGAAAAATGTACTGCAAACATAGTGTTTTGCAGGTGGTGGAGTATGAATGAGAAAAGAGTTCATGGATTTTGGAAAATGTGGTCATTGAATGAAAAATGATTCACAGTGTGGTCTCCATAGACTTCTGTTTTGCTGACTGTGTGGAGATTTTTGACGTGACTTCAATTTTGATCAGTGTATGTTAGCAATCGAAAAAAAAGTGTAAAGCAGGAGGTGTCAAACTGAGGATCCAGTCTCAGGCATAGTGATGAAAACAGTATAAAACAACACTATGTTATCCAAAATCTCTTCTTTCTTCTAATACAATAATTAAATGTTTGTTTGTCATAGCCTACAGCTTATTGATGAATTTTAAAATGTATTTGACCTTTTCGATCTGTAATGAAACAGCCTAAAGCAATTGTAAAATTTATAAACCCCATAAACTGAATTTGAAATAGTTATTTTGTCAAGTCTTACTCATTATTCAAAAAAAATGCATGAAAATGAACAATTTAACTGCTTCAAGATATGACATCTTTGTGATTTCTGACACCGTGACGCCAGGATAAAAATGATCACTTTCTACTGAGAAGAGTAGGAAGGAGGAAGTGGTAAATAAAGAGAAAAAATCTGTGCACATATATGTGCGTATATCTGTGTGTATAGAAAAAAACAAAAGAAGAAATGATGCAATTTTCATATTACAGTTTACCCATTTGGGGCACTATTAGCTTTCATGATTGCAAATCCATCTCAGTATCAGTTGGGAGAAAATGGAAACATATGAGAGGACAGGTCCGAGGACAGGACACTGATGACACACACAACATCCCTGTGGCTAAACAAAAAAGAAGCACAGAGTTGGAATTCCAGTGAGGTGATGTAGCATGTTGACATGTAGAAGAGGGTCTGCTGACTCAACTTTTGTTAACACCCTTATTACATCCAATTCTTCATGTTACATTTGTGTCTAAGATGTCGGTGGAAATTAGGCATCCAAATGTGTTCACTAATCCTCCAGAGATTTACCAACTGCATCCTTCCACTGGTCCCATACCTGGACTAACAAATTACCTGTGAAAACGAGGGTGTATTCAAAAAAAAAAACACAACCCCATTGTTTTCACAACTTTGAACTTGCACAACCTAATGGAGACTGCTAGGTCAAACTGTACTCAATGTTTACTGAACATTTACTGAATGTACTGAACGTTTACTGAATCAGTGTTTCTCCTATAATTATAACAACACAAACCCCTGCCAGACCCAAAAAATATTTTTCAATGCCAAACAATAATGCCGAATTTCCATTCATTTGGAAATCAATAGCGTTTGGGAGCATCTGTGCAGCGCTGTTCCAATATGTGAGTCAACCTCTGTGTTGCTGCCTGGTAAACTACTGGTAACATAGCTCTGTTAATTGCATAATATGTGTGTGTAGCCGGTCAGAAAGAGCTAGCGGCATAAAAGTGACAGTGAACAAGAGCGGAGCAGAGGAAAAGGTCAGCAATAAGTTGTCACTCTGGCAGTAAATGTACAGTACAGACTACAGTGTAACAGTTAATAAATGCTGCAACTTCTCAAGACCAAGAAAAGTCACGTCTGTTGTTTCTCTAACTGCTGGGAAAGTGAAGGGGCTTGGCTCCAAAGTGAGCAACAATGGGTTAGCCTAATCTGAAGATGCTAAACAGAGGAATAGAGAACAGAGAAATGTGTGGCTGCTGAGTTCACTCTGTCCCGTAATATCCAACAATTTTTTTTTTATTTCCTTCCTATCTAATTCAAACTCACAACATTTGATTTTGAATGATGATTTGAATTGTGCAATAGACCCCACTTTAGATAAATCAAATTCTAAACAGAATAAACCCTCTAAAATGGCAGTTTGACAATTCCCTTCAAACTAATGAGAATAATGAAGAATAAGGTCTAATAATCAGTTCATTGGCAGCATTGCTGAATTTGATTTGAAAAAAAAAACAAAAAAAAAAAACTCAATATTGCCTGAGCTGTATAAAGAGATGTTGGACCGTCAGGTACAATACAACCTACTTTCAACAGAGAAAATGGAAGTTATTACTACTTTCACACAGACTTTGTCTATTAGCATGGTGAAAAAGCTGGTTGATTACTGGCTCACGAGCTTAAGTATAAATCTGACTCCCAACAGATTTCACAGATTATGAATGCTTCCCAAGAAATCACAACAATCCCATCTGAAATCAATGATACATTTAAAAGATTCTACTCTGATGTATATCCTTCAGAATTTCCCTCAGATAAAGCAGATACGCTTTTTTTTTTTTTTAAAGATTTAAACCCACACACCTTAAACTGTACACAGAGAATGGAAATTGACCAACCAATACAGATAAAAGAAATACTTAAATCAATTAAAGTGACGCAAAGTGGGAGGGCCCCTGGTCCAGATGGCTATCCACAATCAAGATTTATATGACCTTCTTAGACACATTGGCTCCCCTCCTAATTGATATGTAATTGGACTCTTTGGACCAATGGACCCTCCCGCAAACACTCACAGAGGTATCAGTTACACTTTTACCAGGGCCAGACGAGGACAGTTCAGAATGTAGCTCATTCCATCCGATCTCTCTTCCCAATTGTCTCTATAAAATAGAGCCTGTCCTCAACAGAAAAACAACCCTATAGGTCATAAATTCAGTCGCATAACACAACTTATATTTACATTTGAGTGACAGACGACATCTAGCGGCTGTAGTAATTGTGACCCGGAGAAGTGACGCAGTTCAGATGACTAAGGTGACTTCCTTATTAGGAGGAGGCAGGTTGGGCAGATGGCTAGATCGTTAGTTAGATGGCAAAAAGTGGACTTAGGTGATCGCTTCCTGTTTACAACCGCAAATCAGGACATTTTTTTAAAAAGGTGTTTACAGTTGCCATGACTACAAAGGTTGCCTAACTTTAAGGAAGTACTAACCACGTTTCAAGTGATCATTTTAACACAAACCATGATCTTTCACTAACCCTAACCAAGTGGGTTTTGTGCATAAACCTAACCAGACCTTAACCACAGTTGTCACACCATAGTGCATAATCATTTTTTAACAGTAATTTGTAACAGTTTTACACTCCAATGGGTTGTTCTGAAATAGGCCGTTCTGGAGTGCGGGTACAAATTACCTATGTGGTCATTTAATTTGGAGGACTAGTTGATAAAATATTAGGTAAGACATTAGCCTCTTCTCTAGAATCAGTTATGTCTGATATAATTTCATCTGACCAAACAGGTTTCATTCATAATCGCCATTCCCATTCCATCTCCAATATTCATTGCCTTTTAAATGTTATCTATTCTCCCGCATCCAGGGAGGCTCCAGAGGTGGTCATCTCCACGTCCTCCCTAGATGTGGAGAGGGCATTTGATAGGGTGGAAAGGGATTATGTATTTGAAGTTTTATATTTCTTTGGTTTTGGTCAAAAGTTATTGATGGGTTTAAAAGAAAAATATATGTTGATATTCTTTCACTGTGAAGTTTGCTCAATAAAAAATATTCTGAAAAAAAAAAAAAAACAGAGTTCACAGTGTCAGAAAGCTCACATCATGTGAGGATACAGCCTTCATTTGACCAGATGAATGCAGGGTACTGACCTACATAAAACACAGTATTCATTTGAATAGGACTGTTCTGCTAGTCAGAACTGCAAATATAGTACCTCATGCAGGGTACGACACAGTCTGAAGGCTCCCTTAATGGAGGTAAAATCCAATCTAATTTCTATTATCGTGTGGTTTAATGTTAATTTTCTCCATTATGAACAGTCATCAGCTCACCATCTGCAGGGCTCCAGTGTGACCTAATAGGATCAGACAGGTGTGGAGACATGCAGGATGAAAAAAAAAACAAAAACAAAAACTAACGAACAAACAGCTCTGCTCCGAGCGAGGTAGCTGGACTGAAATCAGAAAAGCTGCTTCACCAACTCCATGATGGAGTAAAGACAGCAGAATACACAAAATTTCAGACACTTTGTAAATGTTACGATGTACTTTTTGTGTCAAATCTTTATTTGTTAAAGCACAAATAGTGTTTTTATTATGAACATTTATTTTGTAAAAATATTTTAAAAATTATTTGTTTTTGGGAAGAAAAATAAAACATGTCAAATACCAGCGTGCAGGTTGGTTACATTGCTATCTCAGTCTCTCTCCTCAGCAGGTCTCAATGAAGGGAGTCACATCCACCTGCTACATGACGTACATTTCCTTATTTGGACATCACTCCCAGAGTTGGGGGTGTTCCCCAGAAATAAAGCTGAGCTACTGACACAAGCAAAGTGATCTCAAGGGACTCTCTGCAACCTGTTGTTCCCCTTCTCCTTTCCACAAGGTTAGGTTGTAAAAAATAGGCAGTAAATGAAAAGTGCAAAGCAAGAATTGCCTTTGAAGTTTTTCGCTACATGTTACACGCTGCGCTGTCTCTATGTTATGGGTGTATAAATAGATAGAGGTCTGGCTGCACATTTGTGACACACTTGGTTTTAGCTCAGTAGTCAGCACAGTTGTCTATGATCTGGGAGACTCGAGTTCGAGACCCAGGGTGGGGACCTCCTTTGTAAGATAGATTATTCATAAATATTTATTTTAACACTTTAATATCCTAAAATTGTACCTCCTTTCGCAGCAATAACCTTAACCAAGCGGTTTTTCTGTAATGACTAATCAGCCACCACAGCATTTCAGTTGGATTCAGGTCCAGATTTTGACTGGACCAATCCAGAACATGAATCTTCTTCTTCCTCAGCCATTCCTTGGTCTTTTTGCTAGAATGCTTCGGATCATTATCATGTTGCATGATCCATTTTTGACCAAGCTTTAACTTCACAACTGACGGCTTGAGGTTACTTTCCAGGATTTTTACAATATTCCTCTGAATTCATGATTTTCTGGACTATGTGGAGTTGTCCAGGTCCTGAGGAAGAAAAACAGGCCCAGATCTTAACGTTCCCACCACCATGCTTCACTGTTGGAAAAGGTTCTTTTGGTGGTATGCAGTGTTGACTTTTCGCCAGACATGGCGGTTTTGGTTGTGACCAAACAGTTCAATTTTGGACTCATCTGTCCACAGAATGGACTTCCAGAAAGCTTCAGGTTTCTCCAGATGCTCTCTGGCAAAGTTGAGACAGGCAGATTTATTCTTTTTTGAAAGCAGAGGCTTCTTCCAAGCAACCCTCCCATGCAAGCCATGTTGTTTGAGTTTTCTTCTTATTGTGGAAGCATGCACATGTGTCCCAGATGCAGCAAGAGAGGTCTGCAAATCCCTAGATGTTATGTTTGGGTTGGCTTTTACCTGAATTATCATATTTCTTGCAGCTCTTGTGGATATTTTAGAAGGTTGTCCACTTCTAGGCAGACTTACAGTCATTTTCAGTGCTCTCCATTTGTAGATGATCTGCCACACACTGACCCTATGGAGCTCAAACTTTTTTGAAATGAAATTATAACTTTCCCCAGACAAATGTTCTGTCACTACCCTCTTTCTGAGGTCCCCTGAGATTTCTTTTCCTCTCAGCATGATTGACCTGTATGGGTTCACTTCGGTAAGACTAAACTGACCTGGTTTGATCTTTGTTTTAAATCAGCGCTGCCCAATTTTCTTCCCTAAAGATCTCTCATTTCATTGGTCCATTTCATTGGTTAATATAGCCACCAATTTTGTCCCACCTGAATGTATTTACCTGCTTGTTTTAAGCAATGAAGTTCAGGGTTCACTAACTTTTGCACCTACAAAAGGTTACAAAAAAGTATTTTTAATTTAATCTTTTCACTACACAATTAGTTTCCTCAAAAAATGTATATGGAATTGATAAACATACACCTGTTATTTCATATAAAAATACTGGTTCTGATTAAATAAAGAAATAATGGTAAAACAACAGAAAACTCCAAGGTGCTCAAGAGGTTCACATACTTTCAAACAGCACTGTATAAAATACAAATACTGGGCTCTCTGCACATCCCTGCTATCTAATAAGGTTTTCTTTAAGGGATTTGGGATTCTTAGGCTCTGGTTATGACATCTGGTTCAGTGAGCCTAGTCTTCAGATTGAAGTATTTGTTACAAGACATGGTATAGATGAAATCACATAGGGCAGGGAAGTGAGGCTGACCTGGGTTGAAACATTCAAGTACAGTCCTGCTTTCTGTCACTGATCAAAGGTAAAGAAGCTGCTGAGACATCATTTATAATGATGCGGCCAGGGGTGCAACATATTAGAACGTGTCAGCCCCTAGAGACCAATGCAAGTTTTTACTTTTGTTCTAATGAATTCCAATGATAACCAAAAACTGATTGTCAACATTAAACACAGAAACAGTGATATATGTGCTCCCAATCTGTGCTTTTTATGTCTTTATGGTAATTCTGGACAGACATCTCTGCTTCAGCTTCCTCCGATGTTGTGACAGGTTGTATGTCATTGTCATCTTTTTTTTTTTTTTTTTTTTTTTGAGAGCACCAGAAATCCAATAAATGACAGTTTGAACTGTATAACAGAGCCTGAGCAAGCAAGAGTTATGTGTCTAATACCTCAAACCTCTCAACAGTCAAAAGTCTGAGTGATAAAGCTGTCTTCTCCTTGAATGTGAGTCCCTTGAAAAAACATTTTTGCAATTATGCAGAGGTTTTAGTGAGAGAGATGGATCATTATGAACTGAAAGTAGTCAACTCCGAAGAACCCCCTTTACTATGACTGACGTACCTAAAAAAATTCAATTTGTACATCCCCAACTTGAATATCCAATATGTGAAATCATAATGATGTGCACTCTGCATCAGCATTAACTGTAAAATCTGTCACAGCAGAGAAACCTGTAGCACTTAACAATACTTGAACAATACTTAAATACTTGACACAGTAACACAAAGAGACATTTAGACACACATGTGAGGCTGAGTACACACAAATTCTCTGTGTCGGTAACCCCCGAGATCTGGAGAACCATGAAATCAAATTGCATTCATCTGGTGTCTCAGTGGAGCGACACATTTTATCAGCGTGTTGAACCTTGTAGAAGGTTGTTGCTGTTGGTGAACTCAGATGTCAACAAACCAGATATAAATTGGATTTGTGTGTGTGTGTGTGTGTATGTGTGTGTATGTGAGTGTGTGTGTGTTTAATTTTACACCGGCAGGGCCAGAGAACTTTTCTTTTCATTTTTAATATATTTGAAGATAAAGATGAAGTACTGAAAAAAGATATTGTGCATACTCACACTTAACAGAGACCCTATTATACATATTACCTACGTGTACCAGATAATGACATTTGATTTGTATCATAAGTGAAAGGTTATATGCATGTTAATTCAAATTGTAAGGATTGTATCTAAGCTCTGGTTAGTCAATTATACTGCTCTTGGCAAGCCAGAAAAGGTAAATATTCACATCCCTCAAGCCAGTAAGCAAGCTGTACACTGTATGTTTCAGCAGTATGTCGTGCCTTGGAGGCAAAATTGATATTGTTGTTATTGTTGTTATGATATTGTTGATGGTTGCTATGGAAGCCAAATAATAAATAAAGAACTATCAGTGCAGATGGCAGAACAGAGATGCATGAGAGTAAAAGCACACAGTATCACCCCATGTGGTCACTGGACACTTCCTCACCTACACACCTGTTTTCTGAGTATAATGTGATCCAGTTGATAGGTGGACAGGAGAGCTGTAAATGTAAGAGCATGCACCAGATTTCCATTACCTCTGGAGCAGATGAAAATCAAATTTCAACACTAGGTGCAAATGATGTGTAATTAGTCACAACCATCATCCTCCACTTTCCCAGCTTTTAACAAACTCTCCTCTTCTGTATATATGCACTAATCTGAAACATCGACTCACACATTCTACTGCTGCCATGCAATATCGAACGAGGAGAATGGATTTCTTTAGACACGTACATGGCTGGAAACGTCTGGAGGACGACAGGTAGAACGCAGTACATGAACGTGGGAGCAGAAAATATCTGGAGTTGCTGAGTTATTCTGCTATTGTATGGTTTTGTTTAGAGATGAACATGTCTATAGCCTTTGGGTCGAGACAAGGCTTTCTTGTCTCTAAGTGGATTTTCTAGTTAATCTACTGTATGTCTGAAATTAATTTTCTGATAATCCACAATCAGACAAAATCCCATTAATATGATATGGATGCATATATTAATATAATATGAATTCTGGTTATTTTTCCAGCAGTTCTACATTGAGAACATTCCCACCTTGTGAATGTACATATTTTATGGTGAGTATTAAATAATAATGAAACTTTAGTCAGTGGCTCATCTCTATGATATAAAATGTATTGGAAGAAAGTCTCATAACACACAAGGACTAAACTACCTGAAGCAGCTACAGGCGAAACAGGTTGTTCACTCCTAATAAAGTCACAGTAAAGTAATTTCAGTGTGCAGTGGTTCACCTAAGATGTTTCTGCCACGGACCAGCACCTGATTGAAAATACTGGTTGTGCATTGGGAGTTCTGTTTATTGTTTTTAATGTGTTGCTTTATCTATTTACTGTATGTGTGTTTGTGACATTTGTGGCACAATAAGGCTTTTAAACAGCCTGAATACACATAGGATTAAAGCAGCCCTCATTCACCCTCATTTTCCTCTCTCTAATCTGCTAACACATTAAGAATATGGTATTTCATAATGTGCATCTTAGTGATTAAAGCTAGAAAAAATCTCATCCATCTGAACAGCAGTTATGCACCTGCCCTTTTCATTTACAGTAGGCTAAATATATGGCATTAGGAGGAGTAATGGGTGGCATATTTACCTCAGAGAGACCAGAATAGTTTATCCAGAAAAATGACATTCAAGTGTAGACACTTAAGTGGAAATAAATAAATAAATAAATAAATAAATAAAACATCTTTAAAAAGTCAGCAGTCCTCTAAAGTGAAAAAGCAAATGGAAAATGCAAAGCAGAGGAAGAATGCATCACAAGGTGATTATGTGATCTGACTGCTGAGAGTCTTCTCTTCTCTTAGGAAGGAAGATAACCTGAATAACAATTCTCTCAGTTCTTCATCTGCATTTTATGCAATGATGACATTGTCATATTGCCTCACTCCTGCATACAGAAACGGACTGGAACTGAGTGATTTGCTTCCTTGCAGGTTTATAATGACAGAAACGGCATGTTGAAGATTACACACAGTAGAAGAAGAGATGTTTTAACTGAGCATGAGCAATTTATCACCGTTACTTCAAATGATTATCCCATCAGGTGTGTTATCGATGAATAGTAGCAAAATTCCAATTTCATTAACGTTTTAATAGGACCGTTTGATGAGTTAAGCCTGTTGTCTAAATTTGGGAAATTTTTATGCAGTCTAGATGTTTTACACACCTGAAATAGAATTATTCATTTAAAGCAACTCTAAATACATGTAATCCAACAGAGTTCTATGGCAGAGGATGAAGTGCTCCATGATGAATGAAATGAATTCTCATTTGCCCTGATATATTTTCATATTCATTTTACCTTATTCATTTATGAATATGTTTAGTGAACTTTTGCAAAGTTTGCAGAACACCCAAGACAAGTGATGTCTCTAATTTCATACAGAGCGATGTAGGACAACAAACCCAGAAATATAAGAGAAAACGTTTAATTCTTTCAAAAACATTATGATTCCTTTTGGCCTAACAGTCTGTCTGTGTAGGTGCTGGAGCACACACACATGCAGACCCAGTGACCTCTGACCTAAAGGCATAAGTATGTCAAGGAAAGACTGGACAGATCTAAAAACCCAGCTTTCTCACCACCAGCCACAGGAAGTTTATGAAATTAACAATTTTGATTTTCTTCTCAGACACAAACAGTCTGTGCCAACCTGGATGGGCCATCCTCCCCTCTTCTGCTAGCTCCTATCTCTTAAGTTGTAACTTTTGTGAGAAGCTGCATTCCTTTGAGTCGCTCGCTCTCCTCCTCTCCTTTTCTTTCATGCACATTAAGCGTCTGAATTGATCAGAAAATGCTACTAAATGTGTAAATATATCTAGGTATCTTTACCTAATCATTGTTAACTCCCATGAACAATTTATCTAGTTTGATATTATGGAAATTCAAACTCTGCTTCAAAATTTGTTAATTAAAAGTCACACATATTATTGCATTTGATTTATTTGATATTAACCAGTGCAAGTGTGTTATTTAGCTATGGTTCAATTACTAGGATAATGCTTTCTAAATAGATTTAATTACAGATTAGGAAATTAAGGTTTATCGATTTTATTCTTTTATTTATTTGTCATTGTTTCTCACTGGTTCTCATGATGTGTCAACATTGACAACAGAATGAGTGAATATTCAATTTGTAAGCATGTATAGTCTTCAAATATTCTACAGTAATGAAATTATTCCCCTTTATTTGAGTTTTTCTTTCCACACAAAGGAATTAATTAGCAATCAATGCGGTCCTTCAAAAGAGCACCAAGGATCCTTTTTCTTTCAAAACATGCCTCCTAGACTATAAAAACTTTTCTGCCTTACAATCCTTTATCAAGCAGCTTTTGCTCTTCTTCTGCTTTTTGGCTTGCTGACCACTGCTGCTTCTTCTATATTCTTCTCGGCCCTGCATCCAGGATGGCTGAGAGCTCCAGAAAGAGACTCAACTATGAAGCAAAAGACTGGGAAGATGCCTAAGCCACAAGCCAAGCTCCACTGGTTGCCATCTGAATAATCTATTATTTTTGTAATCTCCTATTTTTATCATGTAGTTAAACTTTTTAAAAACTTTTCCGAGGACTCTTTTGATTAGAGAGCTGCACACATCCAATTCTGCAGCCTGCCACTGAATGCATCAAGACTGGGACACCTCTCTGCTGTGTGTGTGTGTGTCCACTACACGGCCTCAGCTAGTCTGAGACTGGATTCATCCTCTTGAGAAGCAGTGAACCGAAGTGCTTCACTGAACTTGCTGCAGCCTTCTCATCTGGCTGTCACTCTGGTGACGCAAGGATCACCAATTCTGCTTCGCTTTGCTTGGCACTTTCCAGGAGTTCACCCATCATCAAGCTTTCATCACCACGGAAACAGTAGGAAAACCATCTACCATGCTTCTGTCAAAATTCAATTTTTATTGGCTGTAGTTAGAGTCTTGGCCCCTAATTGTGTTTTTGACTCGTTTTTGATAACATGCATCCATTTATTTATTCATTCTATCGGCAATAATCTGTTAATTTAATTTACCCTTTCATTCATGCATCCATTCATTCATTCAATTAAGTTGTTTATATGTACATATGCTTAGTGTCTCCCATTCATCTCTATCCCATGGTAGTTAAATGCATATCTTGATTTATAGCCAAGTCATTGTATTTGTATATTCAGAGATGGAGGTCACTATATTCACTATATTCAGAGTTCATGACTTTCAGGTATAAGAGTGATTTAATTTAATTTAATTATTTTTCCTCCTAATTAATTAATTATTAATCAATGGGGGTGGTGCCCCTCTTAATTTAACAAGTGATTAATATTAATTTCCAACTGTAATGTTATTCCTAGTGAATATGTTCAGTTAAATTATAAACACACTTGCATCAGTCTTTCCATCAGGTTGTTGGTTTGTTTAATTTTGCATTTCCATTTTTTTTTTTTTTTTGACTGAAACCATATTTTGTTTTCGTCCTTCATGACCTCTAAGAGATGCTGTGTTGGGAAAATGAAAATGACCATTTTGCTGATTTGCTTTTTTTTCCCCTCTCTCTCTCATTTTGAGTCTCTCTTGCTTTCTCTCTTCATGCCCTTCTTATTTCCTGTAATCACTCTTCTACCGTCACTGTCTTTCCCTTGTTTCTCTCTGTTGCCTTCCTTCACATTCCAGTTCGACTGTCTTTACCTTTCTTTACCTGTCCAGTCGATCCACGTCTCCCTCTCTGATCATCTCTTCATCAGATCCTAAACCACATTTTCAAAACAGCGTTTATTCAGGAGGACCATTAAGTCTCCAGATGCCAAGCTTTTGTCAAATAAAAGACCCTGCTCGAATCCATTTCAACACCTTCCTCATCTTTTATGTATGTCTTCTATTATTCATTCACTTCTTTTCTTTCTCCCTACTTACTGTCTGGCTGATAAGGAAAATAAATTCAGCTCCACTTTCTGTGACTAACACTGCTGCTGTATTTGATTAGTATCTGGAAAAGGAAACAAGGCTCTTGTACCTGATAGCTTTTTTTTTCCTTCTTGTTTTTGTGTGTTGGTCTATAGCTAAAGAAATGACTCATTTGTGAAATGTAGTTAATCTACCATAAAGATAAAATAACTTGTGGACAACCATAAGACTGTCAACTTAAGCTAATTCTAATAAATCAAGACACTTTATTATGTTGATGCAGAAGTCAGTAAATCTAATTTTGCGATACAACAGTCCTGTTAGCAACATTTCCCTCAATGGCCTGATACATAATGATATATCTAGGGGATAGCTACCTGGATTATATTACAGTATATTAGTTTGCCCAGCCCAAAAAAAGGAGTGCAGTCAAAATCAGCATGCAGTCTTGTTCCTTTTAAAAACCTGGCACCTACATTACCCACAATGCAACTCGACTGCCGACAGTTCGGTGTGTTTTTCTAGTAGTAGCCACAAATGAGGAGTGAGCTTCAGAGATTTAGCAACATCATTTTCGCCCTCGCATACTCCCTTTGAAGCCACAAAAGGCTTTTTGCAACTTTTTCACACATGCATTCTCCAAGATCTGTGAACAGAATTTGAGGTAAAGTCAGTGGAGTTCCTCTTTAATATTTGGGAAACACACCAATAAATCCTGCATGTACCTGTTTAGAGTTTGCAATGCTGAAGAAACACATACATGGCCCTGTAGCCGTAAATCAGATTCAAGGCTACATGATCATAATGTGAATTAAGAGCGAGCACGCAGAGACACACTCAGAGTCATGGAGCAAATTTCATTTTCATTCTACTGAATCCTAAGTATATGTGGTGTGTTTCTTTGATGAATTACCATATAAATAACTGCCACTTCTTATCAAGCTTTATTTAAGAAGCTAGAACAGAGTGATAATGAGACAGAGATGAAGGAGAAAGAAGAAGAGGAAAGAAAGAGGATAGAGAACACCTTGTTTAAATATGAGGGTGTGACTAAAACTATAGTTATATTTTCTCATCCTAATTTGACTTATACTTTTATACTTTACATGTGTTTCTTAAAAAAACAGTAACAAAGAAAGGTATTTGAAAGCAAAGAAGTGTTAAGTACTTCTTTGCTTCTCTTCTTTGCTGACATGACTCCACCCACCCTTAATTCTTCATTTTTTATCTGTTTACTGTTTGTCTGTGCTTGCTATTTGCTCAGAATGCTTGGAGGAAAATCAGATGTTCCAAATGTGTTCCAATAAAGTTTATAATCTGAAATACAATTCTTATTAATCCAGCATTTGATTAAAATCTATTCAGATCAGAGGTTTAATTACTGTGTCTTCAGGCTATTATGTGCAAATGATGACAGCGGGATAGAATACAGATTGGGTACAAAGTTCTTGGTATTCAGCCGCTGCCAAAAGGAGTCTTTACACCATCAATGACAAACTGACTACGATTGTTCAAAGTACACTGAGAGAAGCGGGATACAGTGTTAAATCCTCATCCACCTTCTACATCAGTGATGTTGAAAAACAGCAAACCAAGGCCACACTCAGAGCTGCTGACACAATTATGACCGAGAGTTATAACATCATGAAGAAATATTTCTTTCTGATGTGGAAAATTATTTCCATGGACAACTATATCTGCCTCGTCACACCGACCTGCTCCGACACACAGCCTAATCCATTACAACGCTTTCTCCAGCAGATATATGTAGCCTATTCCTGCTGATAGGTGACAGCAAGGAGGGAGCTGTTAAACTTGATGAACTGTGACGGAGAACTGAAATGACCCTTAGATTTCTCCAACACAATAGCTCCAGTCTGTAAGAAAAAAAAAAAAAAAAAATCTGTTCTTTCAAAGTGATGCTTGTTTCTGTCGAGATGAATCAGCCCTTTTCCACGGCCCCATCATTATATAATGGCTTGTACTGGCAATATACTACTCCTCTGAGGATATAAACATGTTTGGTTGTGAAATAAAAAAAAAAAGAAAATAATGGGTAAAACTCTACAAATACAGAATTTACTGGACTCTTCTTCCCAATTAATTCCTCTCCCTCTACAAGTTTACAGCTACAGAGCAGCTGCCAGAGTGTTTTATTGCTTCTTATCTGCCGTATCCCCTGCAGCAGGAGTCACACTACATTTGTCACATCTGATGCCACTTGCCCACAGAAACCCACAAAATGAATGTAATGTGGCTCAATGCTGGGACTGATAACTTTCTCTATAGCTTAAAGGGTTGACATTTAAGAGTATAAAGCTTCAATCTTCTGACTGTAAGACTTCAAAAGATGAAAGTGTGACAAATGTTTTAAAATACAGTGATAATGATAGAAATGGATGGATTTTCATTTGTGATGTAATCTCTAGAGAAAATGAGAAAATATCAGAGGTTGAATGAGGCTTAGCACAGGAAAAAAAAAAAAATCGAAATCCCATACTGTATGATTGAGAGCAGCGAGACCTGGAATATGAATGAGCGATGATGATTTTGCTGTATTGATGTTAATAATGTGGTTTTTTTAGGGGCTGTGGTTTGTGTGAGAGGCTAGTGGCATTCTTGCCATAATCAAAAATTATATTCCTGATGTATTCCTAACGGGGTCCAATGATTAGATCATTTTGACTCAAAAGTCAAAGTCTATCTTCTTGTATACACTCAACATTCAAATATTATTTTCAATTCAAAGAGTCTCCTATTGTCTAGTGCCCTTACAATACATTATTTACATGCAGCTCCCAATTTGTTGCACATGTCTTCCCAACCTTGTGCCGAGCTTAATGTGTGGGGCGATACGCGAGCAAGAGGATAGATGGGGAAATAATTTGTTTCTTTTCTTGTGACCCTGAAGTATCCATAATTCATTTTCATTCAGGTTAATGAAACCATTTACTAAGCAGGGAGCAGCTTTGAGGAAGAACTCAGCAGAGAGAACCACCACCACAGAAAACTCCAGGAATGACACACTACATTGTTACTCATCCGTGATAATTAAATGTATTCTTTGGGAAAAATGACTTGGATTAAAAATATAACTCACACCTACTGAGCTCCTCGTGTGTTTGAATAGACTAACTGCACAATAGATTCATCTCTCTCCTTCTATACCTTTCTCCTCTGCAATGGTCATATATTCCTCTTCAGCTTCAGTGTGAGGGACATGCTTCATTGGTGAGAGAATGTGCTAAAAGAAACTTGTTAAAAATTATACATATATTATACATATATTATATAAATGTGTACACTCAAATAGGTTAATTAAATAGAGGATTTCACAGTCTACTCAATGGAGGTATCCACTCACATCATCTATGGTGTCATGTACTTTAGGAAATGATTTAGTGGAAGATTTGTTCCTTTGGGAAAATGGACAAATTTAGAAAATCAATTCTGAATTTGATCCTCTGAAGTGCAGATATAAATCAAAGTCAAATAGAGTTATCCAGGCCTTCTATCTTTTTGTCCTAAGGATTTTGACTTCTGTCATTTTCCATCTTTCTGTTGTCTATTTTTATTTTTTTCTTCTTGTCTTTCTTTATTCTTATTCTTATTATTATCATCATTATTATTATTTATAATTCTGACTTAAGATAAAAATGCAAAATGTCAGTGATCTGCAGAGTATACATTGCCTGAGTCCAGACCTTTGAATCCTCCCACTCCACTGAGTCGAGTTGACTGATTATTTGGGTCTGACATCATGACATTAAACAGCAGTTTCTCGGTTGAAAAAGCGATAGATCCAATGAGCTCCGCAGGGGGGACTAACGATTAGCCAATCAGTGCCACGGGCGGGACTAACACTGTTGTCAAGCTGTTGTCAAGCTGTACACCGGAACCAAGGAGGAGTAAAACTAGGCAGTGCTGATCAAATATCAATCAAGATTCTGTTGCTGCATTGCCTATTTCCTCCAATGTTTTCAGAAACATACTTTAGTGTACTGTTAGGCTGTAAAATGAGATTGTAACATGGCCGCCACGTTTAAAACAGCAGAGCAATAACCAAGCACAGTCCAACTCACAGTACGTCACCCACTACGTCACCACCAGCTGGAGCATTCAGTGGTGATTGAATCGAATCCCCCTTCCCCACAGAAATCGGTTAGAGTGGAGGCAATGTCTGAAGATGGAAACAATGTAACAAGTTGACTGTTCTGTTGGATATCAGGCAAGAGTATGCACACAGCAAAGACAACGAAAGCACACCATCATTACAAACAATATGGCACCCAAAGAGCTCTAAATAAATGATTCTATTTATTAATTCAATGTGCCTGTTTCTATTCAAACAGTCAAATTATATACACATATCCAACATGAGGCTGCCACAGTGAACAATGAAGTTTATAGTAGTGTTTTGTTTTGGTTTTTTTGTAGTTTTTTTTTTTTTTTTCTGGCTCTTTTTAGTATTTGAGGTGGATAAACAAACGAACAAACAAACAGGCTTCATTTAGGTTTTAATTCAAATTAATATTCATCAGCATACCCTGGAACTTTGTGAGATTATTGCCTGTGTGGAGTGGAATGGTGATACCTGCAGCAGGCGATTCTTCTAATCTCTCTGTCACACTTCATTTGCCCTCTAATTAACACTTAATCCAAAAGCTAAAAGGGCCTCAGAACCAAATGAGGCATTTACTGTGGCTCATTTAAAGTTCTTTCTTGGAGGACAAAAGTGCGTGACATTAAAGCCCAAAATAGTAACCTCAACTCATCACTCTCAAATACATTCTGATTGCATAATAACTAAATAACTAACAGAAAATGAAGTGCCTGGAGGGGATATTACCAAAATATTTTATTATATGTGTTTATTTTGTCTGTCTACTAAAGTGAGATTTGACATGGAATTTGCCTGAATGACTTATCAAAGTTATGTCCATCTGCACATGCTGTAGTATGGTAAAATTACCATCAAATGTACTCTAAGACCATGTGCAGTACTATGGACATTTTAGAAATTATGTATTCTTACTACGAACAGAAAGGAAGTTGTTCCTCAGCATATTTAAATATCACTAATTACAAAATGCCACATACCTGTACATAGCAGACATGTCCCCATATTTCCCAGAGCCTTGTATTTAAAAAACAACCCATGCATTTAAATCTTCGTATATTTAAAAAATATATATATTTAGCCTGTCAAAAATACACGTTTTCTTCCACTGACACTAATTCCAAGAGGACTCACAGAACATGTAAGTAGGTTGGCCAACCTGACATGTTTGACTTTAGTGTGTTGTCAAAATGTACTATATATCTATGTTTTAGTCCATTAAGCCACTAGAAGTGTGATCCCAAATTGTTAGTGTTAATATTTTGTTGCTATCTCCACACATTAGTTATCTCCACGCATGTAACTCATTGATGTAAATGTAACATTTGTTGTGACAACATTCATAAACGGAAACTGCTAGTACAAGATCATCCAAGTAATCATAGTCACATAGGGGCTTATAAATATGCTTCCTGACCACTACTACTACCACTAGATTCTGTTGATGCATAATGAACCATGTCAGGGTGTCACATGGTTATCTTGAGGGACAACAAAGAAAAAGCATTTTGGCAGCTCAGCCTTTAAGCCATCATGTCAGCCCTACAGAGGGTTGTTCACTGCAAAAGTGTCTCTCCAGCCAGAGTGTGTCTGACTCTCAGGGAGCTGTCAGTCTTGAGGGAGTTGAGGTCAGCTCTTCTGCAAACAGTCAGGGTGTTTTCTGACATCTGTGACAGGACCAGATGTTCCTGCTTTACATGATCGCAGTGCCGTGCTACCACTCGCCCGAACGCCACTTAACTTAGTCAGGAGTAGTGCATGTCAGTGTACGTGTGCATTTATATGTGTGTGTCACTGTTTTCTCACATCTGCACTTATGCATGGGATCATGTCTGTATTTGTCAGTGTCTGGCAAAGGTAAGTGGCAAAGGTTAAAGTTAATTATTTGACAGGAATACTGTAGAAGCATGATTACTAGCATGGGAATTTACAGAGAATCAACACTGTATGACCAAAAAAAAAAAGAAAAAAGTAATTAAGGTTTGTGTTTTCTGGGATTGCTTTGGATTGTGTGGTTGATGATCCAAACCCTGCAGAACGATGATCATTGAAGTCTGTTTCACTGAAGAGCCCAACATAAAGGCCAGGAGGAGTGAATAATATTGTACCATTTCATGGAGTAATTGCTCCATCAATCACACAGCACCGAGCAGCAGAGACAACAACTGTGAAGAAGCTGCACTCCACTTCAAACAATAATTTGGGGTAAAATGATTTTGACTCAAACACCACAGGGCTTTTTGCATCTAGAAGGGCATGTGTGTGTGTGTGTGTGTGTGTGTTGTTTTGTTTGGGAAATTGGATGCTGACAGGACAGTTAGTCGTTGTTGAAGTGTGGGTCGAAGCTGGTTTGGGTGATATGACAATATTTTGAGATAACAGACATTTGTTTTCCCATACTCTTTATGCTGAGGTAGCTATCCCCTAATGTCTCTGGTATTGTTATGTCATTGTGGTCGGTGTTACAATTCAGTGAGTACAACTGCTTCTAGGCAATATTAGATTTACTGAATCGTTGCATCAGTGTGATGAAATACCTTGATTGTTCCCTGGACAATCAACAGACATTCCTGTATGCTTGTTTCAAAAAACTATTGTGTGACATCCTGCCTGGACTTTAGGTGTTTTTTGGTCTTATGTTGTGTTCTTTGGGGTCTCCTGGTTTGCACTTCTGTTTAGTCCTTCGGTTCATAAGGGTTTTCTTGTATGATTTGGGTGGTGGGTTTAGAGGACTGCATCATTAGTTTGTTGGGTTGTGTGCTTGGGTTTGTGTTCGAGGTTGGTTTTGGATGGGTTAGTGTAGGTGGTGTTGAGTTTGTTTTCTGGGTTTTTGTTCTCTGTTTCCCTTGTGTGTTCATGTACTCCTCCACACCTGCCCTGCATTTGGACTCGTTAGCCCTGCCCTGCTCTGTTTTCCCCACACCTGCCCTGTGTTAGCCTCGTCAGCCCTGCCCTGCTCCCTGTGTTTCCTCAGCCAATCAGCTCCCTGTATGTTCACTCCCCTCTCGAATTCTCCACCCATCTCCCCACCTGCACCTCATCTCCTTGTTAGTTCAGTTTCTTTTTAAGTTCTGGTTTTCTGTTCAGTCCTCGTTGGATCGTTTTGTGTTGTTTCATCTGCTAGTTCTGTTTAGCTCTGTTTGCCTGTTTATGACCATCCACAATTAAAGGAGATTTTTCATCATATCTACATTCCGGCCTCTGTGTTTGGGTCCACTCCTGCTTCCCCCCCTGACACTATTGAGTATTATGCTGTCAAGTTAAGCTAAATGTTGTAGCCTGTTATGTAGTTGGAGACAATGTGTGTTGTGCACAGCATGTTAATTTGTCAATTATTAATTACAAATTTTCTCATACAAATTTTTCCTGAACTTTTTTTTTCTTAGCTTGCTCTTTCTTTACCTATTTGTTCTCTAATTCCATCCATAGAACACATTTAACTTATTCACCCAACATTTTTAATAAGATCACTGAACAGTCAGACTTTAATCTGACATTAATTAGCTCTGTATTGGCCTGCTGATAGACTGTGTCAAAACATCAAAGAGAGGACTTTTGGTGGTAGCGTCCGGTGACATCAGGTGCATCTCATATCTTCAGAACTCTCGCGTTCTCACAAACACACTCAGCCACCAAGCATCCCAGTCTAATTTCCTAATACATTAGCAGTCTCTCAGTAAAACAGTACATTTAAGAACAGACTGTTGCCTCACAGCCACTAACACCCCCAACACATCTGTCCATATGAATATCCATCTCTACAGTCGAATCAAACAGCCAGACAGACTGAACTCAATAGCTCAAAACAAAAACACAGCAGGACACCAACGCAGATGAGAGCCATCTGAGACTAAAGAGACCGCAGTTCTTCCCCAAGCAGGTTTACCCAGTCAAACACAGAGCCACAGCCTAAAGGAAGAGAGGGATTCAACTTCCCATTACTGTCTAATAAGAGAGCAATCAGTGGACCCCTAATTTGAAAGCTTCTTTCTCATTGGAGAAATTGCAAAGTAGTTGTGATGGTGGATGGTGGGAAGCAATGGCCAAAAAAGAGAAAGCAACTTGACTAGAATCTGTTAGGAGGTGTTTAAATTAGGTGAACTCAATCAATATGTCATTTTAAAACATTTCTTAAAACATACAAACAATTGCTTTTGTGTACACTTGTTTTTCTCTTTATTGTTCAGTGTTGCATGAAATCTGTACTGTTCTATTTACTATTATTTATGTATTTTTATGGGGTTTTTGGAAAAATAGGCTATATGAAATGAAGAAATGAAGAAACTTACAGTACATACATTTTAATTTTGTATCATGTTTTGCATAGTGCTGAACTTCACCTACCTCTAGAGCCTAGAGCTACCCCTTTAGCCTGTTTGTTGTGCTGGTTTAAGTTTTCTACATGGGTAATGACTGAATAATGTCTTATCTTATGTTTGAGAGTTATATTTTTATGTCTAAAATTATGCCCATAGAAATTACAGCCCAAATTCATATGTCTCCTATATTGATTACCTATGTTGTGGTGTTTTACACTTGGATTGAACAGGAGCAAGGGGTTAAAGGGCAATTTGGCCTGTCTTTCTAAGGCAGCGAGTGGCTGTCGCCTTCTGTCAATCACTTTTTTTGTTTTGTTTTGTTTTAGAAAGGTCTGGTGGCCCTTGCAGCTCTGATCAATATGTGAGCAGATGTCTTTGCTTTACACTACTAGTTAGTGAACTTGAAAATAATTTGTTTATTGCATTGTTGGACAGAGTATGGATGTCTAGTTTTTGCAAGTATGTGAGGCATAATCACCCAAGTTACTGAAAAAAATGAAAGGATGAGCAATCCAAGGGACAGGTCCAACTAGCCTAAAGTCATTATCACAATACAAGCATTGAATTGAAATGTTTCTTAAGGATGAACTTGCCCGATCTTTATTATTTTGTTCTTTATGGCTATTAATTACTTAAGTTGGTGTTAGGAACTCTATCTATATTTCTCCCTTCCCTATGTTTTCCCATTGTTTCCCCTTCCTAGTGTTTCATATTTGTCAAGCCACAGCAGTATAAATCCCCAGTTCATCTCTCCAGACTCTGCCAGATTGTTCGGTCACCAATGCGGGTCACCACGCCGGTTTCCAGTAAACCTGCCATGTCAGCCTCGTACTCGTCTGCTGTTTGCCAGTTTGGATCATGTCTACTCTGCTCTGCCTCAAGCCCCTCTGCCTGCTTCAGTCCTTCGCCCTGCACCACTCCCTGCTCTGCTCTGCCGTTATAAGCCTCATACCATATGCAAAGCCAAAGAACACTCAGCTAAGCCATCAGATCTATCTACAACTCAAGCTACAATAAACTGCCCTTTAACCATCCCTGTGTCTCCTGGTCTGTGTTTGCATTTGGGTCCTAAATTGAACTGTTATAACAGAAATTATGTATTCTTGCTACAATTGAACAGGACTGATTCTGGATGCACACACACACACACACACAGAGGGAGATGGAGACATTAGCCTACATAACTTTAAATTGCATTTTTGTCAGTTGTATGTGTAATCACACTGTCTTGACAGTAGTGTTACTGAAGGACATACATTTAAAACAATTGTGAAGTAGTTAACAAGATACATATGCTACATTGGTATTTAACCAAGCACTGAAAAATACATGTTTAATGGTTGCTAATAAACTGCAACGTTATATTCAGTCACTCACTCACTTAACATTGCTAAGTGTGACAATTCTGCAAGCTGCATGAGGAGAGAGGTGTGAGGTGTGCTTAAACAAACACATACAGACAGAGAGTATGTGAGATACAGTTTAATAGACTAAACTTAGGATGTAATTTAAGCACCTAGGCACATAGAAGCCATTCAACTACTCCTTTTTACTTGACTTCCTTGTAAAGTTCCGTCAAGGTTGAATTAAAAAAAATAATCTCAATACCAATAATAATGATGAAAATTGAATTACATTTTTTAAATAAAACACGAGGTAAGGACTGTATCTGCAGTCTTTTTGGACACATTAATGTAGGTTGGTTGTAGATATACAGTAACATTGTGTCACAAAATTATTTTTTTCATTTCTAAATCATGGAGGACTTCTAAAATGCTGGAACAAAAAATCAAAAGCATTGAAAGATTTGCTGAACCTGGGGCCAATATAAAGGACTACAGTCTTTACAATGCAGCTGGCTAATGGGGAGATGTCTGCAAAGACTTGAAAGTGCCCAATACACCTGTCAATCGGCTAAAAATTCATAAGGCAACCATGCATCCTTGGAGGGTATTTTCTCTTTTATAATATTATGCCATTGATGATGTATGATGAAGTAATTGTTGGGTCTCAGAGCTAAACTCAGTACTATATTTCAAGATATTTATATGTACACATTACTTTGAAAGATAAGCTACTTTTGATATGTAGTACACAAGAAAGAGGTCAAAAAGAAATTTTTACTGTGACATTTTTAATAGGACACTTCAGGGGTCAAGAGCAACTTCAAAGGGACAGATGTTGATGTTGAGGAGAAACCATGCGGAGAGCACAATTCCTCCTTGGTAAGTTGTCCAACGTTTCAGTTGAAAGTTTTTCATTTATAAATATAATGCCACAGTGGTGATTTGTATCTGCTTAATTAAATATATTTATATTTTCAGGAGAAAGAGGTAAGACTTAATAATAACATTATATATGCCATGCTAATGTAACAGTAACATCTCAATCTTGCATTTGTTATTGCCAACTGTAGCATTAGTTATGTGGTCTAAAATTTTGAAAAAAAACAAAACAAAAAAAAAAAACAACTTTAATTGCTACAGGATGTACAGCAAGCCATATGGTCATGAATTATTAGCATCTTATGTTTTCCGTCCCCCCTCCCCACCCCTCACCCCTCTCTCTCTTGTTCTTTCCAGGAACTGTTGGAGACCAACAGTGACAGTCCAAAGTCATTTGTCTCAATTTGTAAATAAAGACAGTCCTCAGTTTGAGTCCAAATCTGCATCCTCCAGTGAAAAGGTAAATGTATTTCACACAATAAATATATAAATATCTGGTGTACTTTTAGTGACATTTTTTAGTATTAATGACAGTTTTGTTTCAGGGCTTTTGTGAGGGTTTGTTTACAGAGAGTCGTCATTTTGAAATAGATCCTCAAGAAAAGCTCTGGTAGGATTTATAAAAGGCTCCCTCTCTAACCTTTTCAAATTCCTAGCCCATGCAACCAAGTAACTGTTAGAAATGAATGTTACCAAAATTCAAAAGGAAAAGAAATGTCAACATAAAGACAATAAAGACTGTAGAGAAAGCATTTGGTATAGGCTGTGAGAAATTTCAAATGGTCTGATTCTCAAGGGAAGAAATGATCCCCTTTGTTCCACTGGCCATGGCTTCAAAATTTGCTCTGTCTGTGAAGGCTGTGATATTGTCACACATATTAGGGCAAGTTTTAGTACTACTTGAAAATGTATAAATTTCAGACTCCAACATAAATAATGAAAGTTACTGAGCAGAAGTCCAAATTCATATGCTCTAAACCAGTGTACAACATTTTATTTCAATCTAAACAAAATGTTTGTGCAAATGTTCCTCTCCTACAGGAAAGTAACAAGGAATTGGACTTTACTGAATCTCCTTATATCTCCACAGGCAGCAGTAATGCTGGAGATACATTATTCAAATGTGGTTTACCATAACAGCCATGTTTCTTTTTCACTGACAAAACATAATAGGAAGAAAAAAATCAGAAAGGTAGTTTTCATGGACCATAGTGGATGAATGTTATTGCCAAGAGACTCAAATCCATTCATGCATACTGCAGCTTTGGTTTTAAGTGACACTATATAAAGACTAGACCACGGCACTAATTTTCAAATATACGGGCTACTGCCATTTTGAAGATTGCCCCATTACTGTTAATGTGAAAGTGACTGATGATAACACCCTGACGGCAGCAGTGTTATTCACAAGAGGTGATATGTGCCACAACACCAAAGAAATAAAAAGAAGGCCAGTGCATGCTCATTCACGTCAGTCAACTGGAGAAACCTTGGAAACAAAACTACCAAGGAGTTTTTATTTGGAGTCCAGGCAGAAATTACCAGAGGTGGTGAAAGAATCAGGCTGCAGGGATGATGCACCAACAAAAGAGGTTCTAAAGAACATTGCATGGAGCCAAAGAGAAATGAAAAGGCCTCATTCCAATTAGCTCTAAGTCTCCAAAAAATGATTGATGGAATAACTGGCACAGACAATGAAGTCCTGCAAAAGGACACAGGGACACAGGGAGTTAAATTCAGAAAGTGTGAAAAGTAAACCCTACTATGTGTATGAGTTAGTAGTGAGAAATTCATCCAAGGGGGCATCACCTCTTCTGGTAGCAGCTAACATGCAACCATACCATAGCATCGGTCACTTCTTGCAGGCTTTTCAGACCAATCTTATTAAAATTTATGGGAATAATACAAACAGAAGGCCAATCATGATCTTTTGTGATGGCTCAATGACGCTTTTGAACTCAGTCCCTTTAACAAGTCTGGAGGATCTACTGCAGAAGTACTTCCAAATCCTCATTGGACAACATCCCACAGACACATTTAACCTTTCCATTCTTCACAGATGCTTAAGAAACATAATGAAGAATGTGAGGGATCTTTGCATGAAACAGTATGTATATTTTGAGGAAGAGTATTATATAATACATTCAAAAATTCAACTAATAATAGAGCTCCAAAACACAAGCTTGCTATGTACATATTTGGGCTCCTTGCATGTTCTACAAGTCTGAAAGAGATGGATGAGGCGGGTGTCAGTGCATCGGTCCTGTTTTGTAGTCCTTGCCCTGGAGACAACATGGCAAAGCACTACAACGATCTCCAAGTGCTTATGCAAAAATGGGGGCACTGGATGTCGAGCAACAAAACATCAGTGCTGAAGACTACAATGTAATTTTGCCACTGAAATAATACTATTAATATACATAGATGTTTGTCAGCACATAGCCTCACAGCAATTACATCCCATGTTAAAACCTCAAACTCAACCTGCTGGGGATTTTCTGTGAAGACACTGCAACCCTCTCGGTGCTCCATTTTAGACATGCTGACAAGAAACACTGATTAATGTGTAGACTTGAAATGCTCTGCAGGTTACCCTCTGATAAAATTAAGACCTGTCCAGAACATATCCTGCCTCTACCTTTATGCCAGGAGGGAGTAGCTAACCCATAATTGGATAAAGGTTAAACAAAATTGATGAATGACTGCTTATTTATGTCATGGAATCATGTTTTTTGGACTCTTTTGTGTTTTTGTTCTTTTCCTGTGTCACACTGCTGTTGTCCAGTCCTTCTGGTCATATGGTTTTGCCCACTCATATGATTTGGGTTGTATCTTTAAAGGACTGTCTTGCATGATTATTTAGCTTATAGTGTTGTGTACTTTTGTTATATTCATGTATATTCTTGGATTGGTTGATGCATGCTGGTTTGTTATTAAGAGGTTTTGTGTTTTCTGCTGTGTGTTTTCCTTCCTGTGTTCTTGTACTGATTTTCCCTCCTTTGCCCATCTACACACCTACACTGCATCTAGCCTCATTAGCCCTGCGCTGCTCTGTGTTTCCCCCATCCATTCGGCTCCCTGCCTGTTCTGCCGTTTCATCACCCCACTCCCCTCTCCTGAGCCTCTCCGCCCATCTCCTCACCTGCATCTCATCTACTCGTTAGTTCAGTTAGTATTTAAGTCCTGTTTTCTGTTCAGTCTTTGTTGGGTCCTTTGGTCTGGTCTGTTCTGTTTCTATAGTCTTGTCCCATATTCTGTTTTGCTCAGATCAGCTAGCTTTTGTTTTTGCCTGCACAATCTCAGAATAAATAAGTTTATTCAGCCTCTGCAGTCTCTGCATTTGGGTCCACCTGTTCCGCTACTACATGTAATTTGCGTGACCTGAGTATAACTACAGAGATGATCATTTACTGCCTTTATAAAATCAAGCTGATTCAACATGTGTTAAATTATGTGCACTTGCACAAAGTATTGTCTTAGGATATAAACATTTATACTGTAATTGTGTAAAAATGTTACTATTGTTTTTGAGAATGAAGTGGCAACCACGCTCCTCCAGAACCTTTTCCAAAAGTGATTGACAGCGCACCTGTTGACCTTGACAGTGAAGCAAATATTTATCATGCACCAACATTCATTGCCACTTTGGCCATGATGCGAGGTAGGTTTTAGAAGCGTTGTTTATGAATTGAAGTCACACATGCACACTATTCATTCAGCACACACCCTGTAGACTTTCATGGTGCATGGTCCACACACTGCACGTAGGCACTTCACACACATTCTTGACATTGTTTTTTCTTTCTATCTATCATTTCTAGCTAGCTCGTGATATGGCAGCCTGCTTATCAAAAGACATCTAAAAAATGGGCTTACTAAGCAGCCAGATATGGTGAGCATGTTAAGCACTGCATTATACAGAGGTTTCTGTAAGGGGTAACAATGACCCCTCAGCGGTTTGAGGTATAAATGCTTTTTTTTTTTTTTTCTCTCCCACACCCCCCATAATTCACTAGATGATTAATAACCCCATTTTAGGAAGAGTCATGAACTGAGAGATGTAGGAGTTTTATTTTCACAGCATTACATGCATTTGAAAATGCCAGGGGGGTAAAAATGACCCCTTGGCGGTTCTAGTGATATATATACTGTATACACACACACACACACAGAGAGAAATGAGGGTAAAAGAGAAGGACAGTAACCAAATGTGTGTACACATTTGTAAGCTGTTGCAATATAATTATCCAAATACACATACTCCGGTACTGTACTGTGCTTAGCCGGTTATGATCTACAAAATAGATCAATTTAAGAAATTACAATTGTTGGGGACCCTTTATTGTTATGTTTCAGATGTCCATGAGTAGTTAGAAATTCAAATAAAGACACATATCAAATTTTAATTTCTCACATGGTGTCATTTTAGCTCATGACCCTGCAGGTTTATATTGTGACTTTGGGGCGGCCCAACAACTAGGCAGGGAACCACTGGACCAAACTAGGTGGCAGTATATAAAGTTGTTAAAAGTAGTTCCACTTTAAGTAAAATCCTGTTTACAGATTGATGCGTCATTATAATAACGTCATATTGTCACATAATGACAGGGGACAATTTACTGCAGAATGAGTACTTTTGTTTTTGATACTTGAAGTACATTTTGCTGATAATAGTTCTGTACTTTCTAATTCTGTTGGATTTTGAATGCAAGACTTGAACTTCTTATGGAGCACTTTGGCTTATACATGGTTACATAATAACAGGAAGCAAAACAAAAACACAAATGTCAAATAGCTGGAAATGAACACCTGATTGTTACTTTTTTTTTTTTTTTAATACTTGCATATTGAATAAATTTAGATACCAAGTGTGTGACATAGACATGCAATTACCAATACATATTTGTCCATGATGGCGGTGTAAAACTATGAAATGAAAAGCTTACATGACTGTAATATTTATAATAATATATTTATATATAGAACCCACAAGACAAGGCCAGATCTCAAGATCCATCTACTAGGGATGTGCAGAGATCCCAGTATTTGTATTTGTATCTGTATTTGTTGAGGCAGTAAAATTATTTGTATCTGTATTTGTATTCAAATAAAAGTGGAAAGAGGCTTAAAAATCCTGTTTTTGTTTTTATGACAGTTTTAATTTTAGAAAATTAAAATGTTACAATAAGTGTTCATGAATAAACTATCGTGTGAAGGAAGTCCCCACATCAGGTCTTGAACGGGGGTCTCCCAGATCATAGATGACTGCGCTGATTACTGAGCCAAAACTTTACTCATCACCTCATTGCAGACAGACCTCTACCTATTTACAGAGACAGCAAACCATATAATTTTTAGGGAAGAACTTCAAAGGCGATTCTTGCTTTGCACTTTTCATTTATTGCCTATTTTTACAACCTAACTTTGTGGAAAGGAGAAGGGGAACAACAGGTTATGGAGAGTCCCTTGGGAGCACTTTGCTTGTGTCAGTAGCTCAGCTTTATCTCTGGGGAACACCCCCAACAAATATTTTTTTTAATATTTGTATGAAACAAATATTTGTATAAACCCACTATTTGTGCTTTGCCAAATAATGTATTTGTATTCGGGCACACCCCTACCATCTACATTTGAGATGACAAAGTATCATGAGGAGGATACCCAGGGAAGTACCATTCAAAGTTCAGAGGATGCTCTGTCACAGGTGGTTATATGTATAACTAAGAGTTATCAATACAGGGAATGCACTAATGTATTGAATCTGTGCAAGATTTTCTCTAATGTAAAATCATTAATGTCTACATTACACAGTTGTATGTGTTTCTCTGAATAATTACAAACTTATATATATATCATTGCAAAATAACGATAGTGTCAAATGGTACAGAAGTATAGTAAGAAATACATGAGGAAACAACTATTTATATGATAAAGAATGAACTACAGTAAAATACTGAACCCAAAGAAAATATATAGAAAGGAAATTGAGGGAAAAAAGTAAAGATAAGATGTGAATTAAGAAAAATGGATTGAAAGAAGGCAATAATTGGTAAAAGACAAATCAATGAAGAGTAAAAGAGGAAGAAAATAATGATATTATGGTAAAGAGTTATAAAAAGATAATTACAGAATTTGTATAATGGAATTGCCCATGTTCAACTCATCGGCTGTCAAATAGTCTTTCTTTATCAAGCCCCAAATTTAATAATTATTGTTTTCATGACCCTCATCTCACTGCATTGTGGAAAAAAAGGGACACAGAAATGATTGTTTTTGTGGTCCCCTCTCAAATCAGAGGAAACAGCTTTGTAATCCACCACAGCGAGATACGATCACTTATGCCTCCCCAGTGGCTTACAGGCAAGGTATATATTTCTAATAATAGAACAAAAACAACGATCATATAAACAAATCATTAAAAAAAATACAAATCAAATAACTGGATGTTAGAGTGACGACTTGCAGTGATTTATACTGTTGTCCACTACATGACTGTAATACCCATGTTATGCTGTTGAATCGTTGAAATACTTCAGTATTTTTAAAGGTGGATGTTTAAATGCATCTACAGTTAGATATTTACTTACCTGGTATCTGTACACTAGGCAACCAGTACACAAATTTGGGGAAAAAAAGTCATGTCAGTTGTATTAATCAGTAAGTTTTCAGAAATGCAAATTAATTTATGACTTTTAATAGACACTGTCTGCATTTCAACAAACTCCTAAGGTCATTGAGTGTTTCCTTCATGACACTGCCCATCAACTTAAGTTGGGGAGTACCATTTACATCCTGAATCACTATACGGCTGGTGTGATTCTCTTTGAGCAGAGAGAACAGGTCAGGAGGCACAGTTTGTCCAAGGTAACGCGTGTTTCTGTTGGGGAGTGGTACATAGGTTAACAGTTTTATAATTGTTTACCTGTCAGCTGATAAAACGTGTTTGTGTGACTACATGAGGAAGCAAATACAAATAGTATGTAATGTGGAAACATTTTTTAACAATCATATTTGGACAAAAGCAGTGTTCTCTGTTTGGATATCAGATCATGTGTTACAGAACGACTTTGACAACTGTGACGCCATTGTGTCTTTTGTAATCAATGCAAAAGGAAGCAGCATGTTAGTAGAGGAGTCAGAACGTGCTGCCAAAAGGTTACGGTAGTTATGCAATACCAGCTATTCAGCCAAACTACCTAAATTGTTTTTAAATGTATTAGTAGTAGTAACACAGGTAATAACACAGGTAATAGATAACAGATAGGTTTACAGAGCTGAAACAGAGAACAGACAGGAATAATGTCTAGAGCAGGAGGCAGGACAGCAACATTGATGATATGGTGGAAGACTGGTTGTAAGAGGCCAGTTACATGTAGAGGAGAGCTGAATAGGAACTGGGAGCAGGTGTGTAGGTGTGTGCAGAAATCAAGTGACAGGAAAGTGTGTAAAAGTGACGTGTGGAGATATGGGGTATATGCCGATTCCCTTAATCACATCCACGTTTCCCTCCCTTCCATCTTTTCCTTGCATCTTAGTCTCTCCCACTCAAGATGCAAGGAAGAGAAGCAAGAATTCAGTAAACACATTTTTAGTCTAAGTGACACATCCTTCCCTCTCAGGCATTATCTGAAGCAAAGTCAGTTTCTGATAAGAGCAGCACCGAGGGATCAGCTGTACAGTTCAAATAATAACAGGGGTTACCACTGCCAGTGCAATTAGTTTTTGAAACTGATGTCATTAAAATAAACTGTTTGCACATGCATTACCATCAAACAACAGTTTGTATGTGGATTTCATTGTTCAGAAACTGAGTTACTAGGAGATATTTGTAATGCCACCAAGGTTTTAATGTTCATTATTTGCATTACTCTATTTGTTGTTTTAAGAGTTGTTGTATCCTGCGACCATTGAGACCTGATTCTCCAGAGCAGGGAATTCAGGTTGTCTGAAAACTTAAGGTGACTGGAGATAGTGTTGTGGTAACTCTTTCACCTGACTATTGTCAGGAAAGTCCAATTTTATTAACATAATTTAAAGCATCCTAACAATCAAAAGCCTTACAATAGTCATTTTGGAAAATGTCTACATTCAAACAGTAAATATGCTTGATTTTGAGTTCTAACCCTTCCTCGTGTGTCACCCCAAATAAAAAACATAGCCCACAAAACTGGAGGAGGACATGTTTATTGAGAATCAAATGTTTTTTGAGATTGAGTTTTGAGAGTAAAAATAGTGTTTTACAACACATTTTTCAATTACTCCATTGAAAATTTCAGGAAACCTCTTAAGGATTTTTTTTTCTTTTTTATGACAGTTGAAATATGAGGAAATTATGAATGGTATAATGTAATTTGAGCTAACATTCTCTTTAATTGTATATTATGGAAACACGTTTATCAAATTAGGACTTATTTGGTGATGCCACATTCAACAAGACATCACTGAATCATGATGTGTAATAAAACGTGTTAAATTAGGTTGTTGCTGTAATGCAAGTCTTTGTCCCTTTTGGCCGCTCCAAACACCAGTACTGTAACAGCACAAATACTCAATCAAAATCCAAGCGACAGCTGGCTTGACCGGGCTTTTGCAAATGACAGCTCACTTTACCGCGGTGTGGACTGGCTGCAGAAACGCTGGTGCTGGGCCGCGGGTTGAGACTTCTGGAGTGCTGTGTGCTGTCACACTAGCTGCAGTGTCTGAGTGTATGTGATGAAACACTCATGGTTGAAACACTTCTAGTAGGCTTATTTTTTTTATTTCTAATTTTTTTCTACAGATGATGGTGATACAAGTCTGCCATCAAGAAAACAGATATCTTTTTAGAAATAGCCAATGTTCTGATGTGAAGTTTACATTGAGCACTAGGTTTACAGTTGTGTCAGTTCTTACAGCTTTAGTTTCAGCCTTCCAGCCTTACATGACACATGAAAACATGAGATGCAGCAACTCTTAGCCAAATCATTAAGCATTGCAACTGAACTTAATTGATTAAATTTTGGCATAGGTTGATACTGTTTCAGTCTCTCTTTACATTTATCTGAGGCTGAAACAAAGTTCAAAACAAATAGTGAGAGAGGAGGATCTTCCACTCAGTAACTTATACCACAAATGAATGTTTATCTGCACCTGTCAGATGTTGTCTGTCTCTGATATTTACTCACAAAGCCTTTTATAATCACTGAAAATTAGTCTATGCATTCTTTTCCTCAGAGGTGTTGAGGGGATCTTTAAATCCCTTAGGAAAAACCTTTACTGCACTTCACCTTTCAAAAGCTGCTGTTAGCAGAATTATGAAAAGTACACTTAATCCTCAACCTTGGGATGTACAGGCTAAAACATTAAAGTAATTGGCACTCCTCCTCACCTCAAGGGACTTAAAACAGATCTCTGAGACAAACCAATGCTTCTTTGCTTCTCCTCTATATGTATGGTTACATCACATCAAAGACATGCATAGGAGGAAACATCATGAGCTAGAAAGTCTGCTTTTTTAACTTGAACTCTTATTCTCACCTTAAGAACATTTTCTTAAGAAAGACATAGCACAGACTCTGTGCTATGTCTTTCTGCACTGACTAAACCTTAAATTCTTATCATTCAGTCAATATCCCTATTCAAAATCACAAATTATCTACATATGGATGAGGCATATTGATGGAAACAGCTGTTGCCCTTTTTTCATGTTACCTCTACAAATGGTTAATCATCTGCACACATCAAGTGAAACTATGAGGTGGTCTTCATCATATGATCATCAATTGATGAATCACTGATCCAACCACTTCTTTCTTACTCATGACCATTCTCTATCAAGCACTCTCTTGATGTCCTAAACTTTGTCTTAGAGAGGAGATTCATATTTTCAATTATTGTCTGAAGATGCACAAACAGGGAATTTCATCCCCAACACTGAAATTGTTTTAGGAAGGGTTTTCATGACTTGAGGAACAAATAACAACCTATAGTCCTTTCGATGTACACATGGGCATGGGCATTTGAGTACTGTATTGAGATTGTGAACCCCTACTTTAAGGTAAGAAATGAAAAAAGGGTCCTATGTTAATGGAATATGTGACTTTTTAAATCTGTAGTAACTTCAGTGTAAACATTTTTTGTGGTAGCTGTTGTTTATGGTGACAAATTGATTTATGCTTCATGAGGGATTTTTTTTCTAATTTATTTCCTCCACTTAGTTTGCTCTCATAAAGCTTCTCTGCCAAACACAGCAGTGATGATGAATTAGCAGCCAGCCTTGTTAGAGGAAGACAGAGTAGGTGGCACAGCTACCTGTGATTACAATGATACTCAGTAGATGAAGAACACTTATAGACCGTATAAAATAATCACAGCAGATTATCCACTTAAATTAGATGGCGAAATGAAAATCAAAAGACTGAAGCAGATGCTGGTTCTCATAAACAGGGATTGATTTACAGAGGTGTTCATTACAAGATACAAATGGCACTTTTACATTTAGCAGCCTGCTGCCGCACCTAACACATAAGCCAACTTGTTACAACTTCACATGACACTACCTGACTCTCAAAAACTTTACACTGGAAATGTCTTTGGCTTCTATACTCACTTAGTCTTCAGATCTGATGTCCCTTTATTCAATCTTATCTGACTAACTACACACCTGACATAAAATGGACTGAAATTACACACAATTAAAGGCACACATACTGTTTGATACATCCTGACCTCGATCAGAGGTTTTGTTTTTGTTTTTTACAGAAATGGAAACATGCTTTACCACTGTTTACTACAAGTAAGTGTACTTCTGTGCAACAAACTGCATTAATATTCAGTACTTCCCAGAGACACTTTGCAATGAGTGGTTAGGATGGAAGATGGCAGCTTCAGTGTGTTGGCAAATTTCTCATTATCTGGTGTTAGAATTATTTTTGTAAAAAGTAAAGGCTCTGCCAAAATCAAAAGTCACAGCAAAGCACATGGGAAATGTCCAATAATAGTCTATAATTACAGACAATTCCTCTGGAGTTTATAACAATGCAATCACTGTAGGTAAGAACAAACCGTCCTCATCCACACAGCTCATCTGATTAAAGAGTAAAATTTAAATGAAAGTTGTAAATATTGAAGTGACAAGACCTTGAATTCCAGGACAAGACTGTGACTCTTCTCTGCTCCAGGCTTTTCAAATAGCCACCATCCATTATCTTTTGGTCTAAAAGCTGGTACTGATATTTTTTAACAAAGGCATTTCAGACCAGTATAGACGGTATTTTAAACAGACAGTGTTTGGCTTAGACAGGCGTTCTCTGCATTGTGACTAACAGATGGAAAATAACTGCTTTAGTCTGTGAGTTTGCTAAGGACTCCTTATCCTCATTCATGCCTTATGTCTGATGAGTGAGAGCATGGTTGGTTGAGTCTTACAAGAATAGCAGGGACTCTTGGTTGTAAAGGAGTTCAAAGAGTTGACAGTGGACTACTCAGCAGGAAAGCACACTGTGTGGACTGCTGAATAAAGGTTTGTTCAACTGAAATAAAGCTACTGAATAAAGCTACAGTAACAGATAGATGGTTGACCCTGCCTCTTAGTCAGCACCATGGACAGAGACAGTGCACAAACAACACAGTGTTCACTAAAACAAGAAGAAGAGACAGTTTGGGGGGTAGGGGACTTGATTTTGTGCTTAGTATAAAAGTTCATTCTACAAAGGGAAGCTGTGCTCTTTTTTTGGCAATAAGAACATGTTGCTACAACAGATTTGGGTCCCTTGTGTCGCTGACAACCAGGGTGTGAACTATGCCATGGCTTTCAGGGGAACTCACTTTTTTTTACTGGGTATTATTACTGGGTTTATTAAAGTGAATTAGTGATAAATCACTGTCATGCATGAATCATACATCAGTAATAACCTAATTTTACGCATGATCCATGATGATGAAGATACAGAAAAAACAGAAATGTATGGAAAAAATTTTTACAGATCCCCCAAAATTTCACAAATCATGTTTTCAGGGGAGCTCATGTCTTATTAAGAGGAGCCAAAGCTCCCACTGGATCCCCTGTAGCTCACACCCTGCTGACAACCTTGACTGCAAAGTTTCAAATCTCTGCATGTGTAATAATTTCTCTGTCATTAAAGATGATTAACAGTTTTAAAAAATACAAACTGGGTATCTTTTGGATGTGACATGAATACCTTGCTGACTATTATTGCTATTATTGCTTAGAGCACAGGTGAGGACACATTCCAGAGCATAAACATGATAAAATATCAACATGTTAAAGAAACAGACTTGTTATGCCGCACTTTCACCTGAAACACCTACTGAAGCTTCTAATAATTTAAACCACAAAATCTACTGGAAGTAACCACTTCACTCACATGGGAGTATGAGAGAGAAATACAAATAAACAGCCCCTTTTTCTGCAACACTCTAGGTAGACAAATGGCCTTAGTTGTAGCCTTAATGAATTTGTATTCTTGGAGCTATTGTTTCTCCTGCTGTTGATCTCTTTCCTGTTTATTTCTAGTGACACCATCGCAGTGGCTTTCATCACCAGAACTCTGCTACAAGATACATTCAAGAAAAGAAAAAAAAGAAAAAAAAAAACAGTAATGTGAAGGGTAATTAATTTAAAGCTTCACTTGGGAAAGTAATGTTAAGTCTAAACCCCGGCAGAATGGGCTGAAACCTTATTTATAATCTGACAAACTGCCTGCTATAATGTAAACTACCACATTTCAGCAATTAGAATATACCGCTTATGTCAGGGGAGCTATCCTTATCCTGTCTCACATACTTCTACTTTCTAGAGACAATAAACAAGAAACTTTTCTGAACATCACCATTAAAATCTGGGCTGGCATAACTCAAAGTTTTTTGTCTTGTAGTACAAGAAACAGCTTTTATCTTTGCTGAACTTGATAATGTTAACTCTGCAGGGATGTGGACACCTCAGCAGACTAACAAGAACTGTGAAGAAGAAAGTGCTTTTTGCAGACACACTCAAAACTGCACCCAAAATATACATTGCAATACTGCGTCTCCCACAAATTACCTCGGGTACTACTGCAATACAGAGGGCTCAACACGTTTCTGGTGCCATATAAAGGTGTTACACAAAGCACTGTTAGTGTCCAAGGGCCCTGTGATTTACCCTCCACTGTAGGTCCCCTGACCTTTTAGTCAGTGACAGCTTGTGCAGCACACTTCACCTAAACTCAGTAGACATCCAGGTATAAACTCTGCTCCTCCAAACATCCTGACCTTCACACAGATAACATGTTGTACCTGCCAGATGCATGCTCAGAATAGCATAAGGAAAGCAACTCCTCCGCTCAACAAGAAGACACAAAATTGTGATTTTCACAGCCTTCAGCTAAATAACAGCTTAAGTTAAAAAAAAAAAAGCCTTTGGGACTTCTGTACCAGCCCTCAGTACATTTTTCATTTGAGAAGTTTTTACTTGTTATATGAAAAAAGGTGTAATTAATAACACTAATGAGGGTTCTGTTCCAGTGTAGTGTCTCGTTAAACACTGCCAGTGAGCTTTCATACACACCAGTTGGAACTGGTGAACCACAATAGAAGGCAGCTATCATTAGTGTCATTAATTACACCTATGCTTTCCCTGCTATAACATACCAACATGTCTGTCATGGAAAAGGCAGCCACTAACACAGAACTGTTGGTAGAAGATTAAACATTATTTGTTGCCATTTTGGCCACAATACAATTTTCCTGTGATACATTTGTTAAATGGTTACTCTTCACCCTCATAGAAGTCTTTCTTGTAAAAGTTAGGCGTATTATTGGAAAATACCTCCAATAAAGCAGAAATCTCACCTATCTGTAGCTTGTCCAAGTAGTAGGGTAGAAAAAGGTGTTCCTTCACTCCATCTTTCAGTCACTTCTTCACACACCCTCATGTCAGGCTCTTGTACCAGTGAGCAGTCAATTTTCGATTTTCTCTGTTTTTCAGTTTTTTTCTGTTTGTCCTTTTGCCTTGTTTTAGTGGACTTAATACTTCCTGAAACTGTATTCCTTTCCTTCTTGATTGACAGTTTCTGTGTGGTCCACTTCTGCAGTGAAAATATAGACAGGTGCTTTTCACCCATTAGGAATGTATTTCCTCTGCTAGCAACACACATAATCTGACTGACTCGGCAGATTACCTCTGGGTGAAACGGGGTAAACAGGGCACTTACAGCATTGACTTCCTCCCACAGACACAGGCTGTGAAAAGTACAAAAAGTACATCAAAAAGTACGTCCCCTTGTCTTTTCTTAACCACTTTTCCTTGACCTTGATGGAAAACGTCACATGGTCAAGGAAAGATATGAAGGAGAATTCATAAGGACTTAGGAAAAACAACTGCTGTACTAAGGGAATCCGACTGCACTTACACTGGGCTGCGTAATTATGTGACGGTGGATGTTATTGATGTGGGTCTGCCATGGTGAAACTACAAAGATGTTCAAAAAATGTTCCAAAGATGGACTACAAAAAGCGCATCTTAGATACTTCGCCCCATGCATTCTTACCATGTTGTTTCATGTAGGCTATATAAACATGGACACCACAGTGAAAAATATTATTTCATTAACAAGGTCGGATTTTAATATAAAAAAGGAATATACGTTACTAGTCACAAAACTGAAGTGAAATGGTCACATTGAGAATGCTTGCTCACGATCACCCTCCTGAATCCCAATCATTGAATGAAAATAAATGTTAAATGTATGCAAGAAAGGCATTTTAGGCCTACAAATCTATTACTGTACATATCATCATGCTTAACTTTCAAACAAGTTAAATTAAAACATCATCTGACTAAAAACATCTCATATCCCTTTTTTTGAAAGACAGATGTCTGCATTATGGTTAATATGTTGATTATGATCTGTTATTAGCTTCTGTATATAATAGCTTAAGAACCACCACACAACTCAGCAAACACCTTGAAAAGTTAACTTGATTGTGCTTTGAAGTTGTTATGGTTGATTCAGGCTGTGGATGTGTAATGTGACAAAATAGTTGATTCCCCAAAGATATTACTGTCAGATAATCAAGGGCCCAACACTACTGCGCTTAACGATTGGCCAATAACCCATCTACTCAGCTGAGCAGTATATATCCCAATGAGCCCATTTTCAATTAGTGGCCTATAAAAGGGCAGCTGGGGAGTATCACAGTTATATAGCAAAATGGGAGACATGGAGCTTGCTGCTGCTGTGTGCCTCACCTTACAGCAAAACCCAATAGACATTCCTAGGAGGAGGGTACCACTGCAGAGGCTCATGGCATGGTGTTCACAAATGGTAAGATGATGCTGATATGCGTTTTGAACATAGATCACAGGGAATGCTTCAACTGAACATACTATCAAAGCATAACTGAAATTGTTCCTGCATATGTAATGTGTTCATACACAGAACATAGTTGTTGTTTTGCCTTACACAACAATAATGCATCATTAGATTTAAAAATGAAAGAATGGAAAACAAAAAAAAGAAAACAGCACACTAGTTATTTATAACACTTTATTCTATTGAAACTTTATTTTGTCTTTTACAGGAGAGGTGCAAAATATATGCTATCCCCCTCCACCATGTCCCTATTGTACAGATCTATTTAGATCTGACCAAAGACATGAGCTTTGATTATCGCCTGTCTAGGGCAGCTATTGATGCACTGATGGCCCTTCTTAAGAGGGAGAGGACCCATGGCTGGGGGCAATATATGGAGGTTCTCCTGGTGGTCTACTGGCTGGCACATGGACACATTTTACCCTGGCCTTTATATCTGTCAAGTAAAATTAATTAATGATATTGCTAAGGGCTCGCAATACAACAATGCTCAAATGAAGAAATAGCTAATGAAAACTGATCGTTTTACAACAGTAGCGTAATGTTCATAGTGTGCATGGGTTTAACATGTTGTTGAAAGTTCAAAACATATAAGCATATTAGCCTGTTTTGGCATACGATGGAAAACGCTTTATAAGCAACAGTAACTTACATGGTGATCTCCATCCCTTTTCGGTCATGTTGATTGGTTGTGTTCTTCTTCTTCCGGTTTAATCATTTGAGTTTGTGAATGGTGTATTGCTTGGTCGTATTAAATATTGCTGCCGCAAGGAATTGTGGGACAGAATTATGTCCTTTCCTTTCGTAAAGGATGGTCAAGTGTACACTATGCTAAAGGAGATTAGAAAGGAAGCATTGAAACACCTTTCCTTAGCATTTAGAGAATTCAACCAGCTCTTATCATGGCTGCCACTTAGATACTTCCAGGTCATTTCACTCAGTTAGGAACCTTCCTAAGCAAAAGAGACTATTCAACCATAGCCAAAGACACGTGAAATGTGGATAAGATGGACTACAAACAACCAAAAATGCAACATTCTCTTAAAGCAACCGGCATACTCTATTCAAACATCAACTATAATATAAAAAACTTTTATGTTTGGGTTAATACAGATTGCATTACAACATAGTAGGGTAACTAACATTATTTGGGATCAGTTTAATTTGACTGTTTTACATTTTAAAATTGCTAATTACTAACTTAATTCTGTTAACAATTAATTAATTTCATTACCATGAAAGAGGCAATTGTGTTAAATGCACAATATGTAATTTCTGCTGCTAAGGGTCTCTCAATCAAAACATTAACAAAAGATGGAGTTTGATGATGTCATAAAGTAGGATGGGTTCATGGGAGTTGTTGTTTTTGTTAAATAACCACAATTGCCGTCATTGCAGTCAGCTTCTCCCGGTTAGGATTACTTCAGTGTTCATTGTGCATGAGGTTTTTAGCGGGAGCCAAATTATCCGCAGAGATCTCTTTCTCTCCAAAAAACAGACCCGGTGATTAAAACCGGTAAAACTACTGAATAAAGCAGTTGCATGTTAAAAATCAGTGTTTCTCTGAGGCTGTTTGGCAGACAGAGGACATCCAGGAGGGACTCTGTGAGCCGAGCAACCGCTAGCATTTGCTCAGCTTGTTTCTCTGATAACTCTCCTCCTCTTCAAAACAAACGTACATGGAGATTAAAACTGGTAAAAACACTGAATTAAAGCAGTTTCATGTCAAAAATCAGTCTTTCTCCGAGGCTGTTCAGCGGACACAGGACGTCGAGAGGGGCTCTGTGAGAGCCTAGCAGCCACTAACGTTTGTTCAGCTTGTTTCTCTGATAACTTAGGATCCAGACATCCAATGACTAAAATCCTTCATCCGGTTAAAATATATACTCAACAAAGACCAAGATCTAAAAAGTTTATCATAAAAATGTAGCTTAAAACTGAATAAAAGTCAATTTATGACAGAGTTTCTGGCGGACAACCACAACACTGATGTGTTATCTTGTACACATACACTGTTCGGTAGACACCATTGTGGCAAACAGCAACATTGCTGATGCATGCATCTTGTGCACATATATTCTTTGGTAGGGGGATATGACGCCATTGACAGGTGACCAAATATAATGGACTGTTACCTTGATTAAAACTATGGATTTCTCTGGGTTTGAAAAATGTTTGAAACATTTGGGATTATGCAAGTACACAACTCAACAAAATCTATTCATTTTTAGATATTTCAATGCAGCCATTTGTTTGTGAGGTTTATGGCTGAATAAGCTTCAAGTGCAGTTTAGTGCAACCTGTGGTTCAGTCAATAATATAAGCTTTTGTTTTCTTCTGTTGGGTCCCTGTGACTTTGATGATGCAGTATGAAATTTACAGTAACAAGTCTAGAACTGAAATGCAAACATTCAGTTTTTGCTATGGTCTGAAGGTACTGAAAAACCCAGTTGCAGTAGTAGTCCCTAGCCCCCTACTGTGGTGGAGGGTGAATAACTATAATTACAAGGAAACAGCTCAGTGAGAGGATTTCTCTGCCCTGGCTTTAGCTGTGTTTCAATTAGAGATAAATGGTCCAGATGATGGACTACTAAACTAAACCAGTTAAAAAGAGAGTTATTAGATAAAGATCTAACATTGCATCACAGTTTGTTTCAGACAAGATGAAGTGGGATTGGAAGTGGGTTTTTCAGTCTATTTATGGGCATAACATGGAATCTTAAAACAAAAATCTTTAATATTTTTAGTCATGTATTTGACATAACTGTGATGTGATGGTGAAGATTATATTTTATAGACCCAAGGCCTTCCCTACAATAAATAAATATCATATTCAGTCACATTGTGCATGAGTGTGAAAGACAGAGGGGCAGATGGTGTTATTGTCTGCTCTACCTGGAAATAGTTTCAATAATCATGGACCAGTCCTGTAGAGAAATGTCACTGTAATAGTACTGGTTGTGTTGTAATCTAAAGAAAACGTCTCTCATATTTTCGGTCTCACCCTCTCAGGCAGAGATTAGAAACACTTTGTATAATACTGTAACTGTGTGATGTCAAATCACTCATTTTAAACAAGACAAAACAAGAGACAAATACTCATATTTAACCACACTTCCCTCAGAAAAAAGGTGAATGCAAACTTGAGAGACTGAATGACTTTGTGCTGAAGAGAAGGAAAAGAAAACATGGTAGGGTAAGGCGAGAGTTAGCCACTGGAGACATTTATTTACTGTCAAAAAAGACAGTTTTGAAACTTCTTGAATAATAAGAAGCAGAGACAGCGCAGATGAGAAGACAGAGCACAACTATAAACACCCACTGGCAGTTCAGCATGAAGAACAAACAACTATTCTTTAAAAACTGTCAGATGCACAAAAATAAATGATTCTCTATCACGAGTAAACTGTCTGAAAATGCAATTTAATGCAATATGCCTACAATAAATGCCACAGCTGTTGAGCCTCTACTGTTCAGTTTTTATTGACACTGTGCCAAGGAGATGTTGTAATCTATTAGAGATAGTACTGTAAAATGTGAAGTAGTTTCTACTGAGCTCATACTGTACTTTTCTGAAAATTACTTAAAAAGATGCAGGTCTTGAATTATTGATGCATTTAGTATTGATCACCATCACTTCTGTTTGGTGCATTAACTGTTAAAATCTCAATGGTGTGTGCTTTTTGACATCACTGTTATAATTACAACAAAGTGCTTCCTTCCTTGCTCTTGCAATTTTCCATTCAAAATATATCACTCAATCAGTCTCTTGACTTCTTTCCTCCCTCAGGAGCTTTAAAAGAGAAAACCAGAAGTAAATTATAAATTCCTTCCTCTTCGCTTACCTCCATACTGCTCAAAGTGTTTCTGCTCACAGTATGTGCCAGTGTGCACATGTATGCCACATGCATGCCTATAAATACTGAAGTTTTCTGATCACTTCACACATCAAACAAAATCCATTCCCATAACAAGGTGGGTTTTGCCTGCACCACACCGACCCCCTGCCTGTGAGTTTTACCCTGTTAAGACTACGGTGGCTTTAAAAGTATTAACACAGCTGTGTTGCTGCTCTGGCTCAGCTCAGTGTAAACCCACAAGGGATTTGCATCATGCTCCCAGCTATGTCTTCAGCTTGCTGAATAATCAAGATAACGTTCAGAACCACTGCACATCAAAGAGAACTGTATCACAATTTAATGTTATTGTGTTTCTACATGCAGTGATACAGGACATATCTGTAGTAATATTTACTTTTAAATATAGATATTGATGTTTTTTTATTCTTTTATATTTAAAATGTTTTAAGAAAGAGCTTTTTGCCCCTGAACAATATTGTAGGCCCACTAAAAGTCCATTTCCTCTCCTTTTCTTCACACCATCAACTTTTCCATGAGTCATTGGGCCATTACAATATCCACAGAGGTCTACCTTTTTTGTTCATCCAAATTTTTCTTTCTCTTGCTTTATACATATTCATGGCACTGCAAAATTTAGATACAGGATTTGAAGTACTTTTATGATTCCAGAAACTGCAATTTTAAATATTGATGCAGATAATCTATTAAATTTGCACTTTGTACTAAATTAATCTTAGGTGTAGTTGTAAGTGGATACTAATGGTGGCCTCCAACCTTGCTACTCGGTCCCAAATATTCATAAACCCTCCAAAAAGATTTCCAGTGGTTGCCATGACACTGTGTGCAAAATTATTGTTTACAAAAAAAATGTAATGTAAGGTAAATGGCAATTCGCATGGAATAAAATCACAAAAATGGAGCATCTGTTCTATTTACATACTATCACCACATCTGATGTGTTAAAACAAAAACAAAACAGGATGAGCAGCAAAATAACATATAAAAGCCAGATTAGCCAAGAAACCTCCATACTAAAAAAAAATCACAAACAAATCATAAAAATCACCAAGTAAAAAGAGTTTTTCCATACACAGTACAGATAAATCAGTACCAAAGAAAATTATGACTCATTCAACCTTTGATATAGTACCATTAGATTTCAGGATCTCATAATGTGGTGATTTTCCACAGTTGAGTAGTTTTCTATTTGATATGATTGATGAGTGCCATGCATATTAACTGACAGGCTGCTATCAGTAATCAACCAGCTGTGTGAAGTCTATGTGGGTATTAGGATTCACTGCTGATGGTGGCTGCTCATCATTATTCATCAGATAAACAACAATGTTAAACAGGCAATGAAAAATCCTGCATGACTGCTTACAATGAGTACACTTTCTGTAAAATCTATATACATACAATATACTTTAATATTTGTGAATGTATTAGTCCAGACATTGTAGAGACATGAACCTTGAGACATGGTCATTTTAGAAAAGTCTATGGACAAATTTAGGAGAGGTTAGGAAACATGCATTCTTTTTTTTTTAACATTTCATCTTGTAGGATTATTCTATGATTGCTGCACTTAAATGTGCGTCATCCAAAAAGTCCCAACAGGAGGTTTTAATGAATCTGAGAGGGCTTATTATGGCCTGCATGGATTGAAAAGACACTTGACCACAACCAGGAGAGAAATGATTCAGTTCAGCCTCTGCACAAGAACAAATTGCATGAACACTGAAGTGGGCTGGAGGGCAACACAAAAGGACTATACTTAACAGAAGTCCAGTTTTACAAATTGCAACATGAACATTTTAAGGCTCAAATCACAAATAAGTGCTTAGCTACTTTGCATCAGCACATTAACAGTGTGGAGAGAATATGGTAATATGTTTCATTTTGTTAGTTACACTACACACATATGGATCGTTTTAAGTAAAGAACAGAGACAGGCAAAGACACACATTCACACTCTCACATACAAATTTGATTTAATTGTTGATTCTACAAGATTTCATGAATTATTAGTGTGTGTGTGTGTATGTGACAGTTGGTTTATACAGAATGGTTTGTTTGGTTTATGTATGTTTTCACTGCAATACTTTCACTACAATAAAAGACATAAAAAATGAGTGGAAGTGTATTTTGTTGACCTGAAAAATGTTATACACCAGGACATGCATATGACAGGATAATTACTGTGTAAGATTCATTTCCAAGATAATGAGAAAAGAGATGACCAAAGCCAGATGTTGCAGGCTTCTCTTTATAATTGCACTCACCTGGTGTCCCGGGCCTGAATCATCTCTCATTATGTGACTAGAAAATTAAGGACTAAGAATGGAGTCTGCAGACACATACTTGATCAGTATTGTCTGTTATTTTATTGATTTATACATTCATTTATTGGAGTCATTACTTGTAACTTTGCCTCAAATTCAGAGGAAAAAAAGAAAAGAAACATCTTATCTCCACTGTCTTTAGCAAGATAGACACCATGTACTTTCACACTTCACATACCCTGTTAATTTCTCAAATAAACACCTGCCTGGGTGTAAAACTTTCTTCAGCTGTGCTTATCACACCCGACTCCTACTAATCTGCACAAGTGGAATGATATTGAAGAGACTGTATTTCTCCCTCCTTCAATATACTGTAAAGAGGAGAGGAGAGTCAGAGCTCCATCGGCAGTGTAAGATATAAACCGCCCTTATGGGAGCTTTGAGACATTCTCAAGCCTCAATTCTCTCTAATGTGAAATTGAGAGATGATACTAACTGTGTGTCCATAGACTGTATAAAAATAATGGATGTAGCCACCGTGACATCACCCACTGGTTTGTGGACCTGCGTTTTGAAGTCTCAAGTTTGGCATTTTTACCGTTGCCATCTTGGATTTTTGGAGCCAGAAGTGATGAGACTATATTTGGACGAGAGGGTGGAACTGACCCTAATGCTAGTTGCTAGCTTGATTAGCGCAGTGCATTTACAGTCTATGGTTAACTGTGATAATGCTAATGCTAATGCTGATTTTCACTAGCGAAAACAGGTTTAAGACCATTAAAACAAAATGTACTTAGTGGAAAAACTGAACATCTGATTCCCTAGAGGGTCTTTTAGTACAACAAAACCCTGGACAAGCAACCAAAATGTTATAAGTAACTTTCATGAACTGAAAATACACTGAAAACACTGAAATAGCTATGGCTACAGCTACGCCGATACTCCTTGAATCTGGGGTTACGCCATGGTTAAATTACCTTACCTATGTTGTCACTGTGGTAGTGACTTGTCAATCACAACATAGCCACGCCCTAAAGCATACCCTGCTTTATCATCAAATTTAAATTAAATGGGACCATAATTTACAAAATGAACATCATGCTGTATTGAAGAAGACTTGAAACTAGCGATTGAGACCATAAACTTGTTAGGAAAGTCTTTACTGAGATAATAAATCAAATGAGAAATAGGGTCATTTTCCGATAGACTTCTATAAAATGGACTTCTTTTTGGAACCAGTGGAGTCGCCCCCTGCTGGCCATTAGATATAATGCATGTTTAAGGCACTACCACATTGACTTCACTTTTCAGACCCTGAACTACTCGCTGTTGAGGAAGCTGCTCAAAAAAACTACACTCAAACCCTCATCTATGGCAAAAATCCCTGGGTAACGATACAGAGAATGAGACTGCAGATACAAGCAGCCAGAATTAGCCTCCTCTGCAGGGAGTCTGGACTCACCCTTAGGGACAAGACAAGGAGGTCATAATTCTGTGAATGCACTTTTATGTGTTTGTGTGAGTGTCTCTTTGTGTGCATTTTTTTGCATAAACATGTGAATATGTGGGGTGCAGTCAGCCTGAGAAGAGGCTCTTAGCAAGGCAAGCAGCTGTTAACTGTGTCACTGAGGCAGAACAACATCAACACACTGCTGTTGATCCCATTTATCATTTTCCCTGAAGGACTAACCTCACGAGACACATTTTCCATGTCCCAGGCACACATCTCTCACTCTGTCTCTCTTCACTTTTCTCTCACTGGTGTTCCCTCTGTAAACCTCCCACAGAGAAATACACTCCTGCTACAGAGGGAAGGTTACTCATGGGCGTTACACACCTCGACCCAACTGAGGGGGTGGGCATTCTTGTTCCGTGAGGAGGTAGACACAATAGAGCACCTTCTTCTTAGATGTATTTTGCCAAAGGTTAAGAAATCAAACCTGTCTTGCTGAAATAGCTGATAATCTCCATTTCTGAACTCCCTTTAAGTTTTAGCTGCTAATTTGCATTTAGAGAGAAGCTGTGGCTTTATGGCTTTTTCTCCCCTTCCACCCTCCAGAAAAGTCATACAGTAATTTTCTCTCCTGAACCATCTAACTGAGGGTCAGAGAAGAGGCAAGTGTCAGACCAAAACATTTCAGTAGGATGACAGATGGTCAGTCTTAGACAACTAAAGTGGTGTCAACAACTAATTCATGAATGAATCAATTTTCACTTAACACACACTCCAAGATAATTACACATAATTATCAAAGGGTAACTTTACACATTTCTTGGCAAAAACGTACTGTAAGCTGTTATGTATGTTTGTGTTACATTACATTACACATGAATCAGCTTGTTACTGACTAATAATATATGTGTGTGTGTGTGTGTGTGTGTGTGTGTGTTTAGAGACATTATGTATATGCTAAATGTCTTTAAAGAAGCAGCCTTTTCACCACTCAAGCAAATTGTTTTATTGGCATATAAAATTGCCCCCCACCCCTCCAATTTCATCAGGTGGGACAATGATATAGTTTGATGCGGTTTGTTGTAAGATTCTATGTTAGTTTTCCTCCAGTCCTCCCCATTTTTTTGAGTCACCAGCCACCACTGATATATATATATATATATATATATATATATATATATATATACATATATGATGTGAAGAGAGCCCAGTATTTGTATCTGTATTTGAGAAAGAGGCTTAAAAATCCTGTTTTTGTTTTTATTACACATTAAAGTCTACCAGATCATAGATGACTGCACTGACTACTGAGCTAAAACTTTACTCATCACCTCATTGCAGACAGACCTCTGCCTGTTTATACACCTATAACATAGAGACAGCACAGCGTGTACCATGTAGGAAAGAACTTCAAAGGCGATTATTGCATTACTTTGTGGTAAGGAGAAGGGGAACAACAGGTCCCTTGGGAGCACTTTGCGTGTATCAGTGGCTCAGCTTTATCTCTGGGGAACACCCCCAACTCCGGGAGTGATGTCCAAATTAGGAAATGTGCATCATATAGCAGGTGGATGTGACCCCCCTCATTGAGACCTGCTGATAGAGTTACAGCAGCACAGAGGAGAGAGACTGAGCTAGTGATGTAACCGACCTGCGTGCTGGTATTTAGCATGTTTTGGTTTTTTTTCTTCCTGAAAAACAAGCAATTTTTAAAATATTTGTATGAAACAAATATTCGTACAAAAACAACTATTTGTGCTTTGCCAAATAACATATTTGTATTCGGGCACACCCAGTATATGTATATATATATAGTATATGTATATATATATACATATACTGTGTGTACACGTGTGTGTGTTCTGCCTGTCTTAAACTCAGCTTTATGCTCATTAATTTATTATGTATGCATTTATTTAATTATTTTGCAGGTCCAAGTAAGAAGGGGACGTTATCAGTAGCCCACCTGGCCTGGCCCCCCATCCAGGAACTTAGTCCTCCCAGGAGAAATCAGCATCAACACCGTTCTAATGCATGCGCTTACCGGGGCTCAAGCCCTAGGCCCGGCAACATGAAAGGGCCCACGAGGCTCGGGAAAATTAATAAAATGATATGAAATATAGAGCAAAGTGAGATATTGGTCCTCCAGTTTAGTATCTGCTCCGAAACAGAAGCCGTCCAGCAGCTGTTTGTCGGTGTGTGACACCAGAGCGGGAGGTTTGAAAGCGGCTACCTGAGGTTAGCATGCCAGGGCTAATGTTCAAAAACAAGTTAAATTAAAACAGAATCATGCTTGACTTGTCATTGGTCAATTGGAAAGTGACATTGTTAGAACCCTGGACTTTACTGCTCTAATCAAGGACTTTGCTACACATAAAACCAGGAGGAAGATGTTTTCAAGGCAGGAACGGACTTTAATATCTGCAGTTATTGATTGATTGGTGCAATATTCTTATGCTTGCACCACTTGTGAGTGGACAGAAGGATGCATGCAGGCTTCACTTGCCAGTGTTGTATGAGTTTTGTTTTTGGACATTGGTGCTCCCTTTGTGGCCATTTAGACATTATGGCACTTGAATTTGTCAGGCAAAGGACTTGCTTTCATCTGTTAGTGTGTGTAAGCATGCATATGCGTGCATTTTGGTGACGAAATGATGATGACTTGTATTTGGTGCCACAACAGCCACAATAAAATTAAACAGCCGTTGTAACCTGCCTCGTGTAGACAAGCACAGTCCAGCACTGAACTCAACCTCATTACCTCATATGGAGGGAGGTTGCGCTAGCAAGGAAGTTTAGACCCATGGGTGCTAGCATCTATTGCCAGCACATCTCTTAAGGGAGTGAGGTTTACTGACTGCACTGCACTGCACCCACTGGCTACCACTACACAGTCATGAGTGATTGTTACTGCATTATTGTTTGCAAATTAAGCATAGCTGATGTTTGTGCAGGTTGGACGGGGCAATAGATGAGTCGCGATGTTGCTTGGGGGGAGCCCAGCCAGTTACTTTACTCTGCTGCCAGGACTGCTGTGAGGCAACAGTGCTAACCAGTGAGTCACCGTGCTGATTCACAAAACAAAGTATCTGTTAGAAGAAGACACCTTTTACTCCACAATACATATCTGATTGCTATATTGCTGTGTAAATGAAAAGTTTATGGTAAAACAAACAACTGTGATAAATTGTTAGAATATAAACTAACCAGCAGCAGCGGTATATAGTGTAGTTCAATGCTTTCTCCACCACTGCTGATTCCATCAATGTAATATTGTTCCGTTGTTGTGTCAGGTACTCATTAACTATACTCAGAAGCTCATGATAAAAAAAATAGTTTGTGCTTCCCTTTCAACTGTGGTTATTCTGTCCATAAAACTTACCACATAAACAGACTTAACTGACACAAAGTTGCAGTGAAAAAAAATATATAATAAATAAATAAATTCACTGCAAATTTGATTTCTGTAATTTTCCTGATTTCACAGACCACAGTCCTCAGCCATAATGTAGTCATCCAAGAGAGACTGGTCTCACTGGGTAACTTTTAACGCTTTATCAGAAACGGCTCGCTGCCCAGCAGACATTTCTTACATATACAAGGATACATCTTATAAGGAGAGAGCAGATGGAACTCTGGAAATGTAATTCCAGTGGACTGTATCCTTTGTTCTTGGAACATGAGTTGTCTGTCCCTCTGGAGGACATTTAAAACAAACAAAATCAAATGTGTATTTGTAAAGGCTACTGAGCAGCAAATCTGCTCGCTGTGACTGCTCACTGGTCTTTCAGTGAAATTCATGTAGGCAGGAGGAGCTTGTGGGATATAGAAGAATACAAAGGGTTAAGAGAAGAAGTAGCTGACAGTGTTGAAGGGGGTAAACACTGCAAGAACTGAAGACAAATGTGGTGCTTTGCTTTGTTTTTAAAGCTGCCATTTTGTCACTCTGAACACATTTATCTTGATTTGGTTTTGGGTATACTGATAGATTAAGACAGCCAACCACACAGAGACCGAGTATGTCCACTCAGAGTAAAGCAATGCCAAGACCACACACCTATTTCATTTCAATGCCATCTTCACTGTCTTTTTCCTGGAGAAAAGAGAGAAACCCTCACATTTCCAACATCACCAAATGTTTTGTTTTTTTATTCTTGTACCTGTGATTCTGTCACTTTTCTACCTTATTTATGCTGTCTTTCTTATTTTTATATACATACTGGAGGGCAGGCTCTTTTGTTGCAGTGACACTAGACATTTCAGAGAGCATCATGCCTCACCGATCCAAAGTGCCAAAGGTCAAGTCCCCAGTGACGACTGTCCATCTAAAAGAGTAGTCCTCCTTTGACTGTATCAGCTTTCTACTATCTGTTATTCTTTATGGTATTCTTCAAATGCATTACTAAATGCTTATTTATCATAATAAGTAAGTATATCATAAGGCTGGGAAATTAATCAAATTTTATTTTCAATTACGATTTTGGATTACAATGATTAACAACAAGCTAATCGCGATAAAACAATTATTGTGCTGCATTCTGTTTTGCAATGATGCTCTCATTTTGTCTTGTGTTATAAATCCAGCACACCCCATTTCCTTTACAGTGATGCGCTTTCGCCCCTCCTTAAAAACCTCCAACCCGCATTCAGCGTCTCTGTCCACAGAAGGAGCCCCAAACCCACAGCCGGCTAACCTGCCTTCACCAGGTTGACTCACAGCAGAAATTTACTGAACCAAAATAGTTTTCCTGTCGGCTCCACAGGAAGAAATCAACAGTGTTTGTATTTATTGATTCATTGATTTTATTTCCCCGCCCACCGTAGCAAGTGCAACATCACAGAAACAGACTCGGAGCATAAAAAAAACGCAGGAGGTCTCCATGAGATGCTCAGAGTCAGAGTGAATTGCTACATTTAATAAAATGGGAGCTTTTCTGTTCCATGAGTCAAAGAGTAATCATGTTAAATAAACGATATCTCAATATTGACAAAAATAATCGTGATTATGATTTTTGCCATAATTGAGCAGCCCTAGTATATTGTAAGTATTTATACTGAGGTCTTAAAAAGGGAGGAAATGGAAACTAAAAGATGATCTGGATATAGCAACTATTAGCCAACAATACCAAAGAGAGACACAGGAGGGACCCTTTTAAGAATTTCCATAGATAGCATCACATTATGAAACGCATGCTCTGTTTGATTGTCTATGTAAGGATTTTCAAACCTTCCAGATCCTTCTATGTGTGTGTCCACATTGATGCAGAAAGGGAGGTAGAAAACTAAATTAAAGCTTCACATTTAAAGCTAGACAGCCCCTCAGCTCCTGTTGGGTTTGCTGCTTTGACTTAAGGCCTTACAAGATTACATAAGTCTGTATAAAAAAACTGAATAAAAGTAATTGTAATAATAGAAAATATGATTCTACCCACACAGTCTTGTTCAGTGCCCTAAGTTCACTTTCACCCACTGATTGGCACAACCTCCCACTCATCATTGACGTGTGAATCAAACATTTTCTTTTCAGAAAATGAAGGATTTACATGTAACATCTAAAATGACTGACAGGGGAATATAAATGACTAAGCTAATGATAATAATGATAATAGGGTTGTAGTGTTCAATTATAAGCAGAAAGTCTGATTTAACTATACAGTAAAAAGATTGTCAGGGACTCTGAGGTTTAGCTTGAGGCTGACAGGGGTCAAGATTTCATTTGAATACCTGTCAAACACTGTCATTAGTAGGCAAGTTTAGTTTGAGCTTAACCACTAATTACCTCTTTTTCAGATAAGCAGTGGGGTATGCAAATTGTCAAGACCACTTTAGATTAATTAGTTTTAATCTAAAACTATATTATCTTTTTTATTATAAATTTTCAACCATGGGATTCTGATGTTTTAGAAACATACTGATTGCTCCTTCTCCAGATGCAGCTGGAGGAGATGTTAAGTCACTGGGAGCTGTCTATCATTTTCTCTCTCTTTCCTTTAAACTCCAGCACAGTGGTAAAGCTGTGATCCCAGCATACTGTTTCTAGTACAGGGTTATAATTATCCATTCAAGTGTCAATCAGGGCCAAGACGAGTCAGTGGGACGTCTGAATGAAACCTGATATTACGGTACCACCTGCATGTGGAACAGCTCCACTGTTGGAAAATTAATAATTAGTGTAAGCATTATGAAATACTGGTTGGCAATGGTACTGTAGATAATAAAAGTGGTCAAATCACTGAGCCCAGTAGTTCAATCGTGCATCTCTTAAAAGGTTCTGCTCCATAACCTTTCATATATTCAATGTCATTTCCTCCACTACATGAAAGTGAGCATCCTGTCAGTTGAAAAAACACGTGTAAGTTCTTGCTCACTATATTTTAAATTCATTAATAGAATCAATAGACTGAGTAGCTTGAAATAAAGTGAGACTGAGCTGCTGGAAAGAAATAAAGCCACCTGGTGGGGTTCATCTCAAGAACAAAGGCCATGCTGCAGAACACCTCGGTATTAGAGATTATTACAACTCTTCAATCAAATACAATGATCATTTGTTGAGTAGTGGATTGCTGTAAATTCATTTTAATTGCTATGCATCCTTGAGATTACACTCTATTGCATTAGTTGAGATGTTGATGGCAGATCACAGAAGAGTCTCAGCCTCAGAAGGACAGAAATAATATCAAGTCATTGAGTATTGAACCCAAATATTTCTCATTGAGTTGTTCTTAATCGGTCCTGAGTCTTAAAAAAATCCATCTTTTCAAGTAATCGTCCCACAGTATGATTGCGTCCCTCTCTAAAGGATCTATTGTGTTAATCAGTGCCTAAATATTCAGTGTATTCAACTCCAGAAATAATTCATTCATTCCTTCATTACCTAGAATCAAACAAAGCTCCTCAACAACAGAGTAAATTACCACCTTTTCAGCATCACACAGGACAAAGAAAAATAATGAGTTTCAAAGTGATCCCCAATTTCTAAGGATTTGTGTAAATTCGAAGCAAATTGGTGAAGACAGTGTTTCCTCTGAAACTACACATTAGCAGGTCTGTCTTAATTACAACAAAAGCTGATTTAGCGATGCTTTGTGTCACAAGAAAATACCTGTAAATTAAGTGCTGAGAAAAGACTCCTTTACATTGTCTGTAATGGACGGTCTGTACCCGTTGAGTGGAAGAACCAGGATTCAGTCTTTAGCCTCCTCCTCTTTCTACATCAGAGATGTTGGGAAGCAGAATATCAAGGTCAAACTCTCAGATCTGCTGACACAATCTGCTGACACAATTATAACCAAAGATTACATTCTCCTGAGGAAATATTTCAGCGTGATGTGGGAAACTGTTTCCATGGACAACTACAGTTCTCCAGCACACAGTCTAGACCAGTTTTTGACAGCAGACAAGCAGAAACTATTCCAAATGATGAGCTGTTAAATCCTCCCTCCCGAGTAGCTAAGGAGTAAGATAATTGCTTTAAAGGGATCATTGGCCATTACAAATTGGCTAAAACGAATATGCAAAAACAATGGCATGGACTTTTAAGGTTACAGTAAGGCTTGTATTTGTAGTACACTACTATAATATTAGTTCTGGGAGTATTTAGTCAGGTGAGGCGGAGAGTGTTGAACTTTTGCTCATCAATAATTAATCAGGCAGTTCATCATCCTTTCATATGAAGAGACCAAATGCCTCAGAGGATGTTGGCCTACACTGGTCTTCCTGCTGCTGTCTCTGTGAGATGTGACTAGACTCTTCAGTCGGACTCATTCTTCTCACTTTGCAGGTTTACAGCTACTGAACAGCTGCCAGAGCTTTTTACTGGTTCATATCTGCCTTACCCCCCGCAGCAAGAGTCAAATCACATTTCTCATATCTGCTGCCGCACGTCCGCAGAAACCCAAGAAATAAATGTAATGTGTCTCAGTGCCCAGAATAATAACCTTCTCTGTAGCCGGAGGAGCTGAGATCTAACTGAAGAATCTGACAATGAGACAAATTTCTTTAAAAGTGGTAATGGATGTACAGGAGTCTACAGTATCTGGATCACCGGCCAGCATCCTCGGTAAACGTCACAACACTGATTTACACAGTAGAATTAATGTGACACAAAAGGAGCCTTTCACTACAAATTTAGGAATCAGTATTAAAAAGTCTAATAGTATAATTCATAGATTTTCTGAAGATTAAGCCCACACTGGGCCATGAATAAATAAAATGCAGTAAGATGCTGTGAATATTGATTAGTGTCTCTGACTCAGTGACATAGCAGCAAAACCTGATTTGCCACTAATATTTATTCATAGAGGAAAATATTTGACTTTTTTCTTTATTCCTCAACTAAAAAAAGTGACTGGTCTCATTTATGTTCTAAATTTACTTCATTTTATTTGTTTATTTTGTTGTTGTTGTTTGTTATAGTTTTCAAATGTAAGACTGATCAACCAGTGTCACTTTTCACCTTAAACTGCTTTGTAAAGAAAGTAGAAAGAAGCAATTGTGTTGTGACTTTGGAGAGAAACATTAACTTGTTCATAATGGCATATTTCAGTCAGTTTCTTTACTTTCTTTTTTTTATCCGGTCTTGGACTGAGAAAGTACACTCTCTGCTGTTTGATTAACATTGTTGATGTATAACAGTAACCCAGCACCACCCATGAACACAAACATAATCACCCACAAAGGTTGTAATCCCTCTTTCCACATACTCATTGTTCAGAGAGCAGAGAAGTGGACAATAAGAAGTTGACCATGTGAGATCAGACAGGGATTAGAGGATATAGGTGGCCTCCTACAACCCAGTGGAGTGAAGCACTATGACGGGGCAGCTTGGAGCTCCAGCAAGCCCTGACACAAACAGTGATATATGAAGGAAAAAAAAAAAAAAAAAAAAAGGGATTTCATGCAGCTCTTAAACTTCTGAACTCTGTGAAAGATGACTTAGATGCTACAGGGTTTACTGAAGAGGCGAATAAGCCAGCACAGAAAGATGAAAAGAAGGTTTAATAGGGGAAAAGAGTGAAAGAAGGGAAAGTTAAAAAAAAAAAAAAAAATCCTCCTAAATCTAGTACAGCAACACAAATATGGCCTCAGTAATGTAATAAAGTTGAATCAAGTGTCATCTAAAGTTAAACATTATAAGCTTAAAGACCAGTATCAGAATATATCCAAGTAGACAAATACTGTATAGTCAATCTGACACAAATAACTCATTATATGTAAATAATATGCAAATTGAAAGATACAGCAAAACCGATCTGAGGTATTCACTTTAATTTGCCATTGAGATCTGTTATTCACTCCGACAGTTCTGGTATAACAACATGAGGGGGTGTGGCAGAATTTGTTTGAGGCTTATTACTTATCAACCTGCAAACATCCTGGCATTTTAAATATGATTGTAGAAAATAACGTCAACACATGCAAAAAAGAAAAAAAAACGATATGCATAACGAGCTGAATAATGTGAACCTTAAAGGCAAAACACATCAGACTGAAGACTTAGCGTCGTCCATGCTTAATTGGGGTTTTGAAAAGTTCTCAAAAAGTGTTCAAATGTCTAAAAATTCTGCACACAGTCACACTCATTTTATTTATAATATCTTACCCTACAAGAAGAAGCAGGTTGTGAGTGAGACAACCTCGAATCATATTCTCGTCCACTGTTACAAAACTAACTTCTGTATCGTTGAGGCAGATTTCATGCTCCAGATGGGTCTTACAGATGTGAGTTTGCGGAGTGCAGATGCTTCTCTGATACAGGCCAGTACACAAAGAGCATGTCTACTTTGCAGTTGTACAAAACTCTGAATAATACAATTATGCCTACCTGAGTGCTCCAGCTGGTTGTTGAAATTCTGCTCATTGGTCATTTAGAAGAGAGAGGGAGAAATCTGGAGTATAGATTTAATGAAAAAGTTGGAACAAAAACATCTGCTGCCAAGAGTATCCAGACTTTTCTCCATGAAAGAAAGTTTCTGTCTATTCATGTTATTGTACTTTGTTTTCCTTCTCTCTGTGGGAAAATTCTATTGGAAATCAATTTGACCCTCTGATATGAGGAATCTCTCTGAAATAAAGAATTGCTGTGGCCTTCCTGTTTGTCCTTTGAACTTGAACCTGCTTTCAAATGTGGCTTTTACATTTGGATCTTAACTGTAAAATGTATAGGTAGAGCAGAATAATTTGATGTTTGTTGTGGTTTGCCTCTTTTTTCCCCCCAAGTTATTTCTTTAATTCATATTGCTATTTTGTTTTACTTTGTATACTTTAAATTTCATGTACCCAGATTTAACAATTACGATACAAAAATTACATGTTAGATAAGTTTAAAAGAAATAAAATCAGTTCCCAGCTTTAGTGGGAATAAAGCTTATGTCTGTATTGATCTTACTAAAGCTGCCTGTGTTTTCATTGTATTACATTACACTGTAGAGTGAATGCAGCCTGAAGTCAACAGTTCAGCGGCCTTGAACCGTGCAAAGCTCTCAACACAAGAGTGACTTTGTAAATACAGGCATTACTGCAGGCAAAGCTGAACACTATTATGTCTGACAGTGGAAGTACACAGTTTAACAGTCATTCAGTACTGCATATTTCTATGGAGACTATGTGACTAGATAAATACCTTAACATCAGTCAAATAAGTCGGCAATCTTGATGTTGCTGTTCATTGTGTACTTAGCAAGAGAGAATTCATATTTCATCTTAAAAGAGTGAAATACACATTAATTTTGTGTATTTTTGTTTACTTCCTTGCAATATTAAAGTGTGAATAAAGTAAACTGAACAGAGAGATGAGTTACAAACAGCTGGGACAGATGGATACTGATTATTGGTGAGCTGTGAGACAGATAAAAAAATAGAAATTATGATAGTATCCAGGGTTAGGCAACAACACATTACTTAGTAACAGGTTACTGTAATGTGATTACTATCTCAGTGACAAGTAGTGTAAATTCTTTCAAACTGAAGGCTGTCTTGTGTTCTGACTGTACACATGTACACATGATGTGGTTGTAGAGTATTTGGATTTGTGAGGAGGAACCTTTGATGACACTGGACTGAGTAACAAAACTCATGTAATGAGTAAAGTAACAAATTCTTTTTGCTGCTGAGAGCTGCTGATTAGCAAAGTAATCACACCCTATGAGAAGTGAGACATGTTCGACTAGATTTTAATATTTTCTTTTAAGATGTCAGTAGTTGTGAAGAAGTCAACTATTGAACAAAAGCATCCCAGTAACATCTGAGTTTCAACCACATGGAGGAGACATAATGAGATTTGGAAAACCAAACCAAACTATGTCCAGGCCTGCAGAACCGCCAGCACTTTAATCACATTACCTCATTCTTATGAGGATCATTTCATGAGGACAATATTAAGCTCTAATTAGATTTTCAAACACAGACCACAGAAAGAACATTGTAGCAAAAGCTTCTGTCACTTGATGACTTCCAACTCCAAAACATAAAAGACAAAATATAATCCTGCTTGATTTTTTTTTTCTTTTACAGTGACTGGAGAAGCATATGCTTCAGAATTAAGCACATTAGTCATAAAGACACTCACTTGACTGCACAAAGTTTGTAACATTGTATACATATGCTGCAAAAACACCAGAGCAAGACAAATGACACACATCAGATACAAACATCCTGTTTTATATTCCAGAGCCGAACGCATTGTGAATACATGCTGAGAGCTGTTGTATGCCTCTTTCTCATTGGACTGCACTTTGAAGTAGCTGTGATGATAGCTAGAGGGAAACAATGGTCAGAGAGGAGAGAACAATGAGGTGTTGTATGTGGGAATAATTACTAAAAGGTAGGGGAAGGAAGGAAATAAGCAGAGAAAAAGAAAGAAAATACAGCAAGAGAAAGTAAGAGGAGATTATCTCCATCCTAGTCTCCTTAACATATAAAGGTGACAGAAATCCACTTTTCCTGTGATGGGAGATCTCATAAGGATCAGAGCTAAAAACAGGTTCCAGTCTGACACAGAAATAGCATTATAGCATCAAAGTAATAGAACTTTGTGTAATGCTGAACTGCTGAACAACGTCTGAAGAAAGTGACACAGGATTCTTAATGAATCTTTAGCTGAAGCTTCACAGTCTGGTACAAAGCAAATGACCTGCAGCATGAATCAGATGGTCACTGGTCCTTGATGTTTAAAAGAGTCGTGTTCAGAGGCTGTGATGAAGAGAACTGCTCAGCAAGCCCACACAACACTGACAGCGAGTTAGTCAGGAAAACAAAACAAAAAAAAAAACTGCACCGCACAGATGGAAAACTGGACAATTTGATGGTGTTCAGTATAGATAACATTTCATTAACTCATATCTGATCTTAATTAGCACAGCAAAGTGGAACATAAAAGAGAAAAATAAGGTTTGGAGAGGTTAAAGAGGTGAAGCTCAGACTCTGATTAGAATGACATTGAAGCTGTCAGATATATGTTATACACATCGTTCCTAATGGGCAGTGTAGATAAACCTTATATGGTGGACCTCTAAAATATTTTTCTTTAGATGGCTAAGCTATACAGTGTCTTCGAAAACCATTACAAAGCTATAATTTTCTACTGATAATTTGCATCAGGGTTCATTATCTCTCTGTCAGGGAGAAATACATCGGATGAGGACTGGTGCCATGGGGGCAAAATTGCATCTGCTTTGCCCAGTTCACGTGTTAGCATGTTATGTTGAACGCACGGCCCCCGTCAGACGCACAGAACAGTTGTTTGTGTGCTACTGGAATGGTGTGGCTAAAAAAAGCCCTATCCAAGAAACGCCTTGCTGGGTGGCTTTGTGAGTGCATCTCCCGATACTATAGGCAGGCAGGAAGAGACCATCCCACTGTGGTCTGTGCACACTCTACACTCTACCTGTCGGGCTCCTTTTCACAGTCTGTGCTGACTGGATCGAACCAAGACTGGTGAAAAAGGTGGGTGAGTGTGTCAGCTGTGTTTCACCTGACCCCCCTCTGTACATGATACACCTGCATTTTTCCTGTGCTCCCTGATGACCCGGGGAATGGGATGCACAGAGGTCTGTTGCATGACAGTAGACCCTTGTGAGGTTAGGCCATGGCCTCGCCCGCTTCAGTGATATACTATCTGGGTTGGTTGGGCCCCCTACCTCGCTGCTGAGGCGGCCTTGGCTTTAAGAAATAGGTGGGCTGCAGCGTCTAACCTTAACCGGTCAGGATCAGTGAGGCTGGGTCTGATGTTATGTTGCGGCAGGGCGTTCATTCATCAGGTTCCACCCACTGTACCCATAGAGTACAGTGGAGGGTGGAGCCTGTGTGAAGTAGAACGAAGGTTACGATATTCCTTCACACGTATTCAGTTAGGCACGTCCTGATCGGCCAGCTGCGTTTACGCAAATTTCAGTGGGTGAATACGTGCTTTTGATTGGAGGAGAGTATTACGCGTATAGTCCAGTGGAGGGCGCCACCTTTGCTAATAGAACTAAGGTTACAATATTGTAACCTCCGTTATTCCACAGCACGCTATCTGATATGGGCTAATTGACAATCATGGAGTCATAACCCAGCATGCAATTGGGTATAGAGCATTTTAAGCCTTTTGATTAGAAGGCTTATCTGATTACCCAAAAGTCCCGCTTTCATCAAGGAAGCAATTATCTCATCACTGATCTGTGGTCATCACATAAAGAGCATCTGATCAAAAGTTCGTGGCCATTGTCTGAAAATAGTGACAGAGTACAGAGATAACTTTTAAACCTTTCTTTTACACTTTCCACCAAAACACTTCACAGGAGCTCTCACTGATATTACAATTTTGTGTCTGACTGCTGAAAACTGACATGAACAAGCAAACAATACCCTAACTACACCTGTCATCTGTTCATCTGTTCATTCTTTTTTTTTGTCAGTGAGTATGAAGGAAACATTTTTTCTACTTCTACTGAGAATTCACACACAGCAAGATGCAGTCCGGTGTTAACATTGATCATCTCAACATTTTAAAAAGCACAGCCTTTGTCACTTGTTTTCAGATACAGCCAGCACTGTTTTGTACAGCTGTAATCCAGACAGTTCTATCGTTGGAGCCTGAGAGCCACCAACATTGACAACTTCAGGGAAAATGTATTAATTTATTAGTAAATGTATTTACTCATTAATTCTTAGTTTTATGGAAAAGAACTGAATCTGTGGTTTGTAATTGTCATGTTGACTTTATTATATAATTCAACAAACTAAATAAATGGAAAATGTACCCTGAATTGTAAATATTCACAAAGATCAATATCAATATTGCTTAATATTGGCTGTGTTTTGGTTGAGTAGTCAAGTTTTAACCAGTAAAAAGTGTTCGAAGGTGCATTTGTATTGTGTGTGTGTGTGTGTGTGTGTGTATGTTGTCTGCTGCTCCAGTCAGTGAGGGAAATGCAGACATCATTTAGCTGTTTGACAACATCCATCTGTGATGACAAGACAGCACCAGTGGATGAAGAGACATTCATTTTGCGACACACCACCTTGTCACTCGTTTTTTCAGACAATCACAAGCTTGTCTTCCTCTCCACAGACAGACAGCCTGACTTCACCATTTTCTTCACTGTTATCTCTCCTCAGTCCTCTCCATCAGCCGAGTGTATTATCAGCTGACAGATGTTCTCCAGAGAGACTGGACTAATAGTTGGGTGTGTGTCCCGGTGATGTGTGGCCCCTCTAACTGTAGGACAAGCTCAGGCCTGCTGGGCTGACTCTGGTCCTGGTGGAGAAGACTCTGGGCAAATCTCTGGCTGTCCCACCTCTCCAAGATGGGCCAGAGGGATAGATCAGAGATAATGGAGTGTAAGAATTTATCTTTAACTTTGCTTCAATCATTTAATCATTTAATTCTGGCGCTGGGATTAAATGTGTGTGTGTGTGTGTGTGTGTGTGTGTGTGTGTGTGTGTGTGTGAATTGTGATGTAAAATAATTCATGGATGTTATAACCAAGGGCTTAAGTTTTAGTAAATCTACATATTCAGGTGTGAAAAAAGAACAATTCAAATCTGCATGTATACATTCATGAAAGATTTAAAAATGAACCTATTGCTTCTGGAGCAATAGTTTAATGACCTCTGCCATGACTGGTAAAAAAAAAAAAAAAAAGCAGTATTTCCAACACACACGTGTAGATTAAAAGACATGCTGTTGAAGCCTACCTGTGCCACACAGTTTCACCTCTGAATTTTATTGACTCTCAACAAAAAATGAACTGCACATGTTCTGGTTTGGCAATTCAGAAAGCAAATGCTGTTGTTGGCACAATGTTACCAACTGCAAAATAGTTTTATACTTTTTTCACAGATAACAAGAAGATAACTGTTGATAAGAAAGAGAAAAGCCTTGTGTCACTTAAAACTCAGCCTTTAATGGTGATATTATCTATAAAGCAGAGGTGGGGGTTTTAAAGTTGAATGTATCAAACACGACAGCAAACTTGAACATCAATATATAAGTCAAAGTCTATCTATCCATCTATCTATCTATCTATCTATCTATCTAATCTAATCTAGCTAGTTTTAGCTCGTGATACGGCAGCCTGCTTATCAAAATTTGTCGAAATAATGATCGTTACTAAGCAAGCAGATGTGGGGCACGAATGTTGAGCATGGCATCGCACAGCACTTTCTGTGAGGGATAAAAGTGACCCCTCAGTGGTTCGAGATATAAATGATCTTTTTTTTTTTCCCCTTTTATCCCACACCCCCCATAATTCACTAGATGATTAATAAACCCATTTTAGGAAAAGTCATGAACTGAGAGATGTAGGGGTTTTATTTTAACATGCATTTGAAAATGCCGGGGGGGTAAAAATGACCCCTTGGTGGTTCTAGTGTTTAATGATCTCCTGCTAAATAGGGAATGGCTTCATATTTTTTCCCTGCATATGTAATTTCATGATGAAGTCTGACAGTGTTGGTAATGTAACAGTATTCAATTCCTGAGTGCAGTTTTTAAAAAAAAAATTTTAATGAATGAACCATCAAACCAGTGGCTGCTTTTCTTAATCTGTTGTTGTTGTGGCAGACAGCTAAACAATGAAACCAACAGTCCATAGAAAATCCCACTCTTCTCCTTCAACTCTCCTTCCTCCTCTTCCTCATCCATGAATAGAGATTACAGAGACATATACAGGACAGTCATTATTCACATGAATGCAAAAGATCATCTGTCAGGAAGACATGGGTCATTTAAGGCATTTATATCTGTTACACAGTAGGTGTAGTAGTGGAGAAAGTAATTAGAAAAAAAACATATAAAAGTTACTTAATAAGAGTTGCTTAAACCAAGCTGAACACCACTGTGACAAATCCACCTGTATCCATCTGGTGTCTCAGTGGAGTGTCAACTGTTGACATGTGTAGGAGGTGGTATTGTTGGTGAAGTCACAGATGTTTTTGTAGCAAGCACCTGTAAATTGGAGTGTGTGTGTGCTGTACATAAGAATACTTATTTATTCACTTCATATGCTTATTCTAGGTGTACTGCTGCCAGGACTTCTTTATTCATATACAGAATGCATAGTAGTTCCAGGAAAACACACACAAACATAATTAGGCACACACACAAAGATCACTGCTATATTTTAGTGTAAGAGCTAATCCTGTCTCTCTTTTAAAGGACCACTGTGTAGGATTTCAACCCACATTTTAACCACGTTAAAATGTATTATAGCTATGTTGGTCCACCGTGCAAAACATTAGTTTCACAAAAACGCTCTAAAACTGTGAGATGCCTACATTTTCTTGGTCTATTCTTTTCTATTGGCCTGTGTTCACATCACATGACTGTCAAGTTTCTGTCTGCAAGAACAAAACAAAAAATGGCTCCCATTCCTCTTATTCTCAGTGGATTTATAATATATATTATAAATGCAATATATAATATATAAAGATAGTTTCAGCATTAAAATGCATTTTGATAACATTTATAGTGAGAAAATTGAAATTGGAATGCAACATTTGCTATGGACGCTGCTATTGCTGAAAATACATAGCTTGCATGTTATTTGAATCATTGTCTTTGTGTTGTGTAGTTATCTGAGCTGTTCCGTTATTTGTGTTATTTTATGTAACTGTTTGATGATATTATTTCAATAAAAAAACACAGATTGTCAGCCTTTTTTTGTGGACAGAAGCTTGACAGTCACGTGATGTGGACGCAGGTCAATAGAAAAGAATAGAACAAAAAAAAAATGTAGGCATCTCACAGAGCTGTTATTGTGAAACTGATACGTTTTGCGCTATGGACCAATGTAGCTATTACACATTTTGATGTGAGACTGGATTGAGGATTTAGTGGCATCTAGCGATGAGGTTGACGCCTCCCCCTCACCCCTCCTTTTCAAGCATGTGGGAGGACCTACAGTAGCTGCGAAATTCATGAAAGGCCCTCTCTAGAACCGTTCCGTTCCGCTCCGTTCTGGGCTACCGTAGAAACATGGCGGTGCAACATGGCTCCAAGGAAGAGGACTCGCTCCCTATGTAGGACTCATTCTAAGGCAGTGAAAACACAACAATTCTTAGTTCCAGGTTATATACACTAATGAAAACATACTTGTGAATATTACTGTATATTCCATTTCTGCCAATAGATCCCCCTAAATCCTACATATCGATCCTTTAATTTCTTTGAGTTTGCACCAGTGACGACACACATTTTTGAGAGTAACAGTTTCAAATGTTGAGTTTCCCTGTTTGCATTTGAGCCTTGAAGCAATCACTTCAATCCTAATTGCTTCATTTCCCATCATAAATTGATCCACCTGCTTTGTTATTTAGATGTTAATTCTAAAGAAGGAAAAAACAAATACAAACAGAAAAGGTGATTTTACATCATTAAAGTGATGCTGGGACTATGGAAAAGTGGGAATTAAACAACATCAATACACTCTTACCGTCGCTTGTGACATTATCTGATCTATGAGTGATCGAGAGATTAAAATAGTGGAGAGTTCACAGGAAGTTGAAGCCGTTTTGAAGTCCTCAGTTCTAAAACATTGGTCCAGTCACACTTTCAAAGTGATGCTCTGATGGACTCACCATCAAAGTTCTTTTTCAGTGTTGAAAAAGAAAACTTGACAGAGTAGGTTCATCCATGCCCTTCACTCAGATACAGGAAAGCTATTGACTGAACTCTGTCAGATATGCAGAGAGCTGTTCCTTTCTACTGTCAACTGTTTGACGGAGAATACAGAGAGGATGAAACAATCTTTGACTCTTTCTGTAGTGGCCTACTGAAGGTCCCAGAGGAGGCCAGCAAAGAAACTGAAGGATAAAGGAAAAGAGCAAGCAAGGTACAACTTTTGTCTCGTAGTTTGACTGAAAGAAGAGCTTAACTACATAGAGATGTAGACATGTGTTGAAGCCAGTGTTGAGGGTTTTTCTACAAAGCAAAGTCATTGTCACTATAATTTGGGGTGTAAAAGGCTTAAACTGTTATTTTAATTATTGTTCATGAATTTCAGTGAGACGTTATGGAATCACTTTTATTTTTGGTGTAGGTGACAAGATGGAAAATGCAGTGAAGTGGCAGCTAGTGAATTTTGTAATAAGACAGGCCAAATGAACAATATATGAGACTGAAAAACAGTTGAAAATGTGTGTGGTCAGAGAGGAGGTGGTTCATACATTATGTTTGTGTCTCTAATGAAGGTAAAGTCAAAGTAGAAATCAGGTTCAGTCATGAATAATGTAAATAAATTTAAAACTCAGTAGTTCAGGGGCGATGTGTTCTGTATTTGGTGGTGATTTGATGTTTAGTCATGAATGAAAGAGATCTTTCCTCTGACTAGTGGAAACTTTTGTAATTGTGCTTTGTGAAAATAATTTGTTGAAAATTAATCAAATCCACCCTCCTCTATCTCTCTGTTCTCCACAGCTAGCCGATGGGGGGTTATCATCACTGGACTCATATCAAAGGAAGCTGATGAGCAGCTGCTCCATCAAACCTGAAGAAATGGAGGCAAAAGAGCAGCATTTCAGCTGCAGTGGCTCTACAACGGGACATGCTTCTCTCTGTGTTTGCTGTTGGATCTGATGCAGATCAGCAGGCATAACGTGGCTGCTTTGACTGGCAGCTTCAGATTGAAAGTGTGCTTTCCTGACATGATTACTGCATCCTAATGTGCAGGCAAGCCTGTATTTGAACAAACACAACATATATAGACTTCTACAGGATATTTACATCTCAGCCGCTCGGCACATAGACTGTGCATATCTGTTCAGGTATTTGTAAAGCACATTTGCAATTTACCTCTGTTTATTCTCAATAGTGGATTGAAACAACAAATAGCTCCACTGAGACTGCCTTGTATAATAAAACTCAAACTAAATGTTATTAAGAGCTGCAAATTAATAAATGAGAAGTAAACATTTTGTGCTTTATAGCAGAATTGTTCAGTGAAACGGCCAGGACCACATTAGGTTTCTACGGGAATTTCACAGTATGTAACAGATGACTGCATCAGACTCTTATCCAGTCGCTTCAGTAATTAAACTGATTTAAATCATTGAAATGAGTGTCTGTGCTTTTCCCAAGAGAAGACTATCACCCCAAATGTAATAAATAAAATATGCATATTTGTCTATGAAATGTGCAAGCTTGCGGAACAGGAACTACTGGCAGCCTGAGACCTCAGGGATAAAGAAGAGAGAAGAGAGACCACAAAACCTCAGTTCATGATACAATAAAACACTTGTTTACTTGGGGATATACAATAACATGGGGTAAGAAATCCTGTTAAAGGTTTTGTGTTTCCAACTATTTAATTAATCTATGTTGCAATAGAGGCTTTGGGGTATTTAATCTCACTGACAGTTTCAGAGTTCCAGATGTAAACCAGATATTTGTTAAAATACCACCAGAGAACTAAATATTGAAACAGTTAACTGCTTAATGGAAGAGATTTTTTGCACCAGGCATCATACTCTGTACCGTAGAGTGCTACAACTTTCTGTACGCCATGATTTACAAGTCATCAGACAGCCATGAAAACCAAAATAATATTCTAACATGAATATGCAGGGTGTTCCCCAGTCTGCGTGTCTAAATATCGGATGTGTGATGAAGTCCGAAGCCTCATCCTCCCTGGTGGAATCACATTGTAAACGTTCATTGAGCAGCTATAAATACAAGTAATCCTACAAAGCTCTGGGGTGGCAGCATTAGAGCGGGTGATGAAACAAACCCTGAATGAGGAGTCTGAATAAAATTGACTGCACTCAAACAGCAAACATTATTGTATGATGCCTTCACAGACAGATAATGTGAACTAAAATATGCAAAAGAAGCAAAATACTTGCAGCCATTTCTGAATATAAAAAGGTATTTGATCAATGTTATATTTACAGAATTTACAGAACTTTTGCTCAATGAGCCAGAACTTACTGGAAGTGAAATGTTCAACTATAAAATCATTATTACATTAATAAATGTTATAGCAGCCAGTCAAAGAGATTGCACTGTAACAGCATGGAAGGAAGAGTGCGAGAGCGGGCCAGAGCTCCACAAAAGGTCCAGTGTTGCCTTTCCTTTTTTATCTCTCACTCTTTATGAATCATAGTGATAAAAGGCGTCCTTTTTCCCCTTGAGAATAATATGTTTCACAGACACTGTCAGAACTTTTCTCTCCATCATCTATTTTACATTGTGTCTGTGAAAAACTGAATCTTATTTCCATTATGTGTAGTTAGAACAGGAATAATGCGAGAGGAAAAAACATGTTTTTTTACGGACAGTCAGATGGGATTTTTGTTGTTTTCTTAAAATCAATGTAATTATGATTCTAATATGAGCCACTAACCTGCCATACAATATAATAGTGTATTTCAGGGGCTCTCTAGTGACGAGACAACACATTATTGTGAAATGTGGTGAATTGTTTCAAAATAAACAACATTAGCAGAGGAATCACAGTTCTGAAAACAATCACAGATGTTTTACAGATGAAAATTAGCCTTTCTGGCTAACTCTGGCATATTTTCAGAAATGTTATTAATATGTTCTGTCCCTGTCAAATAAAATAAATGAAATGTGGAACTAATCTTACCCAGTGTTGGAGTTTCCCAATTGGCTGGTACTCTTTCTAAATTAATTGGCTGAATAGTTTAAATTATGTCCTTAGGGGACGTTTACTGCCAAGCCCCGAGCGGCGCTCACTCAGCGGGACTGAGAGTGAATGCAACCCCGAAAACACACATTTACCGACCGAAGCGTCTCACACGCACACTGACAGGAGAACTGACCTGCAGGTACAAAGAGACACCACAGATCCATTTTACCAGCCTGCATGGCGGTTAGCATCTAGTTAGCATGGATTGTCGTGCCGTGCTGTGGATTAACAGCACTGTGCTGGGCAGCAGGTGACAGGTGTGTTTACAGTGTTTGTGTGCTCTAATAGACACAGCTGACAAACTGTTAACCTAGCATGCTAATCCTACGTAAACATATGAATACAGACATCTGCAGATAGAAACAGATAAAAGCAGCGGGAGTTACCAGATAATTAGAACAGTTATAATTAAAATTAAAATAAGTTCTCTTTCAATTCAAACATCTTAAGATATGAGTGGAAAGTATTGATCTTGCAACTGCATTTATAACTTTTTTTTTTTTGGACTCAAATGTAGCATAACCATATGCTACTTCAATACACACAGATATTGCTGGGACCACTACAGAAAACTGCAGATGAACATTTAATTTCCAGGAATTTACATTATAGACACTGCGATTGACTATCCCTGTAATAAACTGGCCACAATGTCGCACATTGACCGTGCAGGGTCCAGCCATATACTAGGTTTTGACCTAGTCTAGTTGCAATAAGCGTGTCTGACATGTTTTGACTGCTGTCCTGAGCAGAGAATCTGATGTTCTCTCATCCTCTCTATATGTTCAGCTCTGCCTGGTGTTAACAAAGACATATCTTCCTCTCTGAAGGGGAAGATATAATACATTGTTTAAAAGGCCAATCCCTTTGACTTTGAACAATCCCTTTTGGAATTGATTTGGTTTTACTCTTCGTGACATCAGCTCATTGCGAATGCCATACCTTTCGTATTTATTTTTACTATTCTAGCAAATTATTCTATTCTAGTAAAAAGAGACAGTAGCTGGTCACCTCTCAGACCCTCTGTTAGTTCTGTTATAATCTGTTCTGACCAGCAGCTCAGAGAAAACAGGTTTTCTTGTTTTGTTGTTATGGTTTTTCTGATGCTGATGACATACAACTGAAGCTTGTTGTATTCTTGATTCATTCTGTTAACATGCCACTAACTTGCCTTCATTTCCTCAATGCCAACAGGCCAATGCTGTAAGCCACTGGATTTCATTTTCAACATCTGTAATTAATTACTTAGATTTCTGAGAGATGGCTCCAACTGGAAGAGAAGGCGGCCAATCATTGCTGGCCACACCATCATAATTAAAGAGGACAGAACACTACCTCAAACAGGAAGCGCTAGCTTTGTTAATCAGTCAAATTTAAAACTAGTAGACAGATATTCTAAACAGTATTATGACCAATGTTTGAAACTTTAACAACTTCATGTATCTACTGATGGCGGCACGTGGAGAGCTGCACGAGGTGCACATGAGACTGTGAAGAGCAGATCAGATGGGGGAGAGGTTTCAAAAACCCAAGTGTGTCACCATGGAGACTAAAATCATCATCAAATAACTTTGCAATTTCATTCATCTTCAAATCCAAACTGTGCTTCCTTCATCAGCCCCAGAAGACCTGACCCTAACATTGGAGGAGTCTTCCTCCTCTGCTTGTTGGCTTGTTCTTCTCTCAACTCTTCCTTTCTCCAAATAATATTTTGTTGTTACAAAATCACATTATTCAAATGACTTCATAAATATTTATGGTGAGGTATGAGGGAAGCCAATGGAGGTTTTCTGCTTCCATCTTTCTGCCCTATGTAATTATACAACTGATTGATAACCAAATGTGAGAGAATTTTGAATTGACACACACCCACATTGATCAATCAGATGTTCTGCCAAAATTTCCTCTCTTGCTGTAACAATATTAACTGTGTGCATGTGGAGGCACGTTGCTGAAAACTAGCTATAACCCAATGAAAATACTTCAGTCAGTATAATCACACACACAATGTATTTACAAAAAAAGCTGACTGCCTAAACATTTATTTTGGAGTTCATGTACGTGGATCATCCTTACGAGATAATTATTGTTCCTTATATTTATTACATTTTTACAGCAACACACCCCCATGCTAATTAGCAATATTTGTTAAATGTAATGGTGTTATGTAATGGTAATGGTGACAGTCATGTCTCACCTGTCCATCAGGCATCCTGCTGCTCTGCACACCTGTTCCCAATCATCTCATCAGCCTCATGACCTGCTGCAGTGCCTTCCTCCCCAGCTGCACCTTATTGGCTAATTAGTCTCCCAGTACTCAGTGTTCTCCCTCAACAGATTGTCAGATTGTTTTAATATTGTCATTCCTGTAAACTGTTTATCCTCCTTTTCCTGTTGACCGTGGTCTGTTTGCCTGCTGGCTTCTCTCATTTTTAGTTGCCTGATTTTGCCCACCTGTGCCTCACAGTACACCTGCATAACCAGGAAGTAATGTCTTCATTGACTGTTTACCCTGCCTCAGTGTTTTCAACGCTTCTCCGAAGTAAATGGAAAACCATTACAACATCTCGAATACAAACTACGTTGACAAATAGGAGAGAGGTAATAAGCCGGAAGAACAACAACAGCCTAAGATAGCTTTATAGGCTAGAGATGAGTCAGATGTGAGGAGGATTACATCTATTCAAATGTGCAAAAGAAAATGTAAAACAATGAGTATTCAACTACTGCTGATTCTCCACTCTCAGTATTTACATTTTTCACTCAAGTTTCTTTATGTGCAAATGAAAATGTGCATAAAAAGAAGTGGACGGAAAGGCACTTACAGATTTAAAGAGACAGCATCTGCAATCATTGTTTCTCCGCACGTTTATGTAGGTTTTTCATTTCATTTGTCACTCATCTGTAGTTTGCTCAATATCTTCATCTCTTTTTTGCCATCATGTATTCAAGACCTTAGGGGGCCTTATTTATAAAACAGTGTATAGGATCCATACCAAAAGTACATGTGTACACCAAAGCTGAAAATGGTGTGCGGCAAAAAATTATAAGATTTATAAAACTGTGCACACGCACAAATGCACACATTTTTCCCTTTATAAATCACAATCTTCTTGAAAATGTGTGCATGTGGATGAAGCTCATACCCCACCCCTTTCATTCCCACAATCAACAATAAATGGTTAATGCAAAGGTCTCATGAATGATTGATGTACATGTTATTCTGTGGAATAAAGAAGTTCAGTATTAAAAACAGAAGAAAGCTTGAGGGGCTGACAGCTGCAGCAGCTGTTAATACAGTCGTAACGAACGAAACAATTCACTAAATTAAACAGTGGCAAGTGAGGACGTGGCAAGAATCCATATAAACATGTACATGACTGATGAGACCACACGCTTAGTATCTACAAAAGGATGAACTCTGTGTTTAACTCCAAAATACAGTGTGCCGGTGTTTCTCTTATTTACACAGTCAAAATATGAGTGTAGGGGGTGAAGATGAGCAGTGTTGTCTCCAGTGCGCTCTCTACGCTTGACAGCACAGTGGTGTTTTAACAGACAAGAACAGGGCTGGAAGTTTGGGGAGAGCTAAGGGGAAAAGGACATGAGCTCCTCTGAAAGCCTACTTTGAGAAATTTAGTAGGAGCTCTAAAACATCGTCCATTTTTTTGTCACAGGTTATAGATTTTGATTTTCTGTACATTAAGGTTCCTAAAATAAATAATAGTAAAAATGTCAATGTTGTGTTTATTGGCTCATTACATTTCAATTTGTGAACATTCGTCTCCACTATAATAAACACAATGCTGTGTCTGTTCCTGCTGTGGCCATCCATGCGTGGCGGCGCACTTAAATCACTACGTTCACGTTGACACGTTCCAGTAGTGAATAGTTGTGGGCATGTTCCTGTGTCATCATGCAATGTAACCTAGGTCTGGTCTGTTTAGAAACGTGACACAGACTCATTGTGTGGTGTGATTCACTGTGTGGAATTTTTTTGTTGATGTTGTTGCTTGAGTGATATAAAAACACTGCAACGTGAATTGTTTTTCTGTCTCTTTGTGGTACCTGCATGGCTAGATTTTCTCTGTATGAAGTGAAATGTAATTGACAGGATTAACTGCAAAAACTATATGAGTACTCGTTAATATCATACTTGGTGATATATGCACAGCAGAGGAGGCAGAAGAGGTTGCTCCTCACCTATAGGCAAGAGGGAGATCAAAATATATAAAAAAAGAGTAATTGGTTGAAATAAACCATTATCAAATCTCAGTATCGTTTATAAAAATTCTCACTTCTTTGGAAAAAATCCATTATTGAAATTCTGATTAAAATGCTTCAACAGCAACATCTGCAGGGCAGGAAAGAGGGGGAAAGGGAGTCTGTGTGAAGCGATGAGAGCAGAGCTGAGGAGGACGGACTCCTGCTGTCCTCCTTAGGGCAGAATCTCTTGCATATAGATAAGAGTATGTAAGTCATGTATTTGAGACATGAATTCATACATTTTGATGGGAACCTACACTTTTAGAACTGAATGTTTTTGTGTTCTGATCTCTTCCTATATCAGATTTTAAGCTTTGTGGTACTTTATTTCTGTATACTAAGAAAATACATTGTAAACACGTGTAAATCATGTGATATGTTGTCTGTTTTTGATGAGAACATAAATCTGTTGTCACAATAGGACGATACTATAAATTTGAAGTTAACTTTGTTGGTAAAATGACACATTCTAAACTGCTCCAGGGCTAAAATGAGCACTTCTTTATTTAGAAAAAATATGTGTAAATGTCTTTAAAGAAGCAGTCTTTTCACCAATCAAGGGTTTTTTTTATTTTTGAAAGCAAATAGTGTTAAAATTGCCCCCCTCCTCCAATTTCATTGGGTGGGGAACAATGATATAGTATGATGCGGTTTGTTGTAATACTCCATGTTACATTCTGTTTGAATACCAATTGCTATAATTCAACAAGCTTATGCTATAAGTTTTGTTGGTGTATGGTGTTTTCAAATCTTGTTCCATGTGTATTTGAACATAAGAAAGTAGAGATCACACATCCTGGCACTGACCTAGTTGTGAGCATCACACAGCCCGACCCTCTCCTCTGCACTCTAGGGGGTTAGGGATGTGATGGTGAGACAGCGCATTACATTAGCATTTTAATAATGAATAAACATAATAAATTGCAGATGTAATTGTTTAAGAATGGAGTCAGCATGTATCTTTTAAAGTTGTGTTTAAGGTTCACTAGAAGCAAAAACATGTACCACTGCTGGCCTTAATGTTTATAATAAAGTGGAGATATAATTAATGTTTGATATGAAGTGAAATTAAATGTGTGAGAGGAATCATTATACAATCTGGCTTCAGTTCAGTACCTCACCATCTGCATCGCCAAGTTCCCCTGTATATAAAATGTTGCTATGCCTGGCTCAGAGTTTACATAAAGGTGAGCACATTCTCCTGTCAAGTTTGTTTTTATAAATCCCTACTTTTTCCATGGGAAGTGGCGTACACCTCTTTCATGGTCCATTTTGTGCAGACGCAATGGTTATAAATGAGGCCCCAGGACTTTCAGCATTTAAGTCATTTATACACGATAACTTGCCTCAGTCAGTGCTTTGTGTGAGCAGAATGAGAGCTGAATTAAACATGAGAATCATTATTTGAGAGGACTGAATAATGATAATAATCATGTTAGGAAAAAAAAGAACTTTTTTTTTTTTTTTTTTTTACATCAAATCCTCATTAATCTCTCCACACATTTGCAGGCACAGCTGTCACCGTGTTAGTGAGTGGAGTGGGTGTGTGGCTGTGATCTAACTGGATCACTGCTCACTTCCTACTCACAGTTTTCATCACCCAAACACACACAGTATGTGCTGCTTTCTGACTGTTTCCTCCTTTTTTTTTTTTTTTTTCTTTTTTTTTTTTACACAGAAATGCAGCATGAAATTAGTCAAAGTGGAGTCACTGAATCAGTCCATTTGCCATTAACAATGCTGATATATGTATTTTGATATAATTTCACAATAATTTCATATGAGATTGGGCTGTGACAGTTTTGGTTGTGACACCTGTGACAGTTATCCATGTCATGACAAGACAGGACAGGACAGTGAGGATTCAGGTTAGGATGAAAACATGAACTTTTACAGTCTAATACAGGAATACATGTAATTCTAGCGCTGCTGCAATTTCCAGACACTTATAAAGATGTACAGTGCTGTACATGTGGCTGTGTTCGTTACTCTCATAATTAATTAACAGCAAAACCATATTTTTAAGGGAGGAAAACAAGCAGCTCTATAAAGCTGAACACCTCCACTATACCTGATGATCTGTTCCAGCTCACGTAAAAGCAAACCAATCTCATACTATGAGTTTTTACCACAGTATTTAACACTGTAGTTGTTGTTAAACCGACAGAGCGGGTAGGGATAAAACTGTGTTGACTTTTTCAATAATCCTGCTTACAGTCGGCAACTTGAAGGCAGTCAAATCAATGTGGATATCAATGTGGAGACGTGGCATTATGAAGGGGAAATATAGTAGTTTTTAGATACTGTATACACGCTAAGCCTGGTTAGAAAGGTCACTGTTGATTTAGTGATTGATGAATAAAAATATGCTGCTGCAACAAAGTCTAATCAATTGTGATTCTTTCTACAATAGATAAATAGAAACTACTCCAGTAGACAGCACTGAAGGAGCTGTGAAACCTGCTAACCTGTGACAGAGAAGTGAACTGACCCTCATCTTTCAGCAACACAATAGTTCCATTTTGCTAAAGCAAGTTGTTAACCCCTCCATTCTCTGCCCCTCTCCCTCTACTTCTACTCATGTTGTGGAGCGAGACTTTATATTCATCCTTTTATGTTGTTCAGTAGAGTCGCTTTTATTTGGAGCGTCTGGTGTTTGATTGTGGAACATTCTCTTCAAATCACATCCTGTGTGTGTGTGTGTGTGTGTGTGTGTGTGTGCTGTTGAGGTCGAGAAGTTATCAGAGTGGTTGTTGTGCAGGGCTGCTGCTGAAGTAAATAAAATGTCATTCATATTCTGTCTGTGTAGCCTTGTCAAGTCAAATCTTATTAAACTAATCTGCGGTGACAGACGTTGTCACTCTGGGCCACCGACATGCACGACAAACAGGACAGCGAGTGATGTTACTGAAAGTGACTTAGTGAGTGTGTGAGTTCTCTGTATGCTTTTTTTTTAATTCATTATATAATCATGTGGGTGTAAATGAGTGGAGATTCACCTCACCGTGCCACAGATATCCAACACACACAAATCAACTGATTTCAAGTCAATTTCATAATCTTGATAACACTTAATCTACAATTTCAACATGTGCTATAACATCATATAACATGATATCAAGCTGAAGACTAATGTCAATACAACAGAAAAAGCTAAACATTAAAGATACAGAATATTGAGAAACGTTGAAATATGGCTCATTGCTGATATGAACAACTTTGTAATCTTAGATAATTAACAATTAACATTAAAAGTTGTAATCAGACGGAATAAAAGTCCAATCAGATGGGACTTTTATTTTGTTTTATTACAAGTCTGACTGTATGATAGCATGATAACTTTATTCCTCCCCGAAACTCAGAGGAGACGATGTTAAGATTGATGATTGAGAGGTCATTTGTGGTGAAAAGGCAAAATGACTGAGGCTGAATGAGGTTTTATTCACAGGTCAGAGTTTAGTCCCAAACGGCTGAGAGCAGTAAGACTTGGCATAATAAATGAGACATGATCTCACCTGGTGGGGGATTCTGCAACGCTGATATTAATAATGGAGGAATTTAGGGACTGTGGGTTGTGTGGGGGGCCACATAGACCAGGCAAAAGCATGCAACGCATCCATATTTCATCAGGACAGTCTATTTCATATTGAATACTAGTTTGAGCTACAACATTTACCATTACAAAAACACATATTATTACAGTAACTACTGTTCAGGTAACTTTCTTTAAAAGGCCTAACCAGTAATCATTTGAGTACGTAAACTTGAGGTATCACACACATTTTTGAAGTTTGGGAATTAAAGGACGGGTTCACATTTTTTTAAGTCTGTCTTAAAACAATAGTCAGGTGCCCAAATACACATTGAAATAGGTTTTTTCTTGCTATCATCATTTCACCTGTTGATACTGACCATTTAGAAGATATTCTGAAGCTTCAGCTGTCCAAATTAGTCAAATCTTTCAACATTAGTCTTTTTAGTACCAGAGTCCCTCTTTTTGTTACTATACTTCCACCACAGCTCAACAGGGAAACACTGTCCAAGGAAACACAAAGAGGGAATTTGATGCTAAAAAGACTTTTGGACCCTAATGTATATATAATTTTACTAGAAAACATCCAGGTTTCTTCATTTCCTTTCTAAAGACAGAAATGCCAACTGTGATAGAGAAGTCTGAGCTTGAACAAAGAGACACAGTAACATGAGCTTTAAATCCACAGAAATGAAGTAATGGGATCTAGAAACCAAACCAAACCAAGTCCAGGACCAGCCGAGCCCCCAGCACTTTAATCACATTAGCTCTTTCTTGTGAGGACAATGATTTCAAGAGGACAATAAATAAGCTCTAATTAGATTTTCTAGCAGAATCAATTGAAAGTAAATTAGCTACTGTAACTTCTTAAATTACAAATGTAAATGACGGCATGATCCTGCTTGAGTTTTCCCCAAATATTTCCCCTTTGTGAGCGAGTAGATATATACACTGTTCTGTTGCAAAGCTTTAATGCCACTGGAGAGGTCTGCATTATGTAAAGAAGCTCCGGAAGGTCTGTGTTTTATAAAGAGAGGGGAGAAGCGGGAGTCTCTGGGTATTAACTAATTAATAATGATGGCTGGTGGTTGGCAGCAGAGCATGAACATTCAAATGAGCCTGAGAGAGAGACATCTGTCAGACAACACAGTGAAATGATGAAATGTTACCTCTTCTCTGTCCTCACCCGTCCTTTGTCTGTTCATCGTCTCCTCTCTGTCTAGATAAATCAGCTGGTCTGCTTTTACATCCTTTTATAATTTCCAACCTCATTTATGTCCAGATGAATAAAAGTTGTGTATTGGAGTTGATGTACATATACTGTAAATTTGCCTGGTGAATAGAATTAAGTTTGTCATTTATTTTTTCTCTAATAAAAAAAATCAGTACGACTGATAGCGTCATTTGCTACATTTAAACGCACAGTAGAGCTGCAGGGAGTGGAGCAGAGAATGGAATAGAAGAATTCATTCATTCAGAAGAAGAATATTTGTACACTTTGTCACTACTGACTTGCAAATTAAGGCTGTTTCCATGGGAAAGTGTTTTCAGCTCCCCATTACCCCTTATCCCTGTTGCCACTTTGTCATAAACACACACACACACGCACACACAATTGACTTGCAAAAAAGGTGTTTGGAAGGAAAAGCATGGTATGCTGTCACTCTCTCTCTCCTCCACACTCACACACACACACACGTAAAGTAAGTAAACCTGTTTGGGACTTTATGGCCTCATCATCATGACAGCTGTCAATGGTAATGTCCCTGCTCAACGCTGGCCAGTCCTCTGCGTGTCCAGCAGTTAAATGTACAAAAACCCACCATTCTGTTTCCATCTCTATTGATCACCTCACTTTCTACAAGCAACACAGTCATGTTTGAAAAGGCATTCAAAATATTAGTACTGCAGCACTTTAAAAGACTTTAAACACACATTGTAGGTGGTTCTTAAGCTTAATTTATACTCCCGAGTGGACGTGCACACAGACAGCTGCGGACACCACGGACAGGTAGTTGTTCTGTTTCTACGAATTTCCGGGGTCCGCTTGGAGGACGCGTTCCACACCAGTGCAGTAGATCGCCATCTACAGAAACACAGCGTTGTGACCGTGTGGACTGGTGCGGACAGGTTCACGAGGACACATCAAATTGCAGGTATGCAGATGTCTGTGTTAGCAGCAGCTCGGCTAACAGCCCGTACCGGATGTCCGGTGCTCACCAAACAACGTCGGAGAAACACTGATTTTTTAGGTGAAACAGCTTTATTCAGTGTTTTTACCTGTAATCACCAGGTCTGTTTGTTTTGGAGAGGAGTAGACCTCTGAGGGTAATTCTGCTCCCGGTAAAAACATTCTGAAAGATGAATCCTGGCGTAATCCTATCCCAGTGAAGCTGGTTGTTTAACAACGAAGACAACAACTCCCATGATCCCTTGCTACTTCACACCGTCATCACACTCCGTCGTTTGTTATTCTTTTGATTGAGAGACCCCTAGCGGCCGAAATTACATATTGTACATTTAAGGAAGAAATGTCCCTTCCCTTGCTATCATTCCAGAACCAGCAAGCTTCACTGCTAATAAGGCACACACACAACAACAAATATGAAGTGCACACAATAAGGCACATTATTATTAGCTTGTCAACAAGAAAAAAAAAAATCTGACAACAATGACACTGATGATGGTCAAAAATGAGAACAATGAGACAGACATAACACTACAGCAACTTCACACAGTATACTCACCTATGGATGGTTAACAAGGGGCTCAGTACAATCCAACGATGCCAAGACTTACCAAGCAGGTGAGTTTAGTATCAATCAATCAATCTACTGACATGAACACATACACATGTAGAGTACCACTCAAAAGTTTGGACACATTTTCTCATTCAAGGGAATGGGACAGTGTGTCCAAACTTTTGACTGGTACTGTACGTGGTTAATTGATCTATCTAAACTGTGACAGACACAATGAAAAAGACAGAAAAGAGTCAGTAGGTACAAAGAGTTAGTAGTATAAAACCAGGTAGATGCATGTGTGGTACATACTGGGTGGGGAGATGGATCGGGCTGCAGCAGTACTTCCTGTCCTCTCCTTCCTGACAGCAGTTAGATGATTTTCAAATGGAGCTGTTAGGATTTAGATCTTATTAGGATGTCACAGTAACAGACAGCTGTGGACGTGGATGGAAAATCAGTCAATTTACCAACGGATGAGAAAGCTGACAACCACAAAATGGACACTTGAGGTTGAAGAAATTCACCTGCATCAATTTGGCATCCTTTCGGATAAAAATAGACCAGACTTTTAGAAAGGGACATCTTCAACTCCAGCAGAGTTAATTAATGTAGTTTCAATTTCATGAGGAAACAGTCATAAATACTTTTCAGCCATCTTGCCAGCAGCATCATGTGTCTCCAAATGCATTAGCAGACACAGAGTACTTAGTATTTAGGAACAACACAGCAAGAAACTTGAACAGAGCCAAGAGCAGGAGAGGGGCTCTGTACAATGATATCAACCTCTCATCACTGTCTAATTACAGAGCAATTAGTGGACCCCTAATCTGATTCTAAAGTCCCTTTCTTATTGTACTGCATAAGGAAGTAGATGTGACGGTAGCTGGTGAAAAAGAACAACTAAACTAAAAAGGGACCATTTATTGTGAGAAAGGAATGAGGTAAGACAAGATATGAAAGAGAGAAATTAGAGAAAGACATTCAAGAGACTTTTTTTTTTTAACCTCAGGACTCCATCTTTGTGTTCCCATGGTGTATGATCGCCTCAGGAAAGGCAGCCACTGTGTTAGTAATAGAAATGCGAAGCATTTGGCTGAAGAGTGGAGAGCAGGACTTTGGATTTGGCAGATTCCATTTTATCTTTTCACGCACATCGGCACATTGGAGGATTTAAACTGTGGCAAGGTGCCAACCTCTACTTACTGACACAGTGTGTATTACAATGTAAGGTCCCAAAATCCATTAATGTTACCTTGACAATGACAAGCGGACAGGGCTCCATATCAATGAACATTACCTGACTCCACAGTCTGAATCTGTTAAAAGGCTGTTACTGTGTATAATTCTGAGCTTTTTTTTTTTTCTCCTTCTCTGCTGTCTCAGCTGTTCCGTATACGCAGGAGTAGAGCCACACAATCAAGTCTATCATTATCTGCACTTTGCATTTTGCTGACCTGTATATGCCTCAAGAAGAAGAAGAAAAAGAAACAAAAAATAAAGTTTCACAACTTGCTGATTGGTATGAAAGAGCAGACACATGGGGGCCTTACTGAGTGATTGTCCAGAAAAAAAATATCACTGAATGTGAACACTGGACGCAGCAATTCCATGGATTATCTGGAAATGACTTTGAAATGAGGATGCCTGTCTCTGCACTGACTTCAGCATACAGCTCTTAAAGTCGAAGTGCTTTCAAGTGGCTCTTTAAGGCGAGCAGGTAGATGTAAAGACCAGCAAACTCCATTTCAAAAAACTTAAAAGTTTGCTTCCTTTAGAGGTACTGACCTGAAATGAATCCAAATCAACTAATCAAATACTGACAGCTCTACGGCAGTTTCACCAACTCACCAAACGAGCAGCGATTTCAATCACTAATAGGATCAGTCAACTTTGGAAAATCTGATTTAAAATACATGTAATTACACACTTCAAAATACCCACCTGGTGGACTGTTATTATAGGAAATTAGTGCATTTTTTCAGTCATCACTATGTTACACTAAAACCACTGACTCAGTTAAGTATATGTGCCATTTTAAACCACCTAAACACCAGAGAGAACAGATAAATGGCGACCAATTCGCCAATAAAACATTTCAAGCGATTAAATATTGCTATAAAAACAGATTTAACTTTTAATGTCAATACGTTTCTTTTAATTCATGCCTCCATTACTTCTGCTACCATGTTGATCATTATCATGTGTGATTTACAAAATAAAAATTCACTCTGTTCAGAGGTAATTGCACAAATTAAATACTCTAATAGCTTAATATCGTTTATGATGATGTCACCCCTGTTAATGGTACAGTATGTTGTTATGAGTTAATGACTTTGGAACACGCTTTGCAATTATAATGGGGTCCAAAACATTTGACCTCACTAATTATAATCTGCTGATTAAATGGACTAAATTTATATGAAGCTTTTATTCGCAGCATTTTACAATTTGCCTCTTGTTCACACATGCATGCACACACACACACACACTGATAGCACAAGCTACCATGCAAGGTACTGGTCTGCCCATCAGGAGCAATTTGGGTTTCAGAGTCTTGCCCTAGGACACTTCAACATGTGGACAAGAGAATCCGGGGATCAATATTTCCAACCTTGCGATTAATAGATGATTAGAGGAACATTTCCCTTAAACCTATTTTATTTTAATGTTAGTACAGTAGTGACACAGGGAATGGCGAATGAACTCTTCAGTTTTTACTGGATTTATAAGCCTAATGGCATGTTAAAAGCTTATACCTCTCAAATGGCATTGTGGGTAGATACACGCTTATGAATAAAACTACCTTACAGATTTTCACATGTAGACAAAGACACACCGCACACAAGATGTTCACACTTGGACTCAAATATGTTACAGCTGGCATTTTCCGCTCTACAGGGAGATGGGCTGTGACAGACATTACTGCATCACACACAGTCTGAATAAGTAAGTAGTCTGTGCTTCTTAAAAACACACTCAAGGATACACAGCTCATTTAGAGCATGGTGAGGAAAGAGAGGAAAAGCAAGCAGTCTGGGTACGATATATAACAGCTTTCAAAAAGAGAATACACCCTGCTCATTAGGAGAGACTGTAGCACCACAGTGTGCACCAGTGTTGTAGCACTGGTTTGAAATATGACCCTCAGCTCCACATATTGTACACCCGCTCTCCCAGTGTAGCACCCATTCTCCTTTTACAGCACCCATTTCTCTCTTTATTGCACTCATTCTTTAGCACCCAGTGTTCCAGTGCAGACCAGTGGGAGTCCTTCCAGAAAGATTCATTCCACTTGCTGCCCACAAAAATGTGTTTTTCTCTCTGCAGGAGGCTCAAATGGCAGTTTTTTTTTTTTTTTTTTTCCTAAGCTGGTCTTATTTTACTGCTAAAATTAATTATTTTGACACATAAAAACACTGCATGCCTTTGAGGTGGAGGACTCTGTGCAGCAATGTCTGAAAAAAGAATAATGAGAACTCTCCATCAGTTAATGAAATGTTGAATGCTGAGCAGATTAAGAGATCAGTCATGTTTAGTAGTCTCTGATGTTTGTCTATATTTTCTAAATCCAACCCAAAACCAAAGCTAGAGCAGAGCTGAGGTTAGTTTCTCTCACATTTTTTTATTTTACTGATGTTTTACCTTCGAGACTCCTGCTGTTGTGTCTTCAAGCAAGGCATCAAACCTAATAGCTTTAGTAAACATCCAGCTGAGTAGATTAATATCTTTTTTTTTTTTTTCCCTCAAATTCAGACTGCGGTGAGCAGCCTCAGGTGAGAGCATCTGTGTCGGAAATACAGGAAGAAAGCTCAGAAAAACCAGCACCAACAAAAAGCGAGACACATTCTAGAAATTCTGTCCATCACGTATTTTTGCTACAACCAAACAAAAGGAGAGAAACCTGTTTCTAAACCTTAAAACCAAGTTTGTAGAGACAAGATGTCTCCTTTCTTTGATTTTAAGTGACACAAATGATGTTTTTGGTTGGTTTGTTGGTTCTAAAATTATGTCCCCATACTACTCTCCAATGATTTCATTATCTAGTCATTTGGTAGTCTACTTTGCAAATGTGATACTAAGGACAGTAATAAAAACTATATCAAGGTGAGTGTAATTGGATTAAATTGTCACAGAATTTGCAATAGCTTCTGAGAAAGAAGGAAAAACAGACCAACCGTGAAACTATGATTAACACAAAAACACACCTGCTCATGTGAAGACCATGAAGTTCCATTTTCTCTTGTCTAATAAGAGTAAAATTATATTTGTGAATTTGTGGCTAGTGCACTGACGGGTTCCCTTACATGCCATGAAAAACATGCCTGTGTGTCTTACTGATCTCACAGATCAATTCTGACTTTTTCCTTCAACTTTTCATTTGATACATTTTGTCAGAGTTAATTGGCAATAACACAGCCATAACCCAGCATGCAACTGGGTGGCCAGCTTTTTGAACCTGTTGATTAGAGGAGCTATCTGATCACCCTTAACCTTGCGATTTCACCGTGGAAGCAATTAATTGCCTCTATAATGCTGTGACTGGGAATGCGTTTGTCCTTGTGTGGAAGTGAGTGTGCAGGTATATCGGTCAATAGAATAATGACGGTTAAACATCGATTGTTCAAAGTTGAGTTGCGTTGTTTTCATTCACTGAATTCATTTATTTGCTCAATAATTTAATTGCTTTTAAACTAATTGAATCATTCGATTTAGACTGAGAAAATACATACAGGAGAGATGTTCATTTTGGGAAAAAAAGCTGAAAATTCAGCACCGCACTACAGGTTTTGTTTATCCAACAGGTTTCGCTCCATATTTTTGTCCTGCAGTCATGACTACAGAAATGCAACATCTGATCACGGTACAGTGGGAGCAAAACAGAAGCTCAACTGCATTCACCATTTCTCATCTTCGTCGTGAAAATCCATCTCTCCTTTTGATCTCCAGAGCAGAGCTCCCAGTGGGATTAAGAGTTTATGTTTGACTGCAGGAAAGAACAAACACCTTTCAGCGGTCGTATGTTGTTCCTTTTATGTGTAGAAATGTGAAGGTTTTCTCTGCTCAGGCGATGATTTGACATTCAAAACTAAAAAGTCACTGCTCACATCAGTGCAGGATCAAGGGTGGCTGCATATTCTGTCCTTATTAACTAACCAATGCCCTTTTCCCCCTTTTACCTTTCCCACTGGCTTTCTCTGTTGGTCTGTTGCTGTCATTGTTGAAGTTTGCAGTCACTGTAAATATCAAAGTCAAACTCTCTGTGTTCTGATATCCTGCTGAACTCACAGTGGGAGGCACAAATGCAGCACAAAATGAATAAAACAACAGTTTGAGCATTATGTAGATGAACAGGGCAGAAGAGACAGACACTCAAGATATTCAATACAAATAGTTGAATATATACAAATGGTTTTATATTGGATGCACACCTTTGGAACCTAATTTCACACCAGTTCTCTACTAGACTCATCTTTCACCTTTTTTCACATCTAAGACCAAAAAACTAAATAAACAACAACAACAAAAACAAACAAAAAAACATGCAAAAGGTCACTCTAGCGCTAAAGTCTTCTTTCTCTTTGCTTTGAAACAGTGTTTCATCTGCAAAAGCTGGGAGTGAAAACCTTGAAACTGAGGTCTAAGTCTCTGTGGGATATTCACATCATTTATTCATCTGTGTGTGTGTGTGCACAGCTTGACAGCCACACTCATTTGTTTTCCCTGAGGCCATTTTAAATGCTTCTCAGTGGAGAGAAAGTATCCAGTGACCAATACAGGCAGTTCTGCTTACTGTGGCTGTAATCCCATCTGTTCTATATTTTCAGTCTCACTGTGACATTGAGAGAATCTGCTGCCAAAAATCACGCAGGACGTTAGAGCGCTTACCGAATGTGTCTTGCTGTCTTCGCGGAATATTTGTGTGCAAAGACGTGGGGACGCATGAGATGTTTATGTTCGGTATGAATGACACACTAAGGTTAATGGAATTTAGAGGTCCTCGTCATGACAACGCATGTAGTTAAACCAAGAGTTATATGGAGACTGACTCAAATCTCCAGTCTGGATAGTGTGTATTTTGAATTATCATGTATATGTGAGCATGTGTAGGTTGAGTGTTTCTGGGATCACTACTTAGTGTGTTTCTCAGCACGAGGGCTGGTCTCGGAAAAAAAACGGCATCATTAAGCCGCTTGACGGCATCCATCTGGGAAGATGGGAGACATACTGGATGATGAAGCAGTGGAAAATAATTTCTCCTTCCGCCCACCCTCCATCCCCTCAATCCACTATAAACATTCTCTTGGTCACCATATTGATAAATGACTCACACATCTGACTACCCTTAAATCTACAAAATATTCTCAACAGGAGACCAGAGATAAACATGTTTTTACTTTTCGGCAGAAAATCAAATGTGACCAGAAGTGAGTTTTCAGACTATAATGGCACAAGAAACCCAACCAGCTAAGTTATTTGACACTGTGGAAAGATTCAGTTAACCAAGGACACTTCATCTGCTCACACATTTATTACATGAACCTGTGAAGCAGCACAAATAGGCTCTGACCCTCACACAGTCAGTCAGACAGGAAGAAAGCAAAGAAGCAAGTGACCTCTGGGTTTATACTCCATACCATCCCCCAGCACTAACAAGACACTGAACATCTGGAGCTGTAAACACTCACGCAAGAGTGAAATAAAAATCAGACGGTGAGGTGGTTTTATGGTCCACTGGAGAGAACTGGTGTTTTCACGGTTTAATAAACACTAAAAATGCCAAGTGGTCAGCGGACAAACTACGAAAAGTAGAAATACCTTACCTGCATGCAAACATTAAATGAATGACTGCAGCGATGTCCAGGTTTGAAACATATCTTTTAGTGCATTTCTATATAAAATATTGTGTATGATATATGTTCTTTGTTACTTGTGATGGGTCTAAATAATTAATGGCTCTCCCCATCTATAAATTGTTTATTAGGACAGATCATGTGGAGCATTTGCGCATTACATACAAGAAAAGTCATGAATTTCTCTTGTTTGACCAACAACCCGGAATATGAGAAGTGACACATCACTCCAACCGTTGTATGATACATGACACGGCCCGAAACGATGATGAATGAACGTTTCTATGCCAGAGTGATCTCCCCCTCAGTACCGCAGAGCTAATACTGATGTATAGAGTTCCTGTGCCTGGTGGTGTATCTACTGCAGTTCAAAGAGAGTACGGTTGAACTCATTGAGGAAAGTCACTAATCTGTGTGTTCAGATATGTGGGGTTTTTCCCCATGAAACCCTAGAATAACGTTGCTGTTATTGTACCATTAAATAGCCTAAACGCTCCATTAAACTATTTGAATGTAAACACGAGCATTAGTGATAATTTTACATACTTAAATGGTTGCAGTACAAATCTGAATGTTTTCACTGACCCCATGATGTCAGTACACATTGAGAAGTCACCGCAGTTTTACAATGACAAATCGCACTGTGAGGAGGTGACAGCTTTAACACATCAGTAGAAAACAGTGTCTAATGTGTACCCGATGTCAGAATCATTTTAGTTTTTCAAAGCAAAACAGTTCTGCATTCAAGACTTGTATCACTGTAGGGGAAAACAAGCCCTCCTCATTAAATTCACTCATTAGGGAGAAAGTTCACATTAACTCTACAAAGTGAAGTCCACTCATGTCTTCCACTTAAAACTCAGTTGAAAGCTCCTGACCTGCAGGTGTCTTGATTTACAATTAATGTCCAGCTAACAGTGTTTCTGTCCTCCAGTAGAAATTGTAGATGTCAGTGTGAAAAGTAGCCATTATGTTTGAAAACTTTGGCAATGTTTCACTTTCTGAGGAGAGATGATGAGGAGCTCATATACTGGTGTATGTCATCAACAGTCAGCAGCACAGAAGTCACATTAAACTGAATATAGCTCCTGTTAACTTGGCAGCTACGGTATGAACAAAGACAGAGAATAAATCAACAGGTTTTCACGTGCATCAGACCCATTTTAATATTTCTAAGCCCTGTTTATACTCCCATCATAACAAATTCACACTGTCACATATTTCCCAGGCCTGATAATATATTGTCAGTAAACGCCTGATGGTGGCCACAATAAATTGAAAGGGATAGCTGAGAAAGACAATAAAAAAACAATAAAATAAAAATGAGGGAATAAAACATAGTTCCTGGTTGTCTGCCTTTAAATGGTAACAACACATAAGAAAAATAGTGAGATTCAGTGGCTGGGATGTGACAGAAAGAAGAATGGTGTTGTGACTGACACATTCATGAATTCAGATAATTAGTTCATCTTGAAATGTGGTGGTCTGAATGTCAAGCTCAAATCCCTCTTAGAGTTGTACAGAGTGATTAAATCATTATAAAGTATAAAATCACAATTTTAAAAAAGACACATACTGTAATGCCTCTGGCTGGTGCACAAACAGATCACCACTTAGGGAAAAGTAATGTGCTCAGTGTAATGAATGGCTGCTAATTAGTTTAGGTTCACCACACAATGCTTAGACTGTATTTCTGTCTGGATCCAAACAACACGTGACTTCCCTGAAGTGCTTCTGGGTTTGCTGATGGTACAGAGCTTGATGAGGCTGGAGTCAATACTGTGTCTGCAGTATTTCATTTGGAGAGAGCATGGAGAGGCTGTAATGATTTCTCCTGGTTGGTTGGTTAGTCAGTTACTCAGTTAGTCAGTAAGTTTAGTTTGTCCTTTCAGAAATTCAAGAATGAACAGAGCTATACTGGAAGGTATAAAGGGCTCTGGGCACAGGAAGTCTGCAAAGGTGGTACCCTGTACCTCCGTCCTGATGGTAACAATTTGTGTTCACCATAGAGAGGGTGCGATACATTACTGAGGATTGCCCTCCCCTTCCCCACCACTCAGGACTCACAAAGCAGTGTCATACTATGTTGTTGTTGACCCGCAATCTTGCTAGATACATTAACAATCTTATTGAGTTTGTTCTTGTTAACTATAGACAATGAGAAATACCAAGCAACAAAGCAGAAAGTTAGAATACTCTCCACCAATGAGCGATAAAAGGGAAGCAGTATGTCTGTCCACTCCAAACGGTCAAACTGCTTCTGTATGAAGTATAATTGTTGCAGTCCTCTCCAGTAAATGACACCTGTGTTTAAATCTCATGACAGTTTTTCATAAGTTACTGTCCCTAGATAGTTATATTCCTTTATGAATTTAATACAGTCACCATTAATAGCTACTTGTTGTGTCCTTCTGCTCATTCTGAAATCAAAGATCATTTCCTTCGTTTTCTTTGTATTTAACTGAAGAAAACTAGCATGAAACCAATTAAACTCATCCATGTTACTTTATTTAATCCTAGGTGATCAAACCAACAATCATTGTATCGTCAGCAAATTTATCATTGAAAACATCAGATGAGTTAGCCCTCCATTCATTTGTATAAAGAGTAAATAGCACTGGAGAGATAGCACTCCCTTGTGGGGCCCCAGTGTTGGTAATAAGAGAGAACACTGCAGCATAGTGAGTCAAAAAGGATGATTCTGCTATTCACCTCTAACTGTAACAGCCTTTCCATTAAAATATGCAGTCTTATGATACTGAATACAGATGAAAAGTCCACAAGCATAGTGCGGGACATATCACTTGGGTTGCTCAAGATGACAATAAATTCTATGCAATACATACAAAAGACCATCTTCTGTCCATCCCTTTATATATGCACATTGTAGAGGGTCAACTTTGTCTTGAACCTTACTGAGAACATGATATAGCACTATTCTCAAAAGACTCTTCATTACAATAAATGTTAAGGATACCGGACAGCAATCATTTAAGGCCTGTGGTCTTGATGTTTTCGGGACAGGCACTATAAGTGAAGATTTCCATGCTCTGGGAACATAGTGTACATCAATTGAGATTTGAAACAAGTGACTAAACAAAACTAAGCTCTTCCCTACACTCCTTCGATACCCTACCAGTTTATCTATCCGGACCAGCTGCCTTTCTAGTGTTAATCCCTTTAAAAGTTCAACTGACTTCTTCCGCTGTTATGACAACTTTCCTGGACAGGGCCAAGTTGTTACCTAATCAGATTCCGCTCAGTTTTGAGATCTGATGTGTCAAACCTGCCATAGAATTTATTTAATTCATTTGCAAAGGTCAAATCATCCCCATGATTACCTACAAGTGATTTCTTCTTTTCCTGCCCTATCATTGTGTATACTCCCTGCCATCCCTGCCTTTAATAATAATTAACCACCATGGCAATTTACCTAATTTCATTCTGCATAACTGACCTGCCTACTATCACCCTGCTAAAAAGGCTTGCTTTTTCTTCCTCGGTGCTGCTTTTAATTCTCCATTTAGCCATGGTTTATCATTTGGAAAAATCTTAATACATTTCATTGGCATAACATTATCTACACAAAAATTTATATAGTCTGTTACCACAGTGTTGAGCTCATTTAAGTTCTCACTGGTATCTATGAAGATGCCCCATGATGTAGAGTCAAAACATCCTCTCAGACAGTCCACTGATTCATCATTCTATGTCTGGATGGTTCTCAACTCAGGATGGTTTTAAGCCGCTGTGTTTATAGAGAGGGACTAGGTGGACAGTGTTGTGGTCTGAGTCACCTAGCGGTGGTTTTGGATACCCCTACATGCATCCTTTGTTGCCAAAGCACAGGTCAACTGTCCTCTCTGTTTTACAGAACAGCCGTTGAAATCTCACAATAAAAATTTAGAGGCATCAGGAGCAGTGTTTTCTAACCTAACCACAGTATCATATGTTACATCTGCAGAAGCCCGAGCATTTGCTCTCAGATGAATATAGACCACAGTGATAAATAACTGTCCAAACTTCCTGGGGAGGTAGAAAGGTCTAAATGACAAGGACAAAGGCTCAATATCCTCAGAACAGTATGACTGTCCAAGTGTGTAGTTCTTGCACTCTCTCACTTTTATATAGATACACACACCTCCACCTTCTTTTCTCCCCATCACCAGTGGATCATGATCTGTTCTCACTGGGTCACTAAACCCTGCGACACAAAGTGAGGAATGGTCAATTGTATCCTTTAGCCATGTTTCAGTAAAACACAGCAGGCAGCTGTCCCTGCACTCAGTGAAATAACTCACAGCTGACTGAAGCTCCTTTAGTTGCTTGGGGAGAGAGCATGTGTTTGCAAGGGTCATGTGGGTGGAGGCAGCCTGCTGCAACAGGCCCGGACCCTCCATCGCACCCCTGCATGCTGACCTCTTTGCCTTCTTCCTGCCGCTGTATTAGCTCCTCTCCTGCGCTCCCTCGGCAGCTCCAGGGAGACATTGTTGCAGTCATCATACTGCCTCAACTGCCAAAGTTGTTCCCGGCTGTATCAAAAAATGCCAGTGTGCGTGTGCCAGTCTGCTCAGCTGTGGGAGTGTGCTCTCCTGTTGTTAAAGCCTGTGTTGGAGCCGGAGGCAGCAATTGGAAAAACAAACATCAGCTAGTACATGTGCGCTATTAGATACATCTTTAGCGCCTTCGATGTATTTCAGGAATCGGATAATCCACGACCAGTAGTTGGTGTCACACTTTGATTACAAGCGACAAAACACACAAAAGAACAAAGAAACACAGACACCCTTTGCCAACGTGCAGCACCAGGAATCTGGTTGGTTTATTCTCATCTTGTTCTTAGCAAGATGAGAATAAATTGGATGAGTTAAGAAGCCATTTTATTTGCCAGTAGGTTTAAAATTGCTTAACTGTGTATGGACACACTGCTCATAGTTCAGATCTGTCTTGCTCTGTCTCAACCCACATTACAAGCCCTTCTTCACAGAGCTGAAGCAGTGGCCTACTGGTTTAATAGAGGCTGGGTGCGATTTTAAAAAGTGTTGTATCACTACAAAGGTCGGCTTTAATGAGTTGTTTCTTTGGAAGGAAATAGCTGCCCTCAAATACACAGAGCTAAATACATACAGTGCAGAGAGGAAGAGATGTGACAAAACTACAGTGACTCTGGTTCAGATCATGTTTGAAGTCTGTTCTGTCATTAAAGTTCACTCCACAGGGAGCATCATCATCTCGCTGTTATGCAACTAGATTCCCGACTCACTGCCTTTACAGCAAGTGGAATTCATATCGCAGGACCGACTGTTAGCAGTTTCCCCCATGTGGATGAGCTTCCTTCTGATCCTGTGTCACAGCCTCAGGAAATCACACAGCTTTGAACAGTCTGTTTGACCTGTGCATGTTATCACTGAGTACACTGTCTACATCTGCACTTTGGTCACATGTCAGGAGAGCAGACTGTTTGCTGTCATCGCTGAGCTCAGCTGAAAATCATACAACACACAACCTATAATGGGTGGACAAGCAGGTGTGTAAGTGTGTGTGTGTAATCCTGGCTCAGCTTGACATTTCCTGATGCTATTGTAATATTGGTGTAAACCTTTGATAAGCTATCAGTAGTAGTTTATAAGATCCCAGTTACCACTCCCATACCACTAAATCACTCTACAATGCAATTAATAAAATAAAATTACACAGACCACATACATTACTGCCAACAACAACACAAATAGCATTATTTCCAGTGCTGACGTCTGTCACAGATATAACAAACATACAGCAATCTGCCACTCCTTTCACACCTCTCAACTTGCACTGCACACTTGACAAAGACTCATTTCAGCAGCACATGAGCTGCTATTTAAAAAACAGAAGGTAAACAATCAACATATTTGAATAAAATAAAAGACAATGACACAATAACTTTCTACATATCAGTAATCTTACCACAACAAATAATTCTCCCTACTCTGCCTGATGAGCATCAGGATGAGATGTACGGACTAAGTATCTGCTCTGTTGATGCATGTGTTAAAAAGCAGATTGTTGTGGCACCAAGGTTGTAGTGATCAGGTTTTATCAGTTCCAAAATCACAACCTGTGTGTAATAATGATCCTCCACACACACACCCACACACACACACACACACATTGATGCATCACCCCATCAACATGCACACACACGGATGGTAACATTTTAGAGCTGGCTTTGATGTGACAACAGGTTTGACTTCGTGAGAACAGCGTAATGGCCTGTTTCCCTCCATCTGTATCCATAAACACGAGGGCTTTAACATCACTACCTTTAAACCACCCTGTGAAACACAGCATACAAAAACACTTGCATGTTAACTCTCACACCTCATCAGTATAAGAACTGGTCATGTTTTACCTGCATTTCAGGATCCACAGAAGAAGATGCGAGATGGAGGAGATCAGAAGACAGGAGCCCGAAGACAGAGAAGAGAAAAAGACAAAAATACAATTAAAAAAGGCAGAATCAGCTTAAAAGTCATTGAAGCACACAAAGAAACAGAGTTACAAAATGAAGAGAATGAAAGGTGTGGGAGAATGAAGAGACAAATCAACTTGTTTGGCCAATGACAACCTTTAGTTTTGAGGTTTTGTGCCTAAAAAAAATGGCAGGCATTGGCATTGACAGGAAAAGGAGAGGTTCAGTTCTGTATCTCAAACCAGATTGACCAAAACATGTACTGATGAAAATAGTTTTTTTCATTTTCATTTCATTTTTTTTCATTGGAATGATGTTTGGGAAAATATTCCCACTTCTACTTACTGCCTGGTTATATTTTACAACATCTACTCTGAGAATATGATGATATATTGTCAGATTTTACTTTCTCCATCAGCATGCTGCCTTCCTACACCATCTATTAAGATGACAGGTGTAACTGCATTTCCAAGGTGTGCAGCTCATATTTTAACTTCCAGAGGTGCAACAGTATCAAAAGCTTCTCTGATGTTATCACCATCGTGTATGGAGAGAGAAACAGGGAGAGATCGAGTGCTCATCAGGGCTAAACATTTAGTAGCAGCAATTTCATGCTGATGGCATGGATCAACATGGAAAAAAGACAGAAGTGATCAGAGATAGGGACATTGACAGCAGATAAAACTTCAGCATGGATACCCACAACGAAAACATAGTTACCTGTAAAATTAACATTTAGCCGCAGATTAGGTGTCTATAAAATTTGCATTTTAACTGTGTTTCTGCCTGAGTTCAGCCAATTCAGCTGCTGAAATCTCTCTCTAGGTGTCCTTTGTTATCGCCTAATTAGCTGATTCTTCCTGTAGGAAGAGAGGCTGACAGGATCTAGTCCATGCCAGGCTGATAGTGTGTGTGCCAACTCTGCTTGGCATGACAGCATGAGAAAGGCTGGCCTACGGTCAGGCCTGAGATGAGGTGAAGAGGGCTTGTTCATATTAACAGAGAGAGTCTGAAGAGCCCGATGCTTAATGCTCAATGGGACGCAGAGTAGAGACCAACATTAAGTGGATTTCTGCACAATGTGTTTAAATTGTATTTTTGTTGCAGTAGTGGTATATTATCTAAGTGCAAACATTACTCAGTTGTAATTATTTTCTCTGTGTAGCAGTTGCATCACTTCTCTGTTGCAGAAAGATGAACAACCAAAATGCTGTGTGTGAAAGAGCCCTTTCAATAATGAGATGAACACTCAGAAAATAATGCCTATTGGAAAGTTAACTGAAGAGAGAGAAAGTGATTAAAAAAGAGAGACAGGAAGGAGCACATTATTCGTCAGAACCCACAAGTGACTGAGAACTGATGGACAAAAACTCTTGAAACTTGTATTGTGGAGCAGAGACTGAAATCATGACTGAAATTTCTTCTCTACATTCTTTTTTTTTTTCTCCCGACAGCACATGATGCCTCTATCTGTATTGTGAAAAGTGTGTAGACATGAGGCTTCGGAGGATCTTTCCCCATCTGATTTGTATGAAAGAGCAATATCCAAAAAGGTAACAGGATTGCTGGAGAGAAATTTAAAAAACTTGTCAGGAGGACATTAGAGCCAGACAGAGAGAATAGCTATAACTGAACCCATAGCCTGCTCCATAGTAAGCTCATTACTGCTAACTGATTAGTACAGAGAAGAAAGAAAGAAGTAGCGGCGGCACACAGACTTGGAAAGTCCAAATACCAAGTAAGTAACAGTATGTATCTGAGTCCTCAAACTATTCAGCAGGCTGAATGATGAAGCAGCTCACTTTTTGGCACTGAAAAAGTTCCATTTAGAGGTTTTAGTGAATGTGAGAGGACTTATGGATTTCTGCCATCAGCCAACAGACAAACTCTAATCAGAAAGCCTCATCCCATCACTCTGACGAAGAGATGCAGCTCAGTTCAACCTCTACAGCTCTGAAGGGAAATACTGCTGTGACTGTGATTAAGTGGCAACACAACGCATAAAATTTAAAACTGTATGTATGTATTATGTTTATTATTTGTTTTGCATGGCAGTGTCTGAATTGGGATGCACCACACAATTATAAAAACATGATTTATACACAATTTTATAAAAGTGAAAGAGAGACAGAGGCTGTCATGACTACAATGTCATTAACTGGATGTTCCAGAAAAACTGATCACGCCAATAGAAATTTGCTTCAAGGTTTCTAAAATAATGAATGTAAGAACAATGTTCATTATGAAGGCTATTACATAACTAAGACAACATTATTCCCTGAATCCTACTGCACTTGATTTTTGCTGAGCTTGCCCCACTGAGCAACCACACAAACTCCAGCAGACTCCTGCAGAGTCAGAGAATCTCTCTGGGGAGCACAGTAAGGCAAGGAGCTAAAATCATAACAGACCTAAGGGGGGAAAAAAAGGTATTTGTTATGTTGTGGAGCACAACACAAATACACAAGTACTAGCCATTCAAGAAGTTATTAATACACATAATGAAATGTCTGAGCCCTAACCTAACCCTAATCTAACATCTAAGTCTTTTAACTGAATGTCATGACCCACTCATTAGTCTAGCCGCTATCACTGTCTTGCTCTACTTGTCTTACAAATAGTCACTAGTTAAATCTAATGCACTTTTAAACTGTTTTGTAATCCAAGCCTTGTGCAAGCAAAGAGCAGATACTCAGCTGCTTAATCAGTCTTTATATCTTGTGTCGCAGGCTAAGCTACAATGGCTGACCCGACTGGTTTATAGACACTTTCATTTGCATTGTTTTATTGTAACTGCACAGTCATTTTTGAGTGAACAGTTACACAAAATCCACAGTTCATCCAAAGCAAATGTGTTAGATCTGTACACTTCAAAAACGCAGTTCATTTGGCCTGATGCTCAGTATGAAAATGCACATGAAGCAGATGTAATGAGTGCAGGGATTATTAAATAAATAAATGATTTTAAAGAAACCATATCTACATGATCATCAGGAGAAAGATAAACACTTTCACACCTCAAATGTTAATCTGATTTAACAGCCGACAACATTTTCTACCAAACATCATCCTGGCCATCAAAACTGCCTCAGCTCTGTTTGCTTGTTACACACCGTCTGAACAGAGAGAAAGGATGGAATGAAGATCCTGTTTGTATAATGTCCTCTGCTCAGAGTTTTGATCTGAGCCCCTGTTAAATATTAGTCAAAACAGAGCAGGTTTTCTGTCAGTAGAGGACTAAACCAATGAAGGAGAGACATGAGAGAACAAACAGTGTATGATCGACTCTCAGTAATACCAACACTGTCACTAAGTCGGTTATTTCAGTGCTCTTCCTCAAAAATTTAGTTTATCCAACAGCTCTGATGGGAGATCTGTTCATTCTGCTCTGACTATTTATCTCAGACTGTACTGCTGTAATGGCTGTTGAGAAGACCAGATGAAAAATGTCTGAAAAGGCCAAAAAGGACTATTTTAACAATTATGAAAATAACACGTTAATTTTTTTCTGACTAAAACTACTTGGTAAAGGTAACAGGAAGATGAGTGATGGAGAGTGACCTTTTGAAATCAAAGGCTTGTGTGGTAGTATATAGCAATGTCAAGCTACTTTATATCAAATGAATGTATTCCTTGTCTCCTGCAGTCCAATGTTAGATTGAATGAACTGCATCAATGCTGACATCTGTCCACTCCACTCAAAAGGTTTCTATGCACACCAGTTACAGAGCCGAATAGACGTCCTTCAGCACAGCTTACATCAATCTACACCAGATATATATTTAACTACCGCTGCTTCAGTCTTCAAAGGAATATCCCATCACCTCATAATATGAGACCATGTGTTTATAATTCAGCTCAATTATAATCCTATCAACACTGAAAGGCAATGAAAGAGAAAATTGAATTAATTGAATTATCTGAAATTATCATGACAATTTACTGTAGCACTTCTAGACATAGGCAGTTAATATTCGGTTCCCATTCAGGATAAAGAACACACACACACACACACACACACACACACACACAAGTCAAATATTCCCGCTTAAAGTTAACAAATGCTAAATTTTCTTCCCTGTTTTTTCTCCCTTTTCACTCAGAGAGGTCTTGACTCTGGATAATCTATGAAATTGGTGCCAGGATTGGGTTACTCTTTGTTTTAAAATGTTCCAGTTAAAGGTTATAGTCTGTGTTCAGTGTCTAAATGCCAACTGACTAGCAGCCAGTCAGTCAGCTAATGCATGTGGTGCTTGTAAAATATCTGTTAAAAATATGGACCAACTAGTAAGGCAGTTCCTTGTAATTCTGTTTTAAAATGTTTGTGTGGATTAGGTAATACTGTCCGATGTCCAAGAAAGCTGTCCAATTGTTCAATAGGACTACAGACTAAAGAGGCATTGCCAGAAAGTGACTTTGACTGAAGTATAATTGAGCTGTTATTCAGTCACTACAGGTCTGGTGGAGTGTTTGTTCCTGACCAGCAGGATACTGTGTGCTGAAGAGAACACAGAGAGACTGACGAATTACATTCACTGTCTTCTGAAAGTTTCTTTGCTAGAGCCACAGCACATTGCTCTGATAATATAATAGGTAATTAAACTGACTTCAGTGGTGAGCTCAAATGGATCATGTTTGCTCCTGGCCTTGTATTTATCGGTGCTACGGGGAGATTTTTATCTTTTTTTAATCTAAGTTGTGAGCTATGTAATGAATGCAATTTGCTGCTTGATGTCAGAAAGATCTTATTATCCTCTGGTTGTGCTTGTGACTGTGTGTGTGTGTGTGCGTTTGTGTTTGTATGAGCTGGGCAAAACAGCTGCCAAAATAGGATGTTTAAACACCTGCACTTTTTAGTCCGGTTAAATCGAACTCTGGTTCGTTTTCCCCCTTGGTGCAATTGGTTTGAGCAGATGTGAACACAGTAACCACACTCGGATGCAGAATACCGAGACCCTTTAGAGGAGTTGGTCTCAGTCCGGTCCAAAACCAACTCGGAAGTGGTTCATTAGTGGTGGGAACATGATCCGACCTCGATCCAACCCAACTACTAGGTGTACTCCGTAGGTTTAAGTGAAACGGGTTCCGTAGCCGGGTGAGCTTGGAATAGTGGGATGTGGATGAGCAAATTTAACAGTTGCTAACAACTAGACAGAGAATGACTGGACTAGCACAACATAGTAAGTTGTATTTAGCCAGTGGACCTCCTTCTTTACATTCTTGCTCCTGCCTCAGACACTTCTGACCAATGAGTGAAGTGAACGTTCTCACGCGGCTTGCGGTGCTGCATGTTGCCTTGCTTGGATTTTTCTCTGTGTGAAAAGAAACCAAACCAAGGGGAAAACTCACCAAGTTCACCAACTCATCAACTGATTCACACCATGGCAAACTATAAGTATGAAAATGCTTGTAATCTATTTGTTGTTTGTTTTTCTTTTTTATTTTCTGAATAATTAAGCATCGACTTTTTGGTGAAAATCTAAAGTTTTCACCAATACACTTGCTTGTTGTGTAGTGTTCCCTGTGTATCTGATCAAAAATAATATGTTGCATCCACAAAGTTTGTTTCACAAACAATAGTGCCAAGTCACATTTTGTCATTGCCCTATCAGATGATAACAAACTGCAAGCACTTTGTTGGAAGTGTCAGCTTATCGATCGCCACTGGCTGCCCAAATTTCAGTCTTGTCCTTGTCCTTTGTTGTGTTGCTGAGTATTTGCAACACTTTGGTTCTGTCATATTCATAAGGTCAGTGCTTTATTATAATCAGCCTGGAGACATAGAATTGTTTTGTTTTGGAAATTTGAATCTATCATAAATGTTTTTGTAGGTATGCAATTACACCTAGGTCGCTGCACTCAGCTGCTGGTTGGAGTTTGTTTACTTGAATTGCTTAATTAACTCAACCATACGCTTATGTGTAGCTGGAAAACCAAAACAATGAGCTACGAGAGGCTAGAGGTCATGTAGAGCTGCAGGTTGCAGCTGTAGGTGTTCATTCATTAGACTTACATTTCCAACACAGTACGTTTCATATTATTGATTATCATTGTTATCTCACTGAAAATGCTAATAGAGACCTAAGGGGGAGCAGAAGTAAAGAGAGCAGATGTATTTAATAAGACAATTACTGAGAGTAATAAACTTTATCCATACAAACTCCTGAGAGGCTGATCCAGAGTCTGTGGTATAAATGTAGCTTCACTGTGGACTTTTTGGAGTGTGCGATAATTAATGTGGGTTCCTTTGTACCACGCAGTTCCACTTACATAAGTTAATGAAAACAAAAAAACAGAAGTGAAATGAATTTTAAGTGAAGTTTTAAACAACCTAAACATAATTCCCATTAAAACTCTACAATCCCCTTTAATATACAGATCAATGGCAGAGTACATGAGGTCTGGCAGAAATTACTAACTGATAATGAAACTGCTGCAGGAAGAAACTCAGGAATAGAGACTTCTTCAGTGTGGAGATATCAACACACATCTCTGCTTATCATTTATATTTTCGAAAATATCAGCTGAGTTTCAGATCAAGGTTAATGATACACTGAATATGATAAAAGCAGAAAAAAATGATGCTGGTGTCAGGAGAGTAGTGGGATGATGGACCCAAAATGCAGGACAAAACATCCAGAATGAACTGAACAATGTCTCTTCCAGACAGAACAGAGCAGAGCAACACTGAACAATACAGAACAAAGGATCCAACAAGACTTAACTGAAAACCAGGACTTAAATACAATGTCAACTAATGAAACAACAGGGAACAGGTGGCAAGACACAGAGGCAGGCTGGGAGCTGATTGGCTGTGGAAGACACAGGGAGCGGGGCTTACAAGGATAATGCAGGGAAGGTGTGGAGGGAAAAGCAGAACAGAGACACAGGAGGAAAACTCAGAGCAGGAGAAAACCTAGAAACCAGCAAACGCTATCCTCTTCATAATTAGCGGACATACATAAACCGCTCCAAGAACACATGCATTCAACTTAAACACATAGGCATACCACAACCTGCAAACTCTCATCTACAATCCCATGATGATACAGCTCCTCAAACATGGCGCACAGAGGCTGCAAATGCAAATAACTCAAATCTACAGAAACAAATGCCAAACTCTTTCATCTCTTTCATGATGTGTTGAGGATTTACAGAGAGTCCAGCTATTGAACAAACACCTGTCAGTCTCCGGATAAGAACGTCTGCTGAGTGGCCTGAATGTAAATACAGAAGACATGAAATGAAGTGCCTGGTGTATATTGCTGCATCTCAAACTCCTCAGTCACATTTCACAACTAGTGTGAAAGCAAATTTCAGTTTCAACTTCAGGGGCCAACTGCCACTCAGTCCAGTTCAACAAACAGGGAAAAATTCAGAGGGCATCTGGTGGATTGGTGGAGGGACACAGAGGCAGGCAAGGACAGAGCCATGACAGCTGGCTTGTAAAAGAGAAAACCGAAATTATCATTTTTTTTCTGCTACTTTACAAATAATTATTGGGATAATCCAGTACTGATAGTCACCATCTGATGAAATAAATGATCATAATGTGTCATTACTACAGGGTTTAAAAACCACAGACTACCAAAAAAAAGAAAAAAAAGGTAACCTATATATATATATTAATTTATTATTATTATTATTTTTAAACATTTTGTCACCTCAACTAATCATTAGCTGATGCAGGTCTGTGCTGCTCTTCACCTACTGTATGCTGGACATAAATGTGGAGGAGAAGAGCACATTTATGTGTAAAAACATCTACATTTATTGATATAACCTCGTACTAATGAGGGTGCGACCCCCCTTTATTTTTCAAATGTGCCAGCAAGAGACACAGAAACAATTTTATCAATCTCACGTCTGAAGTAGTGTGTTACGCTACAGGGATCTTGATTCTCTGCTTTAAACTGAAGCCACAGATAACAACATACTGATAAATGCATATTTATTTAACTAAAATGGTTAACAAGTGAATAAATGAGATATCAATGTAAACAGAATGAGTGCAATATGTTCTAAATGGCAAACTATAAGTTATGAATGATGGCGAAATGTAGGAATAATAACGTAGCTACCGGAAAATTATAATTGAGGCTAAGGTAATTTAACTAACCAACTTCTCCAAAGGTTTAACTGGATGCTTAATCATAGAAGTAGATGGAGAGCAGGAGAGGTTTTGTTTAGCCTGCTTTTCATAGTATTGTCCTCAGATGAACTGGTGACTCAGCGGGCAGACACAGCATTGTTTTAACTCAGTGTTCAAAGCTTTACTAAAAATTTGACCGCTGGATGGCAATGTTGGTACATGCAAGGTGTAGCAATTTAATCAGTACATGAGTATCTTAGCTATGTTTTATCACAAAAAATGAGTTAGACCATTTTGATCAGCATTACTTTGTGACCAATAATATATAGGTTACGATATGACTATACCCTTAATAAACATTAAAATAAACTTTGGCTTAAGAAACACAGAAAACTCAAGCAAAGCCTTCCTTGGACTTACAACTGGCTTCTGGCAAATGTTCTTATCTGATGTCACACCAGAGTGAAAAACAAAAGGGGGAGGATAAAGGTGTTGGTGTGTGTGTAGGTATGGTTAGAGGGAGAGAAAGAGAAATTGGAATAGATAGGATTGTGTCAACTCATCAAAACAAACTGATGAGGTTAAATCGTGGTAAAACAATTTCTCTCTCTTTTTTTTTTCCAAGGAAAAGTCCTTTAATCCAGTATTTTCTAAGACTTGAGTTGATGAAAGAGTGTAGCTGTTTTTTTTGTAGTGTCATAAATCTCACTTTCCTGACAAAGTTGGGGAGTCTCTGGAGGTAGAATGGGAGGGGATTTTCCTGTGAAGAGTCAAAACTTACACTTTATTGTTGAGAAAGGATTCTCAGTTTACCTTTGAAGGAATTTCCAAACCGAAGTTGAACATACATCCATATTCTTTAGGTTAGAGGTTATCGCTGATTGAGCCCAGACCTTCTTTGGGCTTTCACAGACATTAGCAGAATAAACCAGATTTAAATTGTATTGTTAAGATGAACAGTGCATCTCATGACTTCCACAATATGTGATTATAACCATTAGGGGTACACGTATTCGTCCTAAACCGTCACGATACCGACATTACAATTCAGTGCATGCAGTCGTATAAAAAATGTGCTCCATGACCCAAACAATTACTGTCAAAGTTTAATAATCCGTGTGTGGAACAATAATTCTAGAGGGCAAGTTCCACCCGGAACATTTTGGCAGTGCACCACTAGCTTGCTCATGGGTATGCTAGCCAGCTTAGCCAAGGTAGCCTGAGTTACCCTGCCGTCAGAATGACAAATGAGAGACCCATAACACTGACCGAGTGTAACACTATTATTAAAATATGTTATCACTGTAGTGAAACAATACTGCGTCTCCCTGTTCCACTCCCCTCTATGATGGTCGGCTTTTCACTCCATCTTTGAATGAAGCCGTTCAGAACAACAATAAACACATTTGATTTCTGACATGGTCAGACAGCACGTTGTAAGAACCAGTTCTGAGAGAGAAAAATGTAATTAATGACTGATATATTAGTATATATGACATCATTAGATTATTAATACTAACGTATCAGTGTGTAAGCAGCATGTTACTGTTGTAGCTGCTGGAGGTGGAGCTAGTTTCAACTACTTTATATGCGATTAGACCATGAATCGGCATAAAACAGCTGTCAGCAGGTGTCCTGACTCCTTGAAACAGAAAGGTTTTTTCCTTTTCCACTGCAGCACTAACTAAACTATTTCAGTAATAGTTACGGCCAATGAGCCATTGTTAGATGTTAATGTTTTTTTTTTTTTCAGAATGAAAGACCAAAATGTTATTCACTACCTTTCTTTTTTTTTCCCTGCCATACCGAACCCTGACCCCAAAACCAAGGTACATACCAAACTGTGTACCGTTAAACCCCAAATGACAAGTTGCTTTCTTTTTTCTTTTTTTTGGCTGTTTTTGTCTATTTGACAGTCAGAAAATCAGGAAATACAGGGAGAGAGTGAGGTGTATGACAGCGAAGGTGCCCTGGCTGGGAGTTAAACAGTGAATGTTGCAGTTATGTGGTTTGTGCCTCTACCCATTAGGACACCAGGGCACCCACTGTCGTTAGTTTTATCATGAAACTATGATGAAGACCTTGATGAGGTCAAAGTCCTGATGAAAAAAAGATATTTATGAAGAAGCGAATATGGGTCTGTCATTGTCCTTCTGCCAGGCAACATTTCTACTTTTCACCCTCTATCAACTATCATCAATATTCTCTCTGACTCAAGGCCACTTATTTCTTGCACATTGGTAAGGTGTCTTTCTATTCATTACAGTGTATTGAAGTTAATCACAGTCTGTACAGTTGCTTGGCCCCGAATGTCATTTAAGCTGGTGTTGAACAGCACACAGCCCTGTAACTTTATCCACTTTTGTCTTCTTAAAAGCTCAGTTTTTCGGTTTGGCAGCTTATAAAAACTTAGTTCTGGGTTCCTTACCCTGTTGGAAGTGCATCCCACTACACAGCAGCTTTTAGGCATTTTTCTGTGGTTTGCTAGCAGACAGAAGTAACAAGATGGCACCTCCACTCAATACAAAGTCAATGGAGAGCGATGAATTGTTTTCCCCTCTGGGGTGGGTGGGACTTAATTGCACTTTGTCTGAATAGTTTACATCAGCCACAGGCTATGTGACAGATTTCCAGGCAGAGTGTTATTCTCCGTCTGACACCGAGGCATCTTTGACTGAGAAATGAGAAATATTCTAACTGTTCACAAACTGAGTTTGGTTACCCCGCTGAGTGTTGTAGTCTGTTATTACAGAACTGTTCAGTAAAGGTGATTAACCTGGATTCCTCTGATCCACTGCTTCCTTCAACTCCAGTGCTCATAAAGACAATATCTTCACAAAAGTTGTTTAGCTAAATGATGTTTCAGTTGTGCCTCTAGAGTTTATAATGACACACTGCATCACCGAAGGTGCTATTAAACCCATTATACCTTCTTAAATGCCACCTAGTTGTCTATAAGAAATAATTACTTGGCTCGTAAACAGCCGAAAACACACTTGAAGACTAGAAGAAGCTGAATATAACTGCTGTTATTTATTCTCTCTCACAGTGTAAAAGGAACAAAATGAGTCTAAAGTCATGCTAGTGGCTCTGTGACGCTGAACAGTGACACTTTTAGCTAAATGCTAGTATCACCATGGTAACATGCTCACAATGACAATGCTAACACACTGATGCCGCATTCATGTCATATCAGAGTTACTGTAATCACAAGTTTCCGACTTGTAAACAGCACTCACGCCAACATCCAAGTCATAAGTATGACTGGGAAACTGATTTCTTCTGAAAGCTTCAATATGTCCGATTTGACACTTAATAACATGGAAGCGCCTGAAAGCCAAAGACATCCAATGTTATTAAACCCAAAATTAATGGATAATGGTGGTTTATTGTCAATGCACAGTATTTTTTTATCTTCACACGACCAACTCTGTAATCATACAACAATGGTGATGACATGAATGCTCACAAGCTGTTACCATGGGAATCTTTCCCATCTCTACCATCCTTCACAAATGATATGAACGTGACATCATGCGAAGCAGATACAATGTATATCATGTTCATCATGTTAGGTTATCATGTTTGCATCTTTACATAATAAATAGCAAATTAGCTAAACAAAAAGCATAAGTGAGGCAGATGGGAATGTCATTACTTTTGCAGGTATTTGGTCATAAACCAAAGTATTGTATAAATTATAATTTTAACTTGAGGAGGAGAAGTCGGGGGATCAACAAAGAGATAACAATTCATCCTGAGGGGTCATGAATGTGTTTACAAAAATTCATGACAGGCCATCCAATGGTTGTAGAGAAAATTCACGCAAAGCCATAACTGTCAATCTCATGGTGGCCTCGTGGTCAGCTTCATTTAAGAGACAATTTGTGATATGCAAGAGCTGTCTGGAAGAGACTGTAAATGAAGGAGAGAGGAAGAGTTCTGTTCAAATAGTTATAAAATGATACTGCTGCTCAACGCTTATCATGTGGCAGCTTGGAAATTGGTTTCATTCTGCAAAATTATTGTTAACAACCCAGTGATTTAAGATATCAATACACACTATCTGCACAAACAGCCCTCTCATAAACTAAAGTGATTATATCTCTCACTGTCAGAATATTCATTCTGTTCCACTTCACAAAAAAAAAAAAAAAAAATCAATCCTCACTTTAAAAACAAACTGAGGCCAAGGAACTCGAATCTAGCAATGTGGGATTCATTTTCAATGGTGACCTGAGCTGAATAAATCTGATTTATTGAGAGTTTCTATTTGGAACAAATTGACAATCAAGGTCACTGTGCATAAAAATCCAACTTCAAACTAACTGAAATTAAACTAAACCTAATTATGTCTTATATTATATTCAGGTGTGACATGGGAAGTAAAAACATGGACAGCTATATTTCTATTTTATATCTCAGTTGAGAAAAAAGTTTATTTACAGAGTTAAATGTCAAACACTGATTTGCAATTAAACACATAAAGGGCATTATCTGCATTTTAAATCTTGGAAATCCATCAGAATAAATAGCAAGAAAAGATTTGAAACAACTTCATGGCATGTGCTTGATACTGGACTATAATGGCTTCCACTGGTATTATAATGTACTAATGTGGATGTGAACTAATTTGTTATATCTTCAGACATAACAGCAATGGTTTCACCAGCAACTCCACTATTTAATCTTCTCTCTGCATTCCTTCTTCTGGCAGAAAAGAAACCACATGCAATTATCCCTCCGTGCTGCAAGCCAGCTCGGAAAGAGTGGACAAAACACACGCTTGGTGTGTGTTGAACGAACTTCAAGTTTCGTGCTGTTCCTGCTATTCAGAAACACTGTGACTCCACAGTGCATGCTGTGCACCACATTGCTCTAACGATCTGATACGACACTGTGTTCTGGGTAAACAGCATCATTGTCACTGAGCTAATTAGCCTCTGTCTCTTTTAATTTCCTTTTATATATCTGCTCTTTTTTTTATCTTTCACTCATCTTCTGATTGTGTCCTCTGTCTCTAATCGCTCTTCTTCTGTCCTTCATTTTATGTTAATATCTCATCTGTTGTAATGCATCATCCTTGTAAACAAAACAATAAAAGACAATAAAAAAACATTGTCCCCGTGTTGAAAAGATCCTTTCTGCTGCTACAACAACAGATTGAGGGCTCTTATAAAGTGTTTATATGGGAGACATTCAAATCATTTGGAAACTGTGGTGTGTGTATGTGGGTGCATCTGTATGCACGGCTGTGCATGTTCATCTTTAAAGGTTAGAGATCTCTCTCTATGAGCAGACCTTCTCTAGGAAAGGACTGTGGTGGTCTTGCTGTTGTCTCTCTCCACCGCTCTGTGAGCTGTGTCTGGGCTCTCGGTCCAGCTGTATTCTTTTCTCTTTACAGGTTTGTTTCATTGGTTCTTATCGGTGAAACAAACCTGCAGCAGATACTACACTACATCTCTCTAATCTGACTTCTGTTCACAGAAACTCAAGAAAGGAATGTAACGTGGTTCAGAGCTGAGCTTGATATCTGTCTCTGAGGCTGAATGGGTTGACATTTAGCAAAAAAGAGGTAACGTCCAAGAGTCTGGGTATACTATAATCCTTTAAATGGCAGTATTGTGTGAAATGCCTGACATGTAGCTCAACTACTGGAAGATTGTGCGATATAGATATTAATAATGGAATACTTTAGGGCTTTTGGTGCTGTGCAGGAAGCTAAATCAGACAAGGGAAGCATGCAGAGCATACTTTATTATGGTCCTGAAGATAGAGATGCTTTCCCATAACAATATTCAAACAGCAGCTAGGCAGGGCAACAATTTGTATTCTTATTAAAAGGTAGAATATTATTCCTCACAGGGGGCTTCATGTTGACTCTAAAGGGACCTTTAAATCAAGACGTTACTGTTTTTTAAAGAGAAGCAAAGGTAGAATTCATCTTAGTTCCTAAAATCCTCAGTCCACTCATGAATTTCAAAAGATCAAGACATCATTTCAAGTGAGTATTGTACCCTAGATGCCTTGATGGGAGGATTAATTTTAACAGACTCAAAATATGAATCACCTGCAATTCACAGTGAGAGAGACAATATATCATCACAGTTAGAAAATCCTAATCAGTGAATCTAAATCCTATTAAGATAAATAAGTTTTGAAGATGAGCTTCGGTGATATGATCAAGCAAATCATTCTGTGTTCTTTAGATTACTTTAATAGTTTGATATTTTGAAGAACTGCTCATTCCGTGCACAGTGAGATTTTTCACTAGTTTGGCTGTGCCAAAACATTCTTTGCTAACTTTTAGTTAGAATCACTTAAACGATCTCTCAGTTAAACTGAGCTGATAAACTTTTCTTGAAAACATCTTCCAAGTGAAGGTCTTATGAAGATGTCTTAGTAAGAGTCTTGAAGAAATTGTGTGAGGAGAGATGTGAGCATCTCTCGGTTCAGTGTGAAGTCAAGAGGCGTACAGCAGGAGCTCAGCACTCGTCCTCTGAGACAGAGATAACCCTGCAGCAGGTGAGGCGCACCCTGCTGAAGAGGCACATCTTCGCTCTCCTATTGTCTAATGGGATTATCAGTTCAGCTGCTTTTCATAAGAATCATATTATTTTAGAGTAAAGAGTAGGTATTTCATTGATGCTATATGTGCTAAAATAGAAGATACGATAAAAGGAACACATGTTGAGAATCAAACTGCTCAAATGGAGGAAAATTATAATATACTGCATATTATATATGATATAATATATATTATATATATGAATTATGCTAATACAACAGTATAGTATATGGATAGTGTTAAAATGACTGATATGGTATCTAAACACACAGCAGAGAGCCGAGGATGGAGATGGAGCATGTATCAGACACAGCGGGACAGAGAGAGTCTCTTCTCCTCCACTAGAAAGGGAGAAGCTGTACTCTCATGCTAACATAGCCAACATCTTGAAAGGAAGTGGAAATGTGTGTTTTGTGTGTTCAGACACACACAGATGGAGATGAAAGATGAATGGTGAAGCCTGGGGAGAACTAGTCAAAAGGGAGAGGGGGGGGGGGGGCTGGAAACAAATAACAGATGGGTATAGAGAAAGTTTATCTCTGATGTAGCAGGTGGTCTCATGAACAGACAAGAAGAAGAAGAAAGAAACAAAATGGAGCGATGCAAAGACAAACTAAATATAGTAAATGAGGAAAGAAAGGAGGACGCAAAGCTACAAGGAATAAGATGGAAACAAAGAAAGCAGGAATTAAGTGAGGTAAAAATAAAATAAAAAGATATTGGAACAAAGTAACACTTAGAGACAAAACATATCTTACATCACTTATTTCTCACTGCACAGAGGCAAATGTCCAATAACTGTTTGGCCCTCAGAGATTACCCTCCAGTGAACCAGATCACAGCTACAGACAAGCCTCAGTGACCGAGATTGAGCCCCGGTCCCAGCGTAATACACACAGTAACACTCATTAGACACAGGAACATTTCAGTGGCTGTACTGCAGTTATTTATTTTCAAAAGACATAAATAACGATAAATGCTACTTAATATGCATGACTAGTCTGTCAGAGCATTTATATGACCTGTTAACCCTTGCCAGAGGGTGAATGGTCCAGTTTCATTGAACTGAGTCAGAACCTACAGAGAGAAAACACACTCAAAAACAACTCATTTAGCTTCATTCATCATCAGAGTGAGCACGAAACAAATGATTTGATTCTAATTATGCCTCATCCCAGTAAAAAAAAAAGTGAGATGTTTTTTCGAAATGTTTTTTCTCTTGATTCCTGGATCTGTCATGTGTCACCTGCTTTCACACAAATGTATTCATAGTTCTATAGTAAACTAATCCTTCAGTAAAACTCTTTGATACTGTAGTATTAAAAGATAAAGATAAAATATTCCCTCCTCATCATGTGCATTTCAATGACACCTGATTACAGTACTTTTGATTTCCTTCAAATCCCGCTGATTTATTTTAAAGTCCAATCAAACAGTTGCAATGACACATTCACACATTTTCTTTCTTCTTTGTATGAGACAGACAGACGGAGACAGAAATCAAATCAAAGAGCCACCGGTAACAAGCTGTGTGTGTGTGTGTGTGTGTGTCTTTGTGTAAAACCTTACTTTCTCCTCTCAGCTCATGTATCTCACAAGGCCCTTGTCACTCGTTAGCAGGCATGGCACTACAAATTAAATGCAAATTGAAACAAACCCTCACTGTGTGAGTTCTGAGCTATAACATTCATTGTAGATTCACATTTAGTACTCAGTTAGAACATCCTGAGTGGAAGATTGCATTCATATTGCGGAGGCTTATTATTCTCCTGCCATGCAGCCTCACAGAAGATTGCTTAAAAAAGCATTTTACGTAACATAAAAACCGAGTTGCACAAAAACTGAATTGCTTTACTTTATAAGTTGGAAGTCAAAAAACTAGAGCACCTTGCACGTCAGTGGTGATGACAATCAGAAGGGCAAAAAAAAAAAAAACCCTTGGATGTGCAAAGTAAAAGAAGCCGTGTAGAGTGCTGAAAAATTTCAGAACTCTGTGGCAACTGGATGAGTGATTAAAACAGCTTGCTCTACATGTCACCACAGAAGTGTAATTAGAAGAATTAAAAATGTGAAAGATTCATGTTACCCCCCAGGATGACCTGTAATTTGATGATTCCCCTGATTTTCCCTCTGGCACAATCATCTGGTCAAAAATTCAGTTTGCTATGGGAGACATTACACCTGCTTAACATCTGCATGTTAGCACTGTCACTGTGAGCATTTTAACATGCAGACATTTTAGCTCAAACCACCACTGAGCCCGAGAGCAACCTCACAGAGACGCTGGCAGGGCTGCAGACTCTTTGTCTTGTTTTAAATTTTTAAACTTCGTGATTGAATGATTACCATACAATCAAATCTCAGGACTGGACGATTCATTTCAGTCAGTTCATCTAAAGGACAAAGACTCTGTACAAACTTACAGAGCTCCAAAAATAGAGCTTCACACCCATTAATCAGAAACGTTACAATTACAGTTCTCCTGCTGCGGGCCAGCATACACTCCTACACACCAACTGCAGTAGTACATACTGTTCATGTTTCATTCTTGTGGTAAGTGTTTGCGGTCATGCTAAAATAAACAAACACACAAAGACGATGATACAGTATCAGTTTCACCCCAACGAAAGCTGCTGGTTAGTGAGTTGTCAGATTACAGTCAGGATGAGTGTGGAGCTCAGTGAGAGCTTTCAGTAGCCAATTTATATTCAGCTTGTTTTCGTTTTCATCACCTCTTCTCTCCCTCTAGTTTACCTCGGGCTATTTCTAATAAAAAAAAAACGAGCACAAACAAAGATAATGGAAATTAAAGGAAGAGAAAAAAAACAACAAAAAAACACATGCATCATTGACTGAAAATATTTTAAATGAAGAAAAATACATGTAACGTAACGATAACAACAACAACAAAAAAAGCAAATTACTACTGTTTCTACTTCTAATTCTGATCAAAGATGATCAGAGTTCAAGCTCAGATAAGCACAGACTGACTGCGGAGCAACTTGTGTGAAAATAAAGATGAGACTGTGACAGGATCAGGAATGATTAATGTGGTTTATCTAACCTGGCTCAAAGTGATCACCACTGGTCTGACATTTCTGCCCTGTGCTCATAACCAAGACCCTCCAAGCAATCTGAGATTAATGAGCACATTAGCAGTTCTCATTTTGAAACTGAAAAAAAAAAAAAAAAAATGCTCAGACATCTGGTGTGAGAAGGAGACAGCATAGCCTCAACAACTTTTACAACAGAAGCATCAGCTGGTAAAAAACAGATCACAAAACACAGAGAGAAGAGAAAGAAAACATTGTACCTCGACCGCTGCATCAGAGTGCTGTCCCAACAATCACCTATAAACTGTACTTCCTCACTAAATATTACAGAAATCTAGAAACTGCAGAGCCCTGAATTTACAATGCTGGAAGGACTAGGATGGTATAGAATATTTTTTTTGAAACTGTTTTAGGACTAACATAAAGACCAGATGAGATATCTAATAATGTACCCAGTGATGGAGTAATGGCTGTATCAGTCATACAGCAAGGAGCAGCAGGGAGAGCAAGTCTGACATTGTACTCAGAGAATAAAAAATATGCTTCAGGCCTGAAGAGCTGTATCTGTAAGTCCCAACAGCCAGAAGCCTCTTCCGGGGATGTTATGACACAGTCTGTCAGCAGGCCAATTATGAGCTAATTAATGTCAGATTAAAGTGTGAATGTTCATATCCTATGAAAGCTGCAGGGTGAAGAAATTGAAGCCGCTTCAGAGATGGAATTAGAGGAGAGATCACTGACTTTGGGGTAAAGATTGTGAGTAAACAAAGAGATGCAGTCAGTAAAACACTTGGAAATAACTCCAGGACAATGACTGAAAAAAACTTAAAAAGACATACAAAATCAATTGTATCATGTTAAAACCTGGCTCGGAAACCCTGGTGCAACATGAAAAATGTTGCACCAATCTGATGTACACGCACATTCTCACACACAAACACACACACACACAAACACACAGAGGCTCCTGCTATGCTGTGGCCTGGTAGTGATGCGCAGGTAAAGGTTTTTCACTGCCTGCACCCATCCGACCCGTTGTGAGAGCCAATCCACACCACCTAACCCACAAAAATAATCAACCACGTGAACCCGACCTGACCCGCAAACCGCCTGCTTTGTTTACCAACCGTGTTAACCATCAGCCCAGTCTCCAGAATAAAATGTTGGCATTGTGCGTTTCTGCAAACCACAGATATGATGAATCTCTACGTTTCAATACATTTAATACCCATATCAACATTTCTACAATACGTGTCATAGGGAAAGTGAATGTAGTTCAGATGACATCAGCAGAAACCACGAGACCACTCAACCAACAAAAGCATGTATTTTTAGTAAGACGTCAGGACATTTGCAGGTTTTTCTGGCAACTAAAACCAGGAAAAAACAGGTTTAAAACCATTAAAACAAAATGTACTTACTGGAAAAAACTGAACATCCAACTCTTTAAAGGGTCTTTTAGCACCATCAAATGCTGAACAAGACTTTTTTAGGTGACCAAAATGTTATAATTAACTTTCATGAACTGAAAACACACTGAAATAGCAACAGCTGTAACTACACCTATACCATGTAAATCTGGGATTATGCCGTGGTTATGTTACCTAACCAACATTGTTAGGTATCTGTCACTCAAAGCAGCCATACCCTTAATTATGTATGACTTTAAGCCTTAATAAAAATTTAAATGGGGGAGTTATATAAAAATTCATCCCCTGTACAGTTGTCATGAACAGGGAAATTAGCTATAGAGACCAAAACCATTTTTTGTACCAGGTTGTAAACATGGTTATTTCTGTTGTGAAGTCGGGCATTTTAACATGGGGGTCTGTGGGGATTGACTCGCTTTGGAGCCACCCTCAAGTGGCCATTTGGGGAACTGCAGTTTTTGGCACTTCTGCACTGGCTTGATTTTTCAGCCCCAGATGTTGCCACTTAGCCAAGATTGACAGGCTAATTTGCTAAATAGGATAAACAGCATAAAACATGGCAAAATTTATAGCTTCCAAGTTTGAGGTCAGGTCACGGATAGCTGGTAACGATCCATCACACACGCATAGAACAGTTTTTCCAATCCTTGTGGGGACATTTCCATCAAAAATAAAGTGAATTCAACGAGTCTTCACTGCTTCCGATGATGGGAGGACGTGTGAGACCGTTGTGTTGATTTAGTAGGTTTTCAGTGGGGGGCGTCTGAAAACCTACTACAGGTTGAAGGGCAGGGGGGAGGTCTATGTTCAACAGATCCCTTTATGATGTCAAGAAGGGAGCCAAATTTAAACAGTGTTTTTGCACACACATTTACTGAAAGATGGAGCAGGAGAAATAGAGAGAGGAGAGACTTTCTCATAGTTTAGGGGTCTAGACACACCAGAGACACATATTTATGTTGAAAATATAGGAAAAAGCTGCATTTTGCATAATACGTGACCTTTAAACAAAAATTCTACCCACCCCTACAAAACCTGGGCTGTTCTATATGTGCAAAACCATTTACAATATACTATACAAAAACATGTTGAGTGACTGGCTGGTCAGAAGTGGAAAGAGCCCGCAGGATCTCACCTTTAAACCTTGAGCTCTGAGTCTGGAACCAATCAGCTCTCTGGAACCACCTACTCACACATACAAAATTATTCACTCAGCCAATCAAAGAGGCTCCCCTGCAGATCATTACGTAGAGCTGTCACAACAGGTTCACCAGAGTGAGAGAGAACCACAAGCATGCTCAGGGTGTTAAAGCACACAATACAGAAATACACACAAAATTCTCATTATATGACCTCTGGATCATAACAATCATCCTGTACTGTGTCAATCAGCAGAAAGTTTCAGTGTAAGAAATGCTTCTGTTGAAAAATTTAGCCAAGCATGACCAGAAGGAAGCTAAACACATTTGGTTACCAGACACAATCTAAATGAACATGTGTTGTGTCTCTAAATGTGCTTTACAAGATCATTATTATCATGAATCTAAGGCAACCAGCATGGTTGGAACTACAGTTTCCATCCAGCCTCAAAATGTAGGCACAAGGTTTTTTTATAGTATAAATATTTTAGTCCACCTGTAATATTGCTTTTTTTCTTTTCTTTTACACTTGACAGTTTGGAATTTCCAAGAGGCAGAAATTGGCCTTGCTTCCTCTTCAACATTTTGTTGTACTAAAAGTGGCATTTGTAAGCAAGATGAGTGTTGCACGTAATGCATTTCACTGGATAGAATGCAGTTTGTGTACATAATGCAGCTGTTCCCCATACATTAGCATTCAAGCAAAATGCCTGGGTGAAAAACAATAATTATTGTATATTTCTGACCTGTCACTCATATTCAGTATATATTAGATAGCTGAATTCCCTCGAGGGTGTGCGTGTGTGTGTGTGTGCGTTAGTGTGTGTGAAAGAGTGAGTGACAGGTGGAGGAAGAGAGAAGAGGATAGAGTGTGAAGGCTGTAGAAACAGGCAGGTGAGAATTCAGTTTGTGGACTGACAGCTAATTTGAAGACCTGTCTACTGTTCATGTGTGTGTGTGTGTGTGTGAGAGAGTTAATGTGTCCCTCCAATGAGCTCTACTTCACTCACCCACCAACTAATTATCCACAGTCACAGTGAACAGCAGACACATGGTTGTCATTCAGCTGATATTGGAAAGTTGCTCTGTTCATTATGTGACACAGTAATTCCATTACTGTGAAACAACAGCATCACTGAGTCAGCAGTGATACATCATGTTAGCAAATAGCTGCTTTGACCGCCACTGACATTGCTCTAATATTACACTGATGAGTTTCATAAGACATTAGATAAACTGTGAAGAATGTGTCAGCACTAACAACATTATCAGAGTCATGCTTTGGCTCAGAGAAAAGAAACCATTATCTTCATTGCTGGTCGTCTGGCTTTTTGTATTTGAGGAATTATAACTTAAAAATACTCATCTGTGAGAGAGTGACACTGAGAAATGGAGTCAGTGTCAGGAAGTGAGAGGCGTTAATTACATTATCAAGCCAAACAATGTCTAATTAGTGCCATCTCTATCGGCCACTCAACTGTTTAACATGCAGACAGACCAGTTGTTATCCAGACTGAATGCAATCCGGTAGATACCGGTTATAACTGGGATTTGTTGAATTAACTCAGGAAGACTCAGAGAAATTTGCAGTTTGTAGCTGAAAAACCTTTGTATTACGTCCAATACCAGACAAACACTGCAAACATCTGAAGGTAAACCAAAATGTAATGAATTTTGGATAAAAGGCAAGGATAGACCAAAGCTCTGCTGCAACCCCAGGCGCGCTAACAAGAGACATGAAGGTGTGTTGACAGAACACACAAATCCACTGACATGTTGGCAGAATTTGCAGAGGAGGCCTCAGGAAAAAAAACAGGTCCATGTGGGCCTGGTGGACAAGACATCAAGTGCTAGATGCAAGTTCAACTGTGGAACCATGCTTCACTCTGAGCATGTGTGTGCGTGGGTGTGAGTATGTGTGTGAAGCTAGGAAAGCTAGTGAATCCTATAAACATAATGTTACGGTACACAGTATCATTACTTTGGATAACATTATTTACCAAATGATCTCGTATCACAGTAACTCCATTTTATAGGGAGAACCCTTTTTAAGGGGGGATTAATAAGCACTTCATATATTTTGGTGGTACATTAGAAGAAACTACTACATAATCCATCTTGAGTTAAGTGAAAATCAACTTTCCCTTTGTGAGGATGCCGTGTACTCTTTAGAGAGACTTGCTTTATATAAAAGTGCTCCTATGTTTAACAATGAAGAGAAAAACACTGAGGTCTTTAAATAATACCTGATTACTGGTCTTCTACCAGTTCACTGACAATCACAGTAGCACACATGCTAAGCCAGTCAGGGTGAGTGTTCAACCCTCATTTCATCATATAAATATTAAAAAAAACCTAAAATTCACCGATGTTTACAAACCCAGTGAGATCCCTCTGTTCTCTCTGATAGGTCCTTGGTGAAGAGCAGCCAGTCAGGTGCAGAGATTCAGTTGTCACAGGAGCAGTGAAAACGCAGTGACTGATGTTTGTTTTTATTGTAGAAGTCACTGAGTGGAAAATGTTTCTGTACTCTGATTTCCCTCGGCTAACTGTCAAGGCAGTTTACTGAGCTTGAAGACTAACTGCTCAGTCAATCAGAGTGTATGAATGCTGTTGTTAATTATACATCAACATGATGTCTCAAGTTATTTTTTATTTTTACTATTTGGTATTTAAACCAGACATCACCCAACGGGAAATCTGACAAGATTTTTAAAAGAACACAAAGCAAAAGAAGCTGCTAACCGCAAAGTTTACTGTCTTTTTTTTAATTGAAAATATGAAAGAATGATGAAAAGTTAGGTGAGCGAAAAAGTAAATGTGACATATTTAAATCAATCTAGGGCATGGTGGGATGGAAGTTTGCGACAGGTTGTGAATTAAACATCGGGTTGCATGAGGTCCCAGTCCCTTTTTAAGACATACATTTACAAACCATGTTTCAGATCTCTCAATGTCTCCCTCTCTCACTGGGTTGTCACTCATACATTATACATTGCAACCTACTTCAGGTCAAATTCTTACTATGTAAATGGTTGGACATACTACAGGTGGACAGAGGGCTGAAATACTGAATATTGAATGGATATTGTACATCTGACTACATTAACGGAGAGCACAGAGTGGGGATGAAACAAAAGTTTTGCACACGGCCAGCACCCCTCTCCAAGCTCCACTACTAAACTACTAAACTTTGGGTGATCTGTTAACCTACTGTTCCTAAACCTACAGTATCATAGAGGTACCACTACTTTACAGACTGTGACAATTTTACTAAAATATTTTCAATACAGAAAGAACATCCTATAACAGGAAAAGCTGTGGCCTTAGACAATACCTCACATATTATTGTAATAACAAAAAAGCCTGATAGCCCTCAAGGAACTAAAATGCATGAGACAAAATCACTCACTCATTAATTCACTGAACTGCATCACTTCTACTAGGCTGTGAGACAAGCAAAGGATAAAGTTTTAAAGTGAAGTGAAGTGAAGCTAATGCCTTGGTGAGTGAGCATAGCTTATTCTAATAGTAGAAAAAAAAGGTTTTATCACTGCTGACATAACCATCACAGACAACGGAATAGGCTTTTTGTACATTATGTCAAGACATTACTTAGAAGCAATGCAAATATAAAAGGGGGAAGAACAGTCTACACTGTGCAGAACAGATATTTCTTCTAAATCCTCTGTTCTCTGGTATTCATCCCTGAGGCAGTGTGGCTACGTACGCATGTTCATGCTCCTCTGCTATATCTATTTCAAGCTGCTGGTCTCTGAAGAAAACACTAGGATAAGGGTCAAATGTCAAACAGCTGACCATAGCATTTATACAAACACAAATACAACCTTGTGTAAACATCTCCTCATCTACAATTTAACTGTCCTCTTCCATCCATCATTTCCTCCTGTTCTGGCAGTCCATGCCTCTGCCTCTCTTATATGGCAAACTGTTGGGTCAAAGGTTCAAAGGCTCAATTTATTCATCAATTTAAAAAAGGTTAAGTAACATCAGTGGATAACATGGCAAGGCTTTAATTGGTTGCAACAATTGCCATCATTGTGATCATCTTAAGCCATTGTCTTGGTTATATAGCCACAAATTTTGTATAATACTGTTACCAAGTTTTTATGATTATCCATAATCATCTTTCTCTTCCTTCTGTCTCTCTGCAGGAGACAACATCACATCATCTGTCAGAGTATTGAGCTCCTGACTGAATCCAGTGTCAACAGCATGTTTAACATCCGGACTGTGCTCTGCTTGTAATGTCACAGTCTTCTATAAAGAATATTGCTGTAACCACAAAATAAATCAGATGTTCTTTGGCCCTGAGGTATGCTGTGTTTAAAGGCTGTGGTGGAGATCAGAGGAGAACACAACACAAGTTCTGTAGGTTTGGGCATCTCTTGTAGAACAGGCAAGTAAGTCTGGAAAAGCTGAAAACTGGTCAACATTTAAATTGATCTCATATAGACACTGGCAAAGATAACATTTTGTTATTTTATGTCTGAATCTAAATCTAAAAATGTGAGGTTCAGACCAGCTCAAATTAAAATGACATTCGAGCTGTCATATGTGGTGCTACTCTGGTATAGAGATATCAGCAAAGGAAAGCATGACGGGACACAAACTGTAAAGATATCAATTTACAATCCACAGGCACTGACAGTGTGGAACACAGGCAGCTGTTATGACCCTGCAGGATGTAGTTTAGTCTGATTTGACTGTCAGAGAGGCCGGCAGAGGCCACGAGCAGCCAGTGAAAGTCCAGTCAGGACTGACAGGCTACAGGAGGCTCATTTCACCTCCACTGACAAAGTTCACCGGGCTCTACAGTCATTTCACTGGACACAATTCAAACTGAAAGGATGAAGGAATACAAAGCTGAGGAAAATGTTAGGATGTAAAACACCACACGGAGTCAAACTAAGTAGTGACAAGATTGTACGACATAAATACATAGATACATGTCCTCTGAGACACACACGCACACACACACACAGTAGGAGGTTGAGGTCAGGGCTACAGATGAAAGTGTGTGCTGAGTCATGTAGTTGTTAAACTGACTGCAAGGTGTGCTGAAGTGAGGACACACACACACACACACACACACACACAAAAGCAGGTTAATCCTGAACTGTGTGTCAGCTGGCATTTTCTATTCTAGAGGGAAATGGGCTGTGACAGACATTACTGCAGCACACACACTCTGAATAAGAAAGTAGCCTCTGCTTCTGAAAACACACTCAAGGTTACATTACTCTTAATACATGACAAGAGAGAGACAGAAAGTAAGAAAGAAAAGCTGATTACAGTCAAGTATTACTATGAAATTAATGCTGTCCTCTCTTATAAGGTGACTCATTTACTTTCATACATAAATACAAATTACATACTTTTTTTGGAGGAACTGCCGTAATCTTGAGCTCCGTACTGCATCTCTAATCAGTGTGAGACACAATGTTTTCTCAACACACCACATACACTATAAGATCTGTCAGCAGAGCAGATTAGACCCACAGGCCAGCCTACTGTTAAATTGCTTATCAAAATAAATCAACAAAACACATACAGTATACTTCTGTATTCATTTGTTATTCAGCTCCACACCTGCAAAGCCAATGATCTTTATGAGACAACAAGGAGCAGTGGAGGACAACTGGAGTTGGCTCACTTATCTGTAATTCCTTCATTTACTGATAATTTATAGCGAGCTCTTGTTGTTGGGCCTTCAAGCACGGCAGTCAACCTAATAGCTTTGGTAAACTTCCAGCTGACAAGATGAATTTTATTCAAATTTAAACTGTGCTGTGCAGCCACAGGTAAGGCCATCTGTGTTGGCAATACATGAATATTTAGAGAGAAGTTGAAAAAAAAATGCAGCTAAATTACCAAAAACCATATATTTAAGATGTTTTGAATGTTGTATTTTTCACTATGATGTCCAAGCACTGTGATGGTGCCTCTGGTCACTGAAAAGAACAATGGATGAGTTAGCCTCAACCATGTATCACTTGAGCTTTTAGTAACACACGTGGCTGTCGTTGGCTGAGTTTTCACAAAACCAGAGCCAAGTGACTCAATTTTCTTTGGAGGCAGAGTTTGGCCTCACACTGTATTTGCTAGTTTCCATTTACTGCATGAATTATGTTTGTAAGTGAATTTACTATTGTTAACATGCTTTGATTAGAAGGTTCTTCGTTCCATTCTTTGTGTGTGTGTGTGTGTTTGTGCATGTATGCTGCGGCACAGATAATGACTATATCATTGTTTAATGCTGTAATACTGTTGGGCTTTAAGTGGTTGTGGGTTTTGAAGACAAGTCTGATAGATTTCCTATTATCCATTTTCACAGGGCTTTCATTCCATTATTTGTTAATTCATTAACTCGGTTATTTATTCATTAATTTCCCAGCATGTACAAAAGACGTTATTTCAGGAAAATACTAACTAACAGAAAAGCAAAGCCAACCCCCTGTGTGGGAGTGATAAAGCCTCCAAATTCACTTCAGACAGACAGGTGTTAATGCATACACAAAGGCACACAAAATCTGCATTATTCCAAGGAAAAAAAAAACACAAGCATGCCATTCAAATGCTTAACACAGAGTTCAACAAGATGAATCTGCCACATAGTTCAACTGTAGTAAGCTGGGTGTTATAGTGCAGATGCTGATTGGCAGTTGGCCTTATTCTGGATATAACAGTGGTTGACTCTTGGTGCTTGAGGCTGAATGTGAGACCAGATTGAGAAAGATGCTTTAAAAGGCTTTACATGGTATTTGACCTGGCCTTGCTGTAATACACACAGTTACACATGATGTACTGTAAAGGAATTTTGGTCAGATACATTTTGTTACGGAGAAATATAATAAAGTTTAAAATGTAATCTTGTAGCAGCTCTTCTCACTTAGAATACATATCTTACATAGTTTTTTATTGTAAATCCTTTCCTTTTTATATTATTTAGGATTACTTTATTTTGTGTATATTTTTGACTGTTATGCATCACAACACCAATGCAAATTCCCTGGATGTGCAAACCTACTTGGCAATAAACCTGATACTGATTCTGATAAAGAAAAAAGTAAAGAGTACAGAGCCTTTCTTGTGTGTGTGTTTGTAGTTTGACAGTTATACTCTTTTGTTTTTCCTGAGGCCATTTTCATTGTCTCTAAATTTAAAGAAAATATCAGTTCACTAATACAATCAGCACTGTTTTGTTGCTGTAATTCAGGGTTTTTCAAAGTCTGACAATGTGGGATCCCCTCAGACAAAATCAAGACAACTCCTCTTTGTCTAACCTTTCTCTGGTAGCTGATGAGATATGAGCTGTCAGCTATCTTTGTCTTCCAGAGAGACTGGGCTATTAGTTGTCTTTGTGTCCCTGAGGAGGTTCTCTAACCCTGAACACATAAACATGCAGGTCCTGGAGGAGAAGACCAAGCTCAGTGCAAATATCTACTGTCCCCTGGTCTCTGATGGTCAGATAAAATGACCCTCAGGGACATATTTCCAAAAATGTCACACAAAGAGCATCTTTACAACCTCACAGATATTACTAGAACCTGTGAAGTCACAAAAATAACCTCTCTCAACTTCACTACTAAACAATAAAAACCTCGGGTGACCTCTGGGTTTATACTCCATACATTCCTCGGCTCTAACAAGACACTGAGCATCTGGAGCAAAACTTTATCTACAGTAGAAACTAATGATAGAGGCTGGAGATACTTGACTGGACTGTGGGAGACTGTAAAAAAGTGTTGAATGAAGTCACAGTGGGTTGGATTCTGAGGTTTTACTGTCTGATGGGGAGAACCCATAATAGTAATGTATGATGAATAATACAATGAAAATAACGAACATAGTAATGATGTTAAATGAACAGAGATAAGATACAGACAGTAGAAATGACTTTGAATATGCCTGTTTGCATCATATGTGACTACTAGATATAAGAACATAGCTTCAATCCTGTACTGTTCAGTTTGGTCTCTGAATTTTTTGACACTTTTTTAGGATTCATCAATAGTATTATCAAAGATAACACTTTCAAAGCAAGGTGCTACTATAATGTTATGAATGGAAATGTATCCAACTGCAGTGAATGAATTGTAGCACCAAAGAAATGTAATTCAGCACTCACATGTAGAGTGTATAACCTGTTCTGACTTCCCATATGTGAGAGGTTCAGCATCAGTACATGCATTAGTAGTGAGATCAGATTTCTCTTTAATGTCTGTAAACTTCCAACTGAGAGGAGCTGATACGGTAAACAAGGATGTCAGTTTACAGGTAACCTTAAAAACCCGATGAATGATCTTACTCGACTAGATTTTTTTATGTATGTGTATGTATAAGGTGTAAATTGATGTGTATGTGTGTGTGTGATTTTTGATCTGCTTTAATGGTATAGTGCATCTACTGAAACAGCATTTAGGACACGGTCTACTTTCATGTGGCTGTGGAGAGTGAGCGAATTAATAGTTACAGAGATAGATGGGTCACAAAAATTAAAACTATACATCGATTTAATAAACACGTGTAGAAAGTGAGAAAGGGTGGTGCTGAAGCTGAGGCACAACACATTTCTAATCATGAATTATCAACAAAGGCTTTAAAATAGGAGAAAACATCTGATAAAAATGACTAAAGACCAGAAGACTCACATCATCTGACAACTGTACAATCTTGCTGTCACAGCCAGACAATACTCGACATTTATATGCAAACGTGAAGATAAATTATTAAGCAGTAAGTGCTTTGCCTCAGTTCAAAAGCAAAATGGATTTGTGTTGATAACAGAAAAATCAATCCAATACATTCTCATCATGAAGACACTAACAACATCAGTGTGTGGTGAATGGTGGGTTCAGTAAATGATAAAGCCAATCTGGCCATAATGGTGTAATTGTGGCTATACCAATAAAACACGCTAGGACTGTTACAGTGAGAGCTGTTCATGGATCCTTTACCCTAACAAGACAACCTTGTCAGCTCTCTAAATACCCTAAAAGCCTTCAACACAAACCAGCCTGGCCAATATAAGCTTATGGCGGATCAGGATATCTACTTATCAAGGATCTCAGAATCAGCCTCAGAAATTTAAACAAGGACTACAAATCCTTCTACCTCACAGTAGGAGCTGAGAGTTATTACTGAAGCTTTCAGTCACTCTGAGCGAAGAGCAGAAGTCATTCAGGTCATGGTGCTCATGGTGCAGCAGGAGGAATCAATATGAGAAAAAAAAAGCATGATGTCTTTCTTTCAGTGTTATCACACGAACACACATGTAGCCACAATGTGTGTGTCCTAAAACATGGGTGTCAGTAGATACATTCTGCTCTCACCTATGTGCACAACTAACAAATAATTTTTCAAGTGCATGTGTTCCATTAATCCAGTCAGCTAAAAATATTCACAGTTTCACAGTAAACATAATTACTCATGCTGCTGCTCCACACAGACCTGGAGGCATTTGGAGCAGACACATAATTACATTCATCAAAAGGCCAAATGTACTTTCTGATTGTCTCATTCCTCAGAAAGGCTGAGAGCTCCAAAACATCTAAACAAGAAATGGGTGCCCCACTTTACTCCAATGCAGCAATCATATAATTCCATTAGCGCTTCACGACTGTGCAATTCATTACAGTTAAATTTAGTGAGGTACACTTTTATTTCTTTCAAGGAAAGGAGTCTCCTAGAAATTATTCTTCCTTGAATGTTTCTCTCTCTGTGTGGAGCAACTCAAAAACAATTTGAGAGTCAGAAACAGAGAGCACATTCATCAATCAGAAAATCAGAAAAAAAACAAGATTTACAAGACATTTACAAGATTGACAGTCAGTTTTGCCATCAAAGCCTATATATACTGCAATAGGGTCATACTGGATGAGGTGCAGTTTCTATTTGTTTGCTTTGTGTTTTTCTACGATGCCCTACATGTTCATGTTCTTCCTCTCATACTGATTGAAGCTCAATCCTTGTTAGCTACAAGATTTGCAACACACTGAAACATCACCATCACTGTTCTGTTAAGAGCTGCAGTCAGGAGGACACTTTAACATTCTGCTTTATTATAAAAAAAAAAACAACCTAAAACTAAAACACAACATTACTTCATTTCTCACAAAGAAATTCTGCAGTTAACTATACAGTTCATAACATCTGAGGCACACTGATACAATTGTATTTTCTCCTCTATAGTGTGTGTATGTAGACAAAAGATACATCCACTAAATGCAACAGCAAAAACTAAAACACAGGTCAAAAGATTCACTTCAGCTGCATCATTTTTACAGAATTGGGCAGCTGGCTGCTTGGCTGCGTAGACATAAATTCTGAGTCTGGTTTATACTTAAAAAGTTTGGCAGAAACAATTTTTTTTTTCTCAGCTTATGTAGCTGCATTGATTCAGGTTTCATGAACCAGAAAACAACAATGATCCACATTCAGACATTGATTTATGTAATGGATTTATTTGATGCAAAGAAATACAACTACAGCATATGCTATGAATTCCCATCTTCTGTATATAGCATGATCGTGCTGAATCTTCCTGCCTTCTTTATCTTAACCCAACATTAAATCATCTGCAGACTAACTTTGACTAACCAGAGGAAAAAAAGCATGATGGATGACTTCTAGTTTAACTTGAACACTTAAAACACAGATCCATCCTCAAAGCCCCCACATTTTTTAGTCAAAGTGTTGATGGAACAAACATTTTCTCTTCAATTTCCTCCACTTACCCTCCATTAAGCTTATGTGCTAAACAGCAGTGATGAGGAATCAGCAGCCAAGATTGTTAACAGGAGAGATGCCAAAACACAAAGTGGTGAAAAAAAAATAGCATCATTGCATTTCTTGCAGTTTGCACTCCCCTGAGAATACAAGTTTTTTTTTTTTTTTTTTTCCTCTGTGCTTTCTGTGGAGGAGAGCCTCTTTCCTCCAGAGTGTCAGAGTATATAGTGTAGCACTCAGTGTAACATAAAGAAAAAAAAAACACCCCCACACACACACGTACACACTGTCTATCTGGATCTCAGTCAGCGGAAGAAGGGGAGGCAGGTGATGCATCCCAGGAGAAATGGTAGAGAGAGAAAAAAGTCCCTTAGTGGTTTATGGTTGAATTTCTGTGGTTAAATATTATTTATGGTGATAAGAAAGGGAAAAAGTCCATTGGGTGTTCCCCGTGTGATTCCATGTGATGTATTGTAAGTCATACTGTGTAATACAATACCTTTAAATATTTTTAAATGGGCTGTACTGGCCAGCACAATGATCCATCCATCTTGTAAATCTCCAGAGATTGAGACTGACCCAGGAACAGCAATCTCAGTCAAATCTATACTCCTAAATATATATAGTATATACAGTATATGAGGTCTAAGGGTGAGATTTTAAAAATGCAAAAAAATGTGAATCACTGACAACAGTGTCACGGATGTAACGTGAATGTCAGCAAACACCGTCTTCCAACTGTGAAGTTTTGCAAAGAGAAAGTGAAAAAGACACAGCAGAAAGACAGGATGAATCACAAAGACAATCAAAAATCAATATTGCATTTTCTTATGTCAAACAAATAGTTTGTTTAGAAATTAAAACAGAGTTCATTTAAAAGCCGGGGCTGAATAGAGTCCATGAGATGCATGGAACAGGTTGGAGGAACAGTTATGTGTTGTAATCATTTATCAAGTCGTAGCAGAGAAAAAGAATCGGAGCTGAGAGTCTCAGGTGGCAGACTGACGCAGAGTCATGGAGGTCTAAATGTGGATCAGCACAGATCTCTTTCTTCATGCACATTTTTTTTTCTAGTTGGCCTGTTCTCTGTAAAACTTATTAATTTTATGAATTATTTTTGGTTTTGCCTACTTCGCCTTGTTTCCGTTTTACAGACAGAATTATGTTATTTCATTAAAAACAATCCCTGAATCCAATCCCTGAGTTTTAATGTACCCTAGGCGATGACCAAAATTACTCTGCTCTCCTCCAAAGGCATCATACCATAGACACCCAAACACAAAAACATGTTTTATATTCTTCTTTCAAAAATCCACAATTCCAGGGCTGAAGGTCTCTGACCAGCCTTATTTCACCAGTTCAAATGAGGAATTAGAGTTTGCTTTAACTAAACTGAAGAGGTGAGAGGTAAAGCACTCTGCTTCACTGATCCACTCAGTCTACAACTCCAGCTGAAGGTTTTCACATCTTTACCAGAGGACATAATTGTTGTGGGCTGAAAATGATAAATCAATACTCCTAGCAGACGGGAGCTTTGGAGGTGCAGATTGTAGGATTTAGTGGCATCTAGCAGTGAGGTTGGAGACTGCAACCAGCTGAATACCCTCGCCCTCTCCCTCCCTCGTGAAAAATGCAAAAGGCCCTCTCTAGAGCTGGAGTTTGGTTTTTCAGTTCTGGGCTCCTGTAGAAACATGGCGGTGCAACATGGCGGCCTCTGTGGAAGAGGACCTGCTCCCTGTCTAGACATAAAGGGCTCATTCTTGGGTAACGAAAATACAACAATTCTTATTTTCAGGTGATTATACACTAATGAAAACTTACTTATGAATATTATATTCCATTTCTTCCAAGTCCATTCCGCTAGATGCCACTAAATTCTACACACTGGACCTTTAAACCTTCAGTGTAAGACACAAGTGTGCTGGGCTTTAACATGACAGAATATTCTCTTTGATACATAAATGTAATGAGGTGGACTTCTCTCAACTACAGTGGTGAGTATCAGATTGTAGAACTGTAAAACCAAGACAAAGTGTTGTTTTGGACAGAGAGATTTCTTATGATTCTTACATCTTCAAATTTAAACTGTCATGTTTTAGTTGTGTAAAAAAAAATTTTTGGTAAAAATCTGGATTGATGATTCTCACAAATGAAATTTTACCAAAATGACAGTAGAGGATATTTAAGATGTCAGTGAGAAGCACTCTATAACCTATTTGCTATAAAGGGCTAAAAAAACAAACATCTGGCCACCATTTGAGTCTGTATCCAAATGAACTAAGGTGTGTTTATGCTGTTATGCTGAACTCTGCACATTGATCATTGATCATTTGCTGTCTGTTTGCACAACATAATTGTGCATTGCATTAAAAAAAAAGAGTGACATCTCTCTCCATCCTATCTGTATTCGTCTCTTGACTTTTGCACTGATGCGCTGCTTTCTTTTCTCCATTTTTAAATCTGACTACGGTAAAGAGATCACAATCTCACCATCACGTGGCAAAGTTTTGTTGTCAGGTAATCATTCAGTGAGGTCCTGGATCAGCAGTTAATATGGACTACAATATATTATGTATGAGTACAGAAGCCTTTTCAAAATGTTAAATGGTTAGTGCTTGACTTTCTATCCATCCGGATACATTGTAATAGGGTGCAGTGTATTGATTTAACTTCCCACTTCAACAGCAAAGGTACAGATACTCTGCTGTATTGCACTATGATGCTAATGACTGCTGGAGCTCCAGTTTCTACCGCTATTGGTCTTTGTCCTGAATAAAGTTCTTTGTCTATTTATAGTGAATCCATCCCTGTGGCTTTGTCACACTGGGCCTTCAACAGATGACAGATGAGAGTCTCCAGCTGACCTGGGCAGCATGCTTTTGGACAGTGGGAAGAAGCCCACAAGACCAAAGAGAGAATACGCAAACCCCAGAAGGAAAAGACCCAGGCCAAAATTGAAATCCCAAACCTTATTCCTGTGAGAAACGCGGAATGATGCTCCATTTTGAAGGAGTTGGAGACAGTGTGCATAAACACTATAGCAGCTGAACAACTTGTTAAGTATGATGAAGTGTGTACCTTGCGAGTATAGTTTGTAACCAGATGGAAATAATCATTGGTCATACCAAAACTCAACTCTGTTTTTTTGTATTTACAGAGTTGTTGTTGGTAAAGAAGAACTGTAGCATTTTTGCTGTTCAGATCAGTTTGAAAGTGTGTTACTATTCATTGTCCTTTAAGAACACTGGTCTAACAAAAGTAGATCTAAAAATAGTCTGAAGTAGAGGGTTGCTTTTCCCAACCTGGTCTCACAATCTGTGTACAAATAACATGACTTTACACTTTCAAACTGCGTGCGTTACTTTCCCCAAAGTCTAGTTTTGTGTGCAAGTGATACACTGATTTAACGCCACATTTTTAACCTTTTTGTGTCTCATTTAACGCTGTTGGTTAGGTTTAGGCATGAAAGCCACTTGATTATGGTTAGGGAGAGATCATGGTTTGGGTTAAAACAGTAAAATGCGGTAAAAATGTCCCAACATGACGCTAAAATTCCCAATGCCCAATTGCCAAAATGCCCAATGTGATGTTAAAGATGTCCAGTTGCAACTTTTTGCCAACAAATTATCTAGCCATCCACCCAACCTGCCTCCTCCTAATAAGCTAAAAATCATTTGACGTCACTTGCCTGGGAAGGATTGGCATATCACCTGCACGCAAAAGTGGACTTTGGCATCTGCACTGCACACAATTTGAAAGTGTAAAGTTGTGTTATTTGTATGCAGATTGAAGAAACTGGGATGCTTTTCCACTGTGACCATATAAACTGTAATTATGAAGATGTTTCTAGCTCTCTGTGTTTCTTTGATGTGAATAAAGAGCCAGCAGCTGCAATCTCTATTCACAGATGAGAATGAGGAAGAAAAAGGGAAATCGATAGCCGGTTAAAGGAGAATAGTGTACTTTTGTTCAGGCCGGTGGCCTCAGTGTTCAGCTGTCTGGAACAACAACAACAGATCAAAATTAAAGCTGCTACTCAGATCACTCTGAATTTAAAGAGACACTGTAAAGTTAGATGTTTCCCTGTCGTGATATTAAGAACAGCTTAATGGCAATATTAAATTTTATTAGACTTGCTTAGACTGTCTCCAAAGTAGACCGTCTCAGCAGGTTGCCTATAAAAAACAATAAACTGGTACCTTGCTTCATTAATTAAAGCAAAAATACAGCCAATGTGAGGAAAGCTAAAGTTGTTTTTATTACACTCACTAAAAAAATGCTCTTGTCTTCCAGCAAAAAAACAACTACCTATTAATTTATAATTGAATATATAAGTGTAAGGTTTGGCCTCACAGAACTTATGCGGTAAATAAAAGATTCTGATTGCACCACTGAAAAAGCCTCATTATCTGTGATAAAACAATGTTGAACTTTAGCATATTGGTACTAAAAATGTGGACATCACAATTAAAACAAAAAGTGAAAGGATAACTAATCCTACTCTACACAAATAATACATAAAGAAAAAAAAATCCAGCAACATATGTAGTTTTAACTAACTTGTCAAGTACTGGACGCTTTGCCTGCCTTTTAATCACTAGTATTGTTCATCATCACCTGCACTAAACATGTCTCAGTATGAGACATCACACGACTCATTACATTTTTTTTTTTTTTTTTTACAGGAAAAAAAACACTAAAACACTAACTGAAGCAAGTATAATATCCCATCTGCACACATGAATAAGAATAATTCTCTTCAGTATGTGGGAAAAATAATCTTCAAGTTTCCCATCTGGAAGCATTGAAAACAAGAATCCCAAGCTGACCAAGAGAACAAACACTAATTTCTCAGTGTAATAAAGTTCACATCATGTGGAGGATGTGGCCTTCATTTAAACTGAGGACTGCAGGGTAGTAGCCCACATAAGGCACATTTGAATAAAAAAGCATTGAAGTCCTATTTAAAGGGAAAATAATTTAAGATCAAACTTCAAATTCAGTATCTCACCAATGTCAACGCACTCTCTGTAGTCTCCCTTAAAGGAAGCAGTCACTGATTTCTATTATCAGGTGGTTTTATGTTAATCCCCTCCATTATGAACAGTCATCATTTCACCATCTGCTGGGACATAGTGTTGATCAGCTCAGCAGACATGCCGTGATCTAATAGGATCAGACAGGTGTGGAGACATCCAGGATAAAAACAGCTCTGATCCAACAAAGGTAGCTGGACTGAAGACAGAGAACATCATGATGCCGTTGTTGTGCATTAAGGACAGGTTCCAGTGATTTACAAGCACCTTGGAGCATTTTCAACTGTCTCCAGTAGTGGAAGACAGTCACTGTTTGAAGATATTGGCTAAATAGACCTTTTTGAGCTAAGATCTATACTCCAATCTGCTATATCAAGATTAGATTGTATCTTGTATCTCACTGTCATAAATATTCTCATCCAATAATACAGTGCACTGTCTCTCAATCTGATATCTTAAGTAAAGAAATCACTAAAACAGTAAAGGATGTATACATAATACAGCTTCCGTCATCACTGAACCATCACTGTGTTGCTCTATCATAGCTTAACACCTTTGACCTTCCTACCCAACTAAACAAGACAGTAACATGTCATTTCAGCAACAGAAACCCACTGTAAAACAAACCATTTAGCAACACAGATGGTTTTGTGTGGTGTGAAAGTTTAACAGATGATTGGAATCTCTTTCAATCTCTAAAATAGTCTAAGAGCAGACATGAGTTTGTCTGATGTGAATCTCATTTCAGTTGTCATGACAAAACACATTCAACTGCCAGCTAAGGACAAGTATTTGCTCAAGCTGTAAGCTACACTTACACTCTCTCACACACACACACAGACACATACACACATGATAAATCTACATGCAGCTCAAACAAGGAATAAAGTTTTTTTTACTGACCACAATCAGTGGTTTCATATGGTGCTATTTAATACCATATTTAAACTGGATCCAGATATATTCACAGATAGTGATATTTGGAGGGAGGGTGAAATCGCTCATGAAGAATATTGCATTGAGAAGCCCATTTCCTCACTACATTATAGCTTCCTCATGGGCCATTGAACCTTCGTAATAACCAACACTGGAGGTCTCAGATCATCATCTTGGTCAGCCATAAGGGGCTGGGGCCAATATGAAAGTACTTATTATTTTTAAAAGTCCTGTGTGTAGAATCTAGTGGCATCTAACGAAACAGACTTGGCAGAAATGGAATATAGTATGTTTTAATTTGTGTATAATCCCATGAAAATAAGAATCATGTTTTCTTTACCGTAGAATAAGCCCTTTATATCTCAAGAGGGAGCAGGTCCTATTCCACGGAGGCCACCATGTTGCACCGCCATGTTTCTACAGAACCCCAGAATAGAAAAGCCAAACACTGGCTCTAGAGAGAGTCTTTCATGTTTTTCATGAGTTTCGCAGCCACCGTAGGTTCTTCTACACACTTGGAAGGGGAGAGTGAGCGGGGAGGGGAATTCAGCTTGTTGCAATCTGCAACCTCACTGCTAGATGACACTAAATCCTACACACTGCACCTTTAACCAAGCCTTCACAATACCTAATAGGCTTCTCTCTATGGGAGACCATAGCACCTCCAGAAGACTCACTAATAAATTATGAAATCTGCAGCCTCTATTTTCAGCATTAATCAGGTCCCCAAAACTAAGGGGATGTCTATGACGACTGTCTGGGTGCTTGATTAGTAGTAGGTCAGTTAAAATTACAGCTCTTACATTCATATGTAGGGAGTAAATTTGTGATCAGGAGATGGATTGTGGTTTGGGTGAAAGTTTAAGAAACATTATGTTTCTTGACAATTTGACAGGAGTACAGATCAGACACTCTAGGTTGAGGAAACCAGGAAACTATAAGAACAAGAGCAAGTTCTATCATATGCAACATTTGACTGATTTAATTCATGATTGACATGCATATCAACTGATGGGTTGAGTGGAGTCTAGATGAGTATTAAGATTCACTACTGATGGTGGCTGCTCATCATCATCTGCCTGATAAACAACATCAAATTTAAACAGAAACTCAATGTCACTATGAATAAAGTCAGAGAAAAGAATTATGTATAAAGTGTGCACATGTTTTCATCAATCAATCTCAATTTACTGCTGTCATTGCTTCAAAATTGGTGTAAAACAATCTGTAGATTGATTGAATATCAGTCAGCGCTTGACAGACTTTTCTTTAAAGATTTCACAATCGTCAGTATGGGAAAAGTTTTAAGAGCATATAATTAAAATCTTAGTTATCTTTTATGGCTCAGTTGCCAAATGTCAGTGAAGGAAGGCACATACACACACACTTCCCCAAAGAGAAAACCATCAAAGTATCTCCTCTCTTTCAAACTGTATCCATCTGCTGTCTCAGTGGAGCAGAAAGTGTTGCCGGTGTGTTCATCTGTGCAGGAGTCCAGACAGTGTCAGAGTTCATCTATCTAGACAGCTCATTCAATATCTTTGGAACAACAGACGTACAGGAAGATAGCTTCTTCTTATTTTTATCTGTTATCAAAGAGAGAACTTTGACTAGAATAAATGGTGGAGGGCAAAAGGTGAAATCTTGAGTCAGATATTGAGAGGAACAAGAAGAATGGTGGTTTGGAAAATATGACAGGTATTTTATGTAAACTCCAACCAACCATAAGTGTGCTTGAGTGTTTTTCACAGCCAAGTGCCGAGACATATGAAGTGCTTTTACCACAGGACAGTAAATTCCTCGGCCAACTTCTAAATCAAATCACTTGCAGAATACAATGTAATTCACCATGACCTGTACAAGGGTTTTGATCCTTTTAATTATGGTTTCAAAACTACCAAAACTTGCCACCACAGGCATCTATTCTTTAACTGGAATGAACTGAAACTGATCACAGCCTCTGCTGATTGTACCAGCCACCTTCCAAACCTTCAACAGATGAGTATTATATGTTAAAAGATACACTTTAACAACAAGACTACTTAAACGACTTTGTAAGTTCCTTGAAGTTCAGTTTGCAAATTATTAAAAATGTGTCTGGAATGAATACAGTTCTGTCTGAAGACTGACATTCTGCGGAGAGCTGAAGTGTGCCATCACTTAAACTGATGTGTTTTAATCGCCTGTTTAAAAGTCTCCATAGCCAAACATGATCTTGAGTATCACTTCCATCATAACTTTATTTGCTCATATCTCTCTAAGAAAAATAGTGTTCTAAGATAATGGCTCTTTATCTCTCTCCAGCTCTGCATGATTTATTCTTGTCAAAGTTTTGATTAGATCACCTGTCATCATCAGTCAGAACAGAACAGGTTCTCTATCAGAGGAGGATTGAACCAATGAGCGAGGGAGGCGAGCGAATAAATTGCATGTTTGGCTGGCAGAGTAATACCATAGCTGTCACTCATTCATTTAAAGGTGCTCATTCAGATCCTAGAAATACAACTGAAGTGAGGCTCACTGTCAGAGGAAAGCGAAGCTGTAATTCTCAGACTGTCAAAACAGATGTATAAATAAGATAAGGCCATTACTGTCACAGGCATTCAGCACCTGTAACAGAGGAAAGTTAATTTTTACACATATGTTTTTATAATATGACATGTCACAACATCTGCTGTGAAAAAAGGGAAAAGTCTGAAGAAAAAAACATAATATATAAGGCATTTTGGTGATGTAAAGTAACTAAGTTGACAGAGGCAGGTGGCTCAGTAAAGTTTGGGTGTGGCTGCTTGATCAATTAAGAGATGGCAGATGTTGCCTCATTTGTAGTCTTTCTCTTCTTACTAAGCTCTGAAATATTTAATATTTTGTATATTATATTGTGACTTCTGTTAAGTCTTTCTGTTTTACAGTCTAAACACTTTCCACTTCCAGACCACATGGCTTTATATGTTTGATATTGCTTCTGAGACTGATCTCTCAACACAAATGTGTTCCATTTAGTACCACAAAAAGCTACAAATGGTATACCATTTGTTAAATAAAAACTGCCTTAAATGCACACTGCCTTAATCTATTGAGTGAAATGTGAGAGCTGTGGTTTCAAGTTTTGCTGAAAGGAGATGGAGGAAGTGGTGAAAGCAAATGAATAGTACAGAGTTTAAAGCAGAAGATGAACAGGACCCTCGGAGGTGAAGAAAAGACCAGTGGCTGAACTGTTAGTCAGCTGAGACGCTTCCTATCCCACTTTACACACAGTGCATCACACAGGCACAATACCTACACAAACACAAGAGAACAGTTCCTCTCTATGAGATGTTGCCACAGGCCCTGGAAAAAACACATGTTGCTTTCTCCAAAGTTCAACCAGTCCCAGAGTTTCAGCCTGAGGGTTTATCTATAAAATATGCCCATCAGTATCTGCTGCAGCCTGATAACCAAAAGCTTCGCCTTTAAGCTACAACACAAGGACAACGCTCTCATGGTAACAGGGCTAACACAGGTATCTGCTGGATTCTGCTGTAAGGGGGACTGTTAAAGCTAACAGCTAATACACATTTTGAAAAAGAACAACAAGGTCATTACACTTAATATAACACCATCTGAAACATACTTGACTCACAATCAATTCGTAAGGTGTTTTCAGGCAGCAAACGGTTGCCGCTGCCGACTCCATTGTTGTCAATGTCAGGGTTCATGTTGGTTCAACTTTTTTAACTTGCCACCGCCACTTGTCATATGACCTTGGCAACCACAGAAACTATGAGGAAAACACATTTGGGAAATCAAATAGCAGCTGATTTTCAACTGTAGCTTTCTTGTCCTTGCCTTTTTCTTAAACTTAAAAATTCCACTAAAAATATGACGATATTGAGACCCAAGCAGCATTTCTGTTTCTTCCTATTAAGATTCTTCTGTTGTTGATGTTTGTACGGAGCAACAGAGAAACGCATCTGTAAAGGAAGCCTGTATCTGGACACGCTACTCTCCTCTTTATGGAGACAAAGAAGAACAAACCCACTGAGACATGAATGGTGCTGAAGATAGTAGAAGATCTCTGCTAAATCCTTCCGCTTTGTTCTGTTTGCTTTTGTTCTGAAGGAGGTCAGTGGCAGCACTTACCTGTAAGACAAGAGACAAAACAGAGATCATAGAATTAATTGACATATGCGTTTTCAAATCATGTATTATAAGTTCTCATCAATTCAGCCTCAATAATGGTGTAACACATCACTATTTTGTTCTTCTCAGCGGTATCAACAGCCAGACAGTTTCCATATGCGTCAACATTAAATGAAATAATTGCGTCGAGCCCTGAAAGCTTTCTCGTCCTGTTTAAAATACCCATATCCATCACACAGCAGACAGGACGACCTTGATGGAAGCTTTAGACATTGGGTATTATGGCTTAAAAAGACACCTGCTCCCAACATCTAATCACCTTGTAGCTGACAGCCAGGGAGGCGTTTATAATTCACGATGACCTTATCACACTTATAGGCAGCAGAACATGACATTGATTTTCTAAAGAATAAAACCCTTTGAGAGGGAGAAGAATTTCTTATCAGATCCCAATTTGTTTCTAAGATTCTGTCTTTTGGATGAGGACATAATTTAGGTTCAATAATGTTTATAAAATGACTGCCAGAGTGAGAAAATTGTTGAATCTCAGTGATCTGAACTGAGGCTGATAGTTGAGTTATTACGGACATTTTTTAGCCCAGTGCACAGAGAAAATGAAAGGCAATGTATTCATTTCACAGTTCAGACTCCAAATATCCTTTTCCTCTTTGAGGCAAAGGACACAGCCAGTCACACAAAGACATCAGACACAGACAGAGCCATTAGACTGATAGAGGCATTTTCATCAAAAATATTGGAGCCATACATAACCTTTCTCTGCTGTGTATGCAGGTTATTACAGCTATATAGCAGTCACCCAGACCTGAAATAGACTGAATCACTTTAAACTGAATTTCTAATCAGGTGAACAGAAAGAATAGAGAAGAAAAGAAGGTGACGAAACATCTGTTCTACTGCAAGAACCAGTTCAATGCCAAGGTTGATTAAAGAACACTTAAAGCAACATTTCTCAGTGTCTCTGTGGCCCACTCATTTTATCTTAGAGCAATGTCATTGTTGGATGTTTGGTCAGCAAATAACACAAAACTGTATTTTCTATTTGTTATTGTTTTTAATTTTAGCAACTTCATGGCACTGGGTCCACTCTACATTACATTGCAGGGCTACTGGCCATGTTTAGAGAATCTCACATTCGTTAAAAAGTTGTTAGTCTTCAAATGTGAAAATCAAATGGAGGATGACAAATAAAAGCAGAGGGTTAGGGGAAACGAGACCTTCATGTGGCCTGAGTCTCCTCTCTGCTTGGAAAAGACAATGAACATCAGTCTTCGATTCTTTAATACAACAGCCACAATGTCACAGTGCCTCTCTGCTCCACACAGACTTACCTGCATTTGAACATGTGGATTTAGGTTGAGAGAGGCAGTTCACAAACATAAAAAGAGATTTTATACAATATATTTGGTTGATCCTTAAAACTGTTTGCCAAGGTTTCTTTGTAATGTGTTCCTTTAATAAATCCATTCCCTTTAGAAGATGAAAAACGAACAGAGGGTTATAGTTTTGCTAATCCATTTCTTATTCGTGAACAGAAGGGCTAAGAGTGGTTCAATGGCAATGTTGTACAAGTGAGCTGATAAAGGACACCACAGACAAATACACCGTCACTATACACACTGATCTGCACAGCCTCCAGGCACATCAAAGCAACAAAACCCTTCCCAAATCTGAACAGCATCTTAAACTCATTATCATGTGTGGTTACACTTATCAAAAGTGTTCTTCTGACCAATTTATATACTGTATGTTGAATCATCCAGGTCCAAAATGTGCCTCACATCATGCAAACATTATTAGCTAATGAGCAACCTGAAACACAGTCAGCCACATCTCTGCTTATCATTGTCCGTTCAGCATGTTCAAGTTCTCACATCGTATTATGAAGTCCATGTAAAGCAGGACAAAAGATACACTGAGAGCACCACACAAATTCAGTCTTGCTGCTTCTCTCTTCTCTCCTTCTATGAATCATCCCTTTCTCTTCAGCAGGGGTACGCAGAAACTTTTTCTCTCCGTCATCCCATTTCTATTTTTCTCTCAGAATTCTTAGTGAGTCAGACTGAATCTAATTTCCATTGTGCACAACTGCCAGGGACAATGTGAGTGGAGAAACTTCAGCTGGTTTTAGTTAGACTGGTGGGGTTTTTCTTTATTCACTCCACCAAGAAATAGTCTAGAAGATGATATTGTTATAACATCTGGTGATCTTATTCATAGGATTTTCTGTTATTTATATATTATTATGATGTCATATATGTATATATATTCAAAGTTCCAAAATTTGAGGTGAACATACAGACGGGTGACAAATTAAAGGAAAAACCAACATAGTGTCTTAGTAAGGTACTGGGCCACCACGTGCTACCAGAACAGCTTCAGTGTGCCTTGGCATTGACTCTACAAGTCTCTGGAACTCTTCTGGAGGGAGGGAACACCATTATCCTAAAAGATATTCCCTTGTTTGGTATTTTGATGATGGTGGTGGAGAGCGCTGTCTAACACATCGGTCCATAATCTCCCAGAGGTGTTCCATTGGGTTGAGATCTGGTGACTGTGAAGGCCTTAGCATATGATTCACATCATTTTCATACTCATCAAACCGTTCAGTGACCCCTCGTGCCCTATGGATGGGGGCATTGTCATCCTGGAAGAGACCACTCCCATCAGGATAGAAATGTTTCATCACAGGACAAAGGTGATCACTCAGAACAACTTTGTATTGATTTGCAGTGAACCTTCCCTCTAAGGGGACAAGTGAACCCAAACCATGCCAGCAAAATGTACCCCACAGCATGACAGATCCACCAGATCCCCTCACTGTAGGGGTCAAGCATTCAGACCTGTACTGGTTTTTCCTTTAATTTGTCACCCATCTGTATGTAAAAATGATCCCAAAACAACATTTATTCTGAAAGACAATGTTTAGCCACAGATCCAGCTCCTCAGCAGGTTGGCCAAGTCCAGAGACTTTCTGTGGGTGTTACTTTAGTTGACATGATGAGAAAAAGACCAAATATTTAATGCATTTTAAAGTTCTTTATCATGTTCTTTCTGGATGTATTTTATTTCAGTTGGTCCTACTGCTGGGAAACAGAGAAGCAAAAGACATAAAACATCCTCATCCTTATGTGGCTATAACTTGAAAAAATCTGATTTTTTTCTGATTCTTTTTACAGCCTAAGAAACACAGTGTTTGTTGTATTAATGAGTCACACAGAAAAACTGTTAAACTGGATGAATTGACACAGAAAAAAAAAATTGTATTTACAATATATTTCATTTTCTGCAAGCGGGTAGTTCCATGTCTGAAAAGTGAAGCCAATGCAAAAATGACTTAAACCTGCATTCTCTCTAATGGCCAGCAGGGGGCGACTCCACTGGCTCTAAAAAGAAGTCTGATCACATGGAAGTCTATGGTCTATGATAGTCTAAGATCGCTAATTTCAGGTCTTCTTTAATACATCATGGTGTTCATTTTGTATATTATAGTCCCATTTAGAGTAAAATAGACAATAAAGCAGGGTATGCTTTAGGGTGTGGCTGCATTGTGGTTGACATGTCGCTACCACAGCAACAATGTTGGTTAGGTAACATAACCATGGTGTAATCCCAATTCACAGAGTATAGGCGTAGCCATAGTTGTCGCTATTTCAGTGTGTTTTCAGTTCGTGAAAGTTAATTGTAACATTTGGTCACCTAAAAAACTCTTGTTCAGCATTTGGTTGTACTAAAAGACGTTCTAGGCAGTCAGATTTTCAGTTTTTCCGAAAAGTACATTTTGTTGTAATAGTTTTAAGCCTGTTAGTTGCTAGCTAAAAATAGCATTAGCATTGATATTAACGCAGTTAACCATAGACTGTAAATGCACTGTGCTAACCAAGCTAGCAGCTAGTGTTAGGGTTAGCTCCACCCTCTCATCCAAATATGGTCACTTCTGGCCCAAAAATCCACGGTCAAAATGCCAAAGTCAGGGTTTTATAACGGGAGTCCACAAACTAACGGGCGACCTCACAGTGGCTATGTTCATTACTGTTTTACAATCTATGATTTTCTGTGCATTTTATCATTAACTCCATGGTCCACTGAGATAAGCCCCTGCCAAGTCCAATCTACAACACAGCCCACTCTCACTGACTTTTATTTTCCATTTCAATTAGCAGTGGAGGAGGATCAGTGATTAGTATTGATTATTTACAGTGGAAATGGCTCCCAGCTCAACCAGAGCAGCCATTTTTACACTGTAAGTAACAGATGGTTACACCTTTAGGCTGACAGAGATAACAGACGAAGAGAAATGACTGGGTCAAGGAAGAAGCATATCATGAAAGTGTGGAACCATTATCCCGACTAGAAGATTGTATTTCTCCTTCCTGGAAGCTGAGCTGCATCTCCCTCTGGGAGACACTGAGACCTGTCACCCACACAACTATAGAGCAGACTCATATTGTCTGGTAGATACAGCAGACTACACACTGCCTCACATTTCCCTTCTTGCAGCTGCTCTCACCTTCCTCCCTCAGAGCCTCATTTTGTCTTCATCTTCCTCATGTCATTTCTTCCTGAGAGGACAAACTCACTTACTCACGTACTCACTTTACTTTACCACCATCACCTCATCTCATTTGCTGTCCTCTGTTCTTACAGTATGGTGGCTTTTTTTTCTTTGCACACTCTTCTGTATTCTCTCTCTCTCTCCTATGACACAAAGTAAAATATTAAAATCACAGAAACATTGACTCATCCATAGAAGTAAAACTCTTTCAGCCCTCTTCTACATTTCAATGGAGAAGTAGGTTAGTTAGTCATCCATAGGAGTCCATACATGTGACGCCTGACTGACATCACCATCTCTAGATTCACACTGACAGTCTAGGAAATCAGTTTGCACTATAAAGCCAAAGTGTAAGAGCTGCAGAGCAACTTACATGAGTGTTTGAGAGAGAGCAGCTGCTTTGACAGATTAATTTAACATTTGCATCAAATGCACTGCGGTTAATTGAGCATTGTTTCATTATTTCATATGATCAGAATAGATTAAACATTAATCACATTGGTCTGAAACGCCATACTGATTTTCAGCTGTCTCCATGTTAATAAGTAGACGGTGTTTGTGTTTTTTGCCTGAACTAAGCTCATGAAAGGCTTGTAGAAGAAAAGACTGAAGGAGACTATACTTATGGTAAAAATGTTTGATTTACTGAATCAAAGATTAATGTATTACACCCATGTGTTTCTGCTATTGGGTGGAAGGGCAGACTTGAGAATTAAACACCAAAGGCAAAAATTGCAGGAGTTCCATTTCAGTCGCATTCATCATCAGGCAGAAATAAGAGCTTAGGTTTCTCCAGATGCCAACGATAATGTGTCACATTTCTTTATCAATTGAATAAATTACAAAAAAAAGGTCAGAGACTTAAAAAAATAATAATAATGTTTTGTGTCTGTTGTCTGTCTGTGTTGTTATACAGTAGATAGTAGCTGACAGATGTGTCATTCTAAAAAAAGCTTCTTTTTTTTTCTCTTCACGCATCACTGACATCCTGGTCCATCTATCTGGCTCAACTTTTTCTTGGTTGTTTACACAAAACAACTTTGGACACGATTCTTCTTCAGGGCCACAGCCATCATATCAACATCTCATTTCATGGTAAATAAGCATGCATTCTGTGTCTAGTTAAGTCTGTGAAGAGAAAATAACTCAGTTTCATAACATTTTAAAGACAAACTACTGTAAGTTATGTGATGGAACACAGTTCAAGCTTTTCTCCTACATATTCTGATTCTAATGGACTTGCCTGTGGGAAAACATGCCCTCAGCTTCACTGTGCAGTACTTCTGCTCTTATTACAGGGTGTTCCCATATTCAAATTTGTCTGACAAATTTCAGACATAATTTGTGTTCAAATCTCAGAAGAGAGGCCACTGAGTGGATCAGTATTCCTGATTAAATTTGCACAGTACAGTGTGCAGATCTGACTTAAGATCAGTATTTCTCCAGTAATTGACTGGTTTATGTCTGTTCAATCCCGAGGCAGGAAGATACCAGAGCAATATAGCAAAATGGGTCATCCATTTTGCTGTATTGCTCTGGTATCCTTCTAAATATCACAGCACAGCGAAGGCTTATCTGTAAGACCACTGCAAAGTGCTCGATAGAACACATCACCTGTACATCTGCCCCAGCTTCTTCTCAGACTTCTCTCTCTCTCTCTTTCTTTCTTGTCTTGCCAGTTTCTCCCCTGACTGGGTCAGATCCACAGTGCCAAGTTGTCATTTTAAATCTTCATCACTGCCTGAGCGAGTGTTGTATCTTACCTTTCTTACAGATTATGGCTCTTTGCTCTCCCACTGTCCCCATCTTGGCCTCTCCTGCTGTGACAGGCTGCTCCTTGTCTGTTGCCGTGGCTAGAGACTGTTAATGCCAGTCAGCTGGTTCAGTGGTGGAAGTCTTTCTATCAGCCAGTTTACTAACCTCTGGCAACCAGCAGTGTGTGAGTGTGTGTAGCTGTGTAGGTGTGTACACTTAGCAGTAGACTATGTTGTGTGTCTCTCTCCCGGCCTCCTGCTTGCTGTGTGTCTCTTAACGTCTTTGTGGGTCACATCCACTCCTGCAGCCTCTCCTGACACTGCCAGCATGACACATGACATTAAAACAGATCCTGATGCCATACAACCTGCGGTGTAAAACTTGGGTGGTACATACAGTTTACCTGCCACTGCATTGGACAGAAAAACAGAGAAAACACAATCCAGCCACACAAAATGTAGTAAATGAGAAGACACACACCTTTGTTCCTTCATGTCAGGATGCAACAAGATTTAAAGATATAACATTGAGTGCGGCAGGTGAGGATTTGTTTCTAAATCTGACTTGACAATGAAATATGGCGTTTTGAAACAATGAAAGCACAGGTCCCTACAGATTGCGAATACAAACTGCCGAAACTGCCGAGGTTTATGAATCTTCCATTTCCTGTAAAATGATAGATATAAAATCAAATCCTTTATTCTTCACTGCTTGTTACTGAAACAATAACATATTGAATCCCTCAGGCTACAGGGAACTGTAACTGAATCATGAACAACAGTGTTTGTATTAAAGTTGTTTCATCTCCTCCCATTTCTCATCGCTCCATTGTTAACTTGGACAAAATCCTACAGCCTCTCTCCACCATCACTGTCTCTGTTAGGCAGCAGGAAGCTCTGACCAGGTGGTGTGTTTTACTCACTTCCAGTGAGAATTGATGGCTATGTTAAACCAAATACAGTAGCTGGAAGCTAATGTCTTTGTCAGGTCTTGGGGGTGAGGCAAGTTCAGAAATAAAAGATGAATTAGTGCAGACATCCATCTTGAGGGTGAAGAAAAACATTAACGATTGCTTCTGTCTGTCTCTCACCAGCTGTCAGCTTTCTGCTGACTGACTACTGGATTGATCACATCCTCTCTACTGTTTTGTTGTCTTTTGGTGCTGACTATATTTTATTTCTTACTGTCTCTCTGCCGGCCTGTCCCTCTCCCCATTTTATACTCGACTTTAACTTTGAAATATGAAACCTCCTCTCTTTCCCCGAAAGGCTACAAATCAATCCGAGTATACCGGGCAATTCTGCAAAACTCTAGAATACATACAACAATGCCTTTTTTTCTTTTTAATGTAGAGTGCCAACATTTTAAAAATTCTCACTTTCTATAATATCTTGAAGTATGATTATGGTTAGGCAATGAAAACACTGGTTCAACTGTGGTTATGGTTAATAAAAAGGCAAACCTTAGTTGCAGGTTTGTGACGGGAAGGGAACTGACGTCTCCTACATAAAAATAAGACATCCATCCACCACCAAACATCTACACTCTTACTTGATTGGCCTGAAATCAGTCCAAATAAGCACTTCCCTCTGGCCCAGTCAGGCAGAGCTACAGACCTTAACACACACCCACATACTGCTGTGTATACTGTGAATTCAGCAGAATCAGAATACCACCTAACCGGATTGTACAAAAGCTCTGCAAGCCGAATATCAGAAAAGTTACGACAAATGTGTTCACTTGATTTCAAGACATTGGTTGTGAGCCAATTTGTGTTTCAAATTATGACAACAAGGATGTAGATTGGCTTTTATCTTGTATAAGCTCACTAATACACAAATACTGAACTGAACATCAATTACATCCAGATGCCAGAAGAGCATCTTCAGTGAGCAAACCATTAGACTACCAGGATGCTCCAAGCTGCTCATACCTGGAAGACCTGCATCCCTGGACCTCATAGCACACAATGAAGCTTGAAGCAAAAAAGACACAAAGCAAGAAGGCCAAAAACACACCTGAGGCAACTGACTGTGTAAACCTTACATATAATACAACCTCCATAAAAGGTAAGAGTCGTACAATCATGGCAGAAACATACAGTAACATTTATTACATGATTATTTCATGTCCAAAGTGCTAATTAATGTTTGTGCCATTCATTGAACTCTTTTCCATCTTTCTGTTTTCTTTCAGTCTTTGTTCATCTGTCTCATTAAAGGAGTCCAACTTTACCAGAATACTGAAAAAACAGCAACAAACGGATCCACAACGGTTACAGTGAAATTATTCTCTAATCCACACTACAAACAGACACCATCAGGGTTTTCCCTGGATTTTTTGAGACAAGGTGGCAAAGGCTGGAGAATGTGCGTGGTGTGACGTACACAGTGTGTGTGCAGTCACACACCTTTAGAGTAGAGTAAATTTAAAAAATCATGATTTGACAGAGAAATAAAATAAATGTTGTTACAAATGACAGTGTTTATTTTGTAAGCCTGGGACGATATGCTTATCTTGATACTACTACAGCTCTGCTGTGTTATTAACATCATGCCTCCAGCAGTGGAGACGTGATGTTAATAGCTCCAGTGTTCTGACGATTTATACTGGCTCATTGAAAAATGTTACCATAGCGCAAAACGATGGCAGAGTCTATTTTAGTATTAGTATTTTCGTTAAAACTGGCTGAATGACTTTACTAAAATAAAAGTGCAATAAATAATTAAGTTTAACCATGTAAAAAAATAACCTTGTTTGAACTTATTAATCAATGGTAAGGACTCCTTGTGGTGGCTTTCTAGTACATAACACATGTTGCACACCATTATAATCTAATTTCTACAATGAAAAAATTATTTTTAAGATATTGCTCACCATCAACCATAGATCTCAATAGGTAGCACATATCGACAGAGCACCAAGGAAGCCATAGTTATCCAACATGCTGAGCGAGTGCAGGGTTTTTGAGATGAAACAGACTCAGAGTTATTTTCTTCACCTCAGAGTTGGTTTAATGCTGCAGTGTGTGTTGATCAGCTGGTCTCATTTATAATTGCTGGAGTTTGCTGCTCAGCTCCACTAACTTTAGTCTCTGAGTGACGGCACAGAAAGTTCACAGTATACTTCACTTTTGTCGCGCAAAGATAATTATTTAGTCCCTAAATCAAAACATGCTCGCAACCGCTGACTTTTTTGGATATGAACTACAAGATAACTAGTGTGTGCATGCTTTGCACTGTCCAGGTGCTGAACTGCACAAAGTTGAGTGGCTCACACCCTGTACCTAATAGTAACGGCTGCTCTAAAAGACTGCAGGGGAGTGACCACTGTGATCATGATTGCTCGCAAGATAACTGGTTTTGTACACAAATCAAACAAAGCTGTGAACAAACTTCTTCAGATCCAGGAAGAGCTCGGCTTTCCCATGAATACTTCTATGCATGATGTGACTACCAGGTGGAATTCCTCACTCCACATGCTTCAGCAGCTGTTGGAGCAGAGACGGGCACTGACGGCCATGAGTGCAGAGATGGATATGGGAGGTGTACTGTCAACATCATCAATGGGAGCTGGTGTAGGCTGTGGTGAGAATACTACAACCATTTGAGGAGGCAACATGTACTGTGTGCCAGGATGTAGCTTCTCTGTCCTCTGTGATCCCTCGTGTGTAGGCTCTCAAGGCTGCAGTGACAAACTCAAAGAGGGATGAGGCAGTACTGGGTCTACCAGAGGCTCTTAAATTCGTGACCACATTGCAGTCTCAGTTGGATGAATGCTTCCAGACTGTCTTTGATCATCCTTTGGGTCATTACTATAAGGCCACTGTCCTGGATTCCCCGGTTTAAAAACTTGCCAAAGTCACTACTCAGTCCATCAGAGTTTGAAAGGCTCAGGGCAGATGTGGCGTCAGAGGTGGACAGTGAGTTCCAATTGAGTCTAATGGATGATGTTTCTAAGGTAGAAGCTGCCACTGGTGATCCATCCTCAGATGAGACCAGTGAGCAAAAAAGCCTCTTTTGGGGGATAGAGTGCACAGTAAACTCGGCAGCCACACATTTCTCTGTTCTATATTTCTCTGTTTTATGTCTTCAGGTTAGGCTAACCCACTGTGCTTAACTTTGAAGCTAACCCCCTTTACTTTTCCAGCATTTGGGGAAACAACACAGACTTTTTAGCATTTATTAATTGACACACTGTAGTCTGTACTGTACATTTACTGCCAGACTGACAACTTATCGCTAACCTTTTCCTCTGCCCCGCTCGCATCAACCATCACTTCTCTGCCACTCGCTCTTTCCCCACTTGCTACGCAAATATACTCCTTAACAGAGCCACACTACCAGTGGTTTCCCAGGCAACAACAGAGGTTGACTCACGTACCAGAACAGCGCTGCACAGAGACTCCCAAACGCTATCGATTTCAAATATTAAAAAATATTTTTTTTAGCCTGATGGGGGTTCTCAGTGTGTCATAATGGAGAAACACAGATTCAGTGAATGTTCAGTACGTTCAGTAAACGTTGAGTACAGTTAGACCCAGCAGTCTCCATTAGGTTGGGCGAGTCGTGAAAACAATGGGGGTGTTTTGAATACACTCCCATTTTCACAGGTAATTTGTTAGTCTGTCCCTCCTGCCGCAGGAAATAATGGATTACTCCTGGAAAGCTATTGATGTAGCACTTTTCTCCTTATGAAAATAACACAGAGATTATACGACCAATGAGAATTTAATCGGACAAGAGCATATCGACCAACTAATCGGCCAGCAGACTACAGCCTTAATTGTTACGCCTATTTCCACTTTTATTCAAATACAAATAGAAAACAATTTTGCTGCCTTAACAAATACAAACACAAATACTGGGGTCTCACATCTGCACATCCCTAATATCCAATGCAATCTAGTCAAGCTGTCAGAATAGGCTGTTAATTCCTCCCCTTTTATAATTAAGACGAAACATGGAGGGCTTGTACCTGGCTGTTACTGCCATGCATTCCAGCCTGAGTAAGAAATAGAGCCTGTGAAATAGAGCCACAGCATGCTATCAGCCCTGTGAAACACAAAAGTTATCCTGTAGCTGTTACTGCCATGTGTTCCAGCCTGATCAACTTCAAGAGACATTCCTTGGACTGTTACTGCCCTGCATCTCAGTTAGTGCATGTTGAAACTTTGGGTAATTCTTATTAATTTACTCTTGTAAACCTTGCCTTTACTGGCCCCAAATCTGCCATAGCTATTCCTCTTCTACAAGAAGCTACTCCCCATAGTGTACGCCACCACATGCTCTCTCATCCTCCATACCAGACACAATGGAGAACCCCGGTGTAAAGCAGTTTATTTTTCCCCTAACACAGAGCCTAAAACCTGGCTATCCTGAATTCATCGGCAGGTTGAATTTCAGTGAGTGCAGGAAAGAGATAGACTCACTACTCAATGACAGATATAATGTGCAGACTGTATCCAAAGGCCCATTGTTGAGATACTTGCTTATGACCTTCCACAGGGTCACCAGCCTTGCCTCTCAGAGTAAAGCAGTCCTAGAAAAGGAGGTAAAATCCCTTAGAGTGCAAAATGCTTGTCTCCTCCATGAGGTTCATATGGCCAATAAGAAAGTCATGCACTACTTAGAAGACTTGCACTCAACAGAGTTAGATCTCTCCTTACACCAGGAGGAATTGTTAAGGCTTAGATCAGAACACCCTGCCCCACTACAATCGTTCAGCCAGTGTGATGCTGGTTACTGTGATTCACACTCCTCCCTTAATGAAAGGTCACTCCCTCTCCACTCAGAAGATGTGAACAATTCCCGACCAACCCTAAGTTTTTGGGAATGAAGTCAGCTCCTTGACCTCCACTGAGAGACAGAGCTAACAGCTATCTGACTTCCCATCTCTTTGAAACAGACACTGAGGAGATATGTAGTTTATCCTTTAGAGGATATTCTGCTCAGTGTTCTTCTCAGCCACTGATGCATGACACATTCATCTGTGCTTGTCCCTCCGAAAAGGGAACTAGAACATTCAAGACCTGTTCAGCCTCTTCCCTGCACTACCAGGAGAGTGATGACAGTTGCCCTGCCTCTCAACCAGAGAGAACTGTAGCAGGTGATGCACATGTCCATAGTGCTAGTTTAGTCTTGCCTTCACCAGAAAGGACCTTACAGTGTCCCTGCCTTGAAGTGATTGAGCTTATGGCTAAGGACATTGAACCCTTGATCCAGAAAACTGTGATCACAACATTGGAGATCACTTTAGAGAACCTGACCACAATTTGATTGACTTGCCCCATGCAACCCAAAGGGAGAAAGTTAAACTTGTGTGGAAGACCAGCTCTAAAGCTGTCCATAAGTTTATACAGTCACAACCTCCCGGGTTAGAAATGACTACAAAGAGCTCTGTCAAGCGCTAATAGAAGAATACTCTTCTACTGCTGATGAGACCAGTGGTCAATGGTTGCAGCCCTCCAAATTAAATATTCCCACTGTGAGCATCCCAGAGATTTTTACCAACGTTTGAGGCATGTGTACTTCCAGGGCAAGAATGCACTAGGCTTAGAAGAGAGCTCCACCTTCAAGTCCTTGTTCTTGTGGAACCTTCATCCTGCGTGCATACTCACATTGTGCTTATGATGCATCACGGTAACCCCTCAATGCAAGAGATAAGGAAGATGACACAGGTGGCTTGAGAAATTGCTGCCACTTCCAAAGCAAAGGGGAAAACAACTAAGCCTGCCAGCTCAAATATCGAAGCATCACACAGGTCTATTGCCTCAAAAGATCATCCTCACAACTGCCCAAAGGGGGTGACAAAAGGCTGCATAGGGACACTGAGCACATTCTCACAATAGAAGCAGTAGAAGGCCATATGCAGAAGTTCTGGTCCAGAAGTGCGACCAGCCATTGGACGAATCAGCCAATGACCGCAGCATCTCTAACCACAGTTCAGAGCATGGTCATAATCCATCAGACAGTAACAGCGCCTCTGAATGCTCCTCCGCCTCTGACTACCCAGAGTGTTACAGCCCTGAGCCACGAGAGAAACTTAAGGCACAAGAGCTCCAGAGTTCGCTCTTCACAATCATAGACAACAACACAGTCGACCCCTGTACTGACAGAAAGACAGATACCAGTGCATTACTTTTCCTGCAGTTACATAGGCAAACTTGGGTTTGTTAGCAACAGCAGACAAATCAGACACCATTGCCTGACTTTGCAAATCAGCCTCTTGATAGTATTTTGTCAATAAGATCACTACTGCAAAACACTAGCTTATGTGCTTACGGAACTTGTCATACACATGTCTTTACCCACCACAGGTTTATGAAATTACCACATTGTCATACAAAACCATGAAACAACCATTAGGACTTTGAGATTTTGGAAAAATGTGATGACTGTTCTTGCTTAGTGAAGATAGATAGTGCCAACAAATGCCCACTTGGTTCACGAACTGCCAAGATGTTACAAACTGGAACAAAATGACAAACTCAACTATGGGCTGTGCATGTTTATTTGGGGGGGGGGGGGGGGGTGTATGTAGGTTCCACTGAATTGTTCATTTGTGTGGCTTAAAAGGTATAGCCTAATATGTAATTATTCCACATTAAAATGTCTAAAAACAACTAGACCTATGTTATATATTTTGTTGAGTTGTGTACTCACATTATCCCAAAGGTTTCCAACAATTTTCAAACCCAGAGAAATCTGTAATTTAATCAAAGTAACGGACTGTTTCATTTGGTCGCATGTCAATGGCGTCATACCTCCTCTACCAAAGAGTAAACACGCACAAGATGCATTCAGCGGCGCTGTTTGTCCGCTACAATGGCGTCTACCAAAGAGTAACTTACACACACACAAGATAATACATCGGCGTTGTGGTTGTTCCACAGAAACTGTTATCAACTGACTTATATTCAGTTTTAAGCCACGTTTTCATGATAAATTTAGGTTGTTGGACGTCTGGATCTCAAGTTATCAGAGAAATAAACTGGGCAAACGTGAGCAGCAGCTCGGCTAACAGCTGCTCCAGGAAGTCCGGTGGTCACCAAACATCGTCGGAGAAATATTGATATTTTTTAGGTGAAACAGCTTTAATTAGTATTTTTAACGATTTTAATCTGCGTGTACGTTTGTTTTTGGAGAGGAGGAGACCTCTGCGGATAATTCGGCTCCAGGGAGAAACCGACCGAACAAGTGTTAGCAGCAGCTCAGCTAACAGATCGTACCGGACGTCCGGTGCTCGCCAAACATCGTCGGAGAAACACTGATTTTTTTTTAATTTTTAGGTAAAACAGCTTTAATTAGTATTTTAACTATTTTAATCTGCGTGTACGTTTGTTTTGGAGAGGAGGAGACCTCTGCGGATCTTTCGGCTCCCGGGAGAAACCGGCCGAACGCCTGGATCTAAAGTTACGAGAGAAATAAACCCAACAAGTGTTAGCAGCAGCTCGGCTAACAGCCCGTACCGGACGTCCGGTGGTCGCCGTACATCATGGGAAAAACACTGTTTTTTTACCTGTAATATCCGGGTCCGTTTGTTCTGGAGAGGGGGAGACTTCTGCGGGTAATTCGGCTCCCGGCAAAAACATCCCGAATGATTAACACTGGAGTAATCCTATCCTGGTGAAGCTGGTTATTTAACACATGAATGTATAAAGAGAACTGGACACAGCGTCGGAGACGGGGCCCCGTTCATTCCTATGAAAGTTGCTCAGTGGCGCATGAAGCAATAAAAAAATCGACTTCCCGGCGTGAAAGTACCCGGATTTTCCGCATTGTGTGGCCCACAGAGCTTGCGCACTAGTGACTTTCAGTCGTTCTCTTTATACATCCATGATTTAACAACGAAGACAACAACTCCCATGATCCCTTGCTACTTCACACCGTCATCTTTTGTTATTGTTTTGATTGAGAGACCCCTAGCGGCTGAAATTACAAATTGCGCGTTTAAACTAAACTTTGCCCATGAATAAACTCAATTTCCCAGAGTCCTCCGGGTACTTCACACCTAGACGTTAACTCTGCCCATTGACGCAGCTTTGAGCTACTATTGGTCACTGTGGCATGTGACCTATGATGTCATCCAGTCAGCAAAACCAGATCCCCACCTCTGCTCTCTCTCTTTCTTCTCACAGTTGCTGCTGCGGGACACATGAGCCATGAAGCATGTTACCACTAAACTGTTAACTCTGTAAAGCATATGTATCAAACTCAAAGCCCGCGGGCCAAATGTGGCCCGCCACGTCATTTTATGTGGCCTGCGAGAGAAAAAGGTCTGATTGTAAAAAAAAAAAAAAAAAAAAAAATGAAAGCGGGCATTGACCGAAAACTACATTTCCCACAATGCATGCCGATTATGTTAGCCACGAAGTGACGGTATCCCGCCACTGGACTATCCACATTAATGCGATTTTCCCAACAAGTAGAATTGAGAAATATAAATAATGACCCCAAAATGTCCAGAAAGAGAAAAAATGATGCAGACGGAAGGCAGTTTCAAGAAAGATGGGAAGGAGAATACATGTTTGTGCTTCAAGGAGAAAAAGCGGTATGTCTTTTGTGTTATGAGGTGTCTGTGGTCAAAGAGTACAATCTACGTCGGCATTTTGACACCAAACACGGAGCTAAAAAGAAAAGTATGCCAAAAATAGCCTTCAAGAAAAACAACAAATTGTCCAAAAACTAAAAGTTAAACTGCGATCGCAGCAGAATTTGTTCACAAAAGCCACAACCAAAAACAATGCGGTGTGTTAATAATAATAATAATAATAATAATAATAATAATAATAATAATAATAATTAGCAACAAGTTATTAATAATAATATCTTGTGTTTGGTGTTATTTTTCTTTATTCTCTTGGATAGTTTGATTGTTGATTGATGGAGTAATGTGGGTTTCATAACCTAACAAATTAAAAAGATTTATGTTATAATTACAAAGCAACAAGCAAACATATTTTTTTTTACATCTATGCAAATATATATATAATATTTGTAACTTGAATAAGTAATACATTCAGAGTTATTTAACATTGAGGAGTAGTTACATTTATTTTACATTACATTTAGTTACATTTAAAAGTTACATCTGGCCCTTTGAGGGCAACGATTATGCTGATGTGGCCCTCGGTGAAAATGAGTTTGACACCCCTGCTGTAAAGAGAACAAAAGGAGCCGCCTGGTTCCTCTGACCTGCACAACTGGAACACCAACTGCACAGCAAAGTCTGGATAATTCAGCCTCGGAGCCACAGCCCTTCCAGCTCACTGTACCAACAAAGCAGCAAACCAAAGCATCTCTTTCTCCATGGACTTGGTAATATACTGGGCATAACATAGAATGGCAGATGGCTAAAGCACAAGACTGCTTAATTTAATCAGTGTCAATGTAAATATATTGATTTGATTTAAGGTTGTTCATTGAGCTCTATTGTTGTGATGTTATGTTTCACACACACGTTACATCCAGTGACCAGGTCTTGCATGTAACTAACTAACCTCTTTCAACCTGGCACCCTTTATCTTACACGCTTTCCTTGACATAACCACACACACAGTTACGAGAAGGTTTAAAGCCCCACTTCACATATTCTTTTGTGTATAGCCTCATTAGCTGGATTACATATTGTGTATTTTTACTTTTGTTATATTTTTAAATAAATGCTTTTGGATATACATGCTGTCTGTGTGATGTTGCACAAGAGTGAATTTTCCAACATCTGCTTTGCAAAGAGCTTGGAAATCCTTCAGCCTTTACTGGCTATTGATATGATCATTTTGGTTATCATTATTAAGTTAATTATTAATCAGTTCAGAGTTCTAAATTGATAGCTTAGTACATTTAATGAGGCTGAATCAATCGATTGGCTGTCTTTTCCCCTGACCCCAGGGTGGTGCCCTTTTATAATCATTATTATCATCGTCGTCATTATTATCATCATTATTTTATTGATTCTAATAATTAATGATCATCTTTGATGATCATTAATTATTACTGATTGCCCAACCAAGTCCTAACATCGTGCTTGTGAAAACATCAGGCTATAGAGATCAGAAATCCTTAAGAGACGTTTTATTTCCCTGCACAGCAAGATAAAATCTTCTGCTTGCAAAATGATAATATCTGGCCCACTCCCTGTCTACAACCATTGCAATGAAGCTTTCAGTTGTGCTTCCCCTTAATGACTGGCTTAAAACTGGTATTTTGTGAACAATTTATATTTTGACAATTGGGACTGTTTCTGGGATAGGCCTGCATTGTTCAGAAGGGATGGGCTTCACCCGAATCGAATCAGGACATCAGTGCCGGCAAACAACTTCATGGACCATTTATCATGACAAGAGAACTTTGTAACAACAAAACAGTGTACTCCTATATATAGACCGGCAAGAAATTCACTGCTTGTCATACACACATGTTGTCTCCAATAGCGAAACTGTTATTTCTGATAGAGATCTCTTCAATCATGAAACTGTTACTTCTTATAGAAAAATCAAAGCACAGAAACAGTCAGAGACAAGGTCTAGTTTACTTACTGTACCCCTGAAATATCGTAGCCCAGCCAAAAAGTTTGGGCATCAACAAAAGGTAAACATGGCTCTGTTAAACATCCAGGCACTTACTAATGAGACTTTTGTTGCAAATGATCTTATCAGTGAACATAAGCTAGATTTTATCTTCCTGATTGAAACATGGCTCGGTTCAGATAAAGCCTCTCTCTTAACTGAAGCCTTTCCTCCAAATTACAGATTTATACACTCGATACATGAGGGAAAGAGAAGAGGAGGACTGGCTGCTATTTTTTCACACCTTTAAATGCAAGTGTTTGAGTTTGGGTAGTTTTTCATATTTTGAATACCAGGCTATTATGCTGGAAAGTCAAGCTTCAGTGCTGATGAATACTTAAGCAATATTACACGAGAGGGTGTGCTTTACCGTCATTGCTTACGGAACTCAGTGCCTCGTTCCTGACCGCATCGCTGTTGTGCCAACAATAAAGGTAAAACACACCCTCTTGTGTAATATTGCAATTATACAACATTTACCAACAAAATAAAATATATAAACAAAATGTATTCATATTGTGAGGCAGTTCGCTCTAAAAATACATACAAACTTTTTGCTTGTGTTATCGCCGTTTCCATGGAAATACATTGGGGATGACTAATACCTGGAAAACAATCACTCACGTCAGTAGACTCCTATGTAATGAAACCTAGTTTACTACTCCAGCAAGTAGGCTGACCCTTAGTAATGACCTAGCAACAAAGACGATTTCTAGTCCCTGCTGACTCAGCCAGCCAACTTGAACTAATGCTTTCTGGAGATCGCGGCATTTCCCAAACTGAATAAATGCCACACATATATACACAAACTGCTTTGCTAGCTCAATCTTGTTGTAACTAAGATAACTGCTGAAAAAAATCATTTTTCCATGGACAGATTTAGCTACTACATCCGCAAACTTCACAGACATTTTTAAGCTAGTAGCACCACGTCACCAGCACAGCTGATGGAAGATGCCGGATTGGAAGCTGAGATATACTCACAGCTGAAGGGAAAATGGTTAAGTTTTGCTGTGTATGGGGGTGCTGGGTAACAATAAAGAGTGGAGAAGTGTTCAGGTTTTTCAGTGTGTGTGAGGGTGTGCGTGTGTAACTCGCCCCATTGTCTCAGAGTTCAATCCACTCTGTAAAGTGTCTGTTTTGTTTTCCCCACAACCCCTAATCAAAGACCAAAGACGCTAGCAAAGCAACACGGTACATAGAATAAATCCAGCAGAAACGTCAGATAGGTCGGACCACTGTGTTTAACCGTATATCTTCAAACGTTACAGTCACAGCTGAAAATGACAACAGAAAAAAAAACATCAAGTTCACATATCTCCGCAACTCAAATCAACCACCAGTTGTCTATCCAGAAGTGACTGTTGTTAGCGCAACTTCACGGTCTGTAGTTCTAACGAATGGTGGAGTAATATTTTTAGTGATGAGGCTTTTTTTCATTTGAGCACGGCTAAGTGTGCTATCATGCTGATTTGAGCATGTTCTAAATGTCTAGTTGACCAATCAGATTGCTTGGTCGGAACTACGTGTTGTATAATATTAATTTATCGACCACCA